>NC_060208.1:217165833-217782916 GCF_021130785.1 Homalodisca vitripennis | reverse complement strand
CACAGTGACGTACAAAGTTTATGTACACAGTGGCGTACACAGTTATGTACTTAGTGACGTACACAGTTTATGTACACAGTTATGTACAAAGTGACGTACACAGTTATATACACAGTGACATATACACTGGAACCTTGTCATTAAAAAATTCAGATGTTGTCTTTTAATCCTCTTGAAACCCTTTCTTATAATGGAGTAATAACATACAGCTGCTAATAAGGAGCGTATATTAAAATAAGTAATATTAAAATGGTATTAAAGCTGTCTCAGAAACTGAACTACTATTATTGTAAATCTTTTAGTAATAGATTTAGTGATATTTAAGTAGGATTATCTCTGAGTTAATACTTCAAAACTATAGCATTAGCTTTTTATAGCCATACGTTTTTAACCACTAACCAAATATCTCTTATGCTAATTATACTGCTACATGACACATGGAAATATGTGGTATTTGGAAATCACAGAACTAATATTGTTCGTTTTCATGAAGGATGTAACTTCTTGTTTGGTTTTAAATGTTTAGAAAATGAATGGGTCTGAAAGCGCTAATTATGCAGATACATCGCCATCCCCAGGCAGCCAGTATGTTATTCTGACAAATTTTGGTGAGTGGAATGGTTTAATTAATATTATTAGTTTCAATAGAGTGTGGTACGGAATGGATAGCAAACAATTCAAAGCAAAAAGTCTCCGTCTCATTTCAAACTAATATATTCTTTAATTTTCGTACCCCCTCGTGATGATGGCCGCTTACAAACAGTGTTAGTTGGCGTTCATCTTTCATAATAAAAAATTCAACTTTGCCTTTTGAACACATATTAGCCTCTACAGATTTAAAAATACATTTTAATAGTAGATTCCTAAGATAAATGCTAGAAAGCGTCATGGATGTCCAATTCATCATAGAAATATAATAATATTTTTCCCTGTTCAAATAAATTCTACAATAAAATAAATAACCACAAAAGGCTACATATCAATTAACAGTTATTTAATTCATTTCTATTGATAACGAAAATTTGAGTTTTTTAATAGTATGAATTCTTTATAAGAATGTATACTTAAATTGTTTCTACACATTTAACTCTGATGTAAAACTAATAATTGAAGTATAGTTTCAGGAATATTAAACTGATTTGGAAGGTTTTGGTGCACTATAAGCCTACATTAATGTCAAATTACCACGGCAGAATACTTGATCGACTTTCCAAACCGTGAATTGTCACTAAAGACTAATAAACCTTAAAAAGTAACATGAATTATAAGCAGAAATGTCTGCGTTGGAGCTTCATATAACAATTACTGAAATCAAAGAACCTGGCTTTATTGTTTGTCACAAATATTTATTCTCTTATGGCAAGCCTATTCCATCTATTTACGGCTAATAATAAAATATTCCACAAGAGTTTTAAAGTAATGCAGACATTTGTATTAAAGTAATGCAGTATCATAATTATAAAATAAGTACGAAATTTTACTTAGTTAAAATAAGAGTCATTTATAAAAACAAGTAAGAATGTTCCTAGTGACGTTGGACATGGTTGCCAACACAAAGACAATGCGAGGCTGTGCCTTTCCCGCGCTGTAACCTTTTAGATGATGAACGCTTAACAGAGAGTGAACAAGAGCGGATGTGTAGCTTTTTGTATCCCATTGTCCTCTCGCTTTTATGGTTTGCCGTAATAAAGCAGTGCCAATTACTTTCATCCAGTGCTTTATTCAAATTAGATCAGCAGACTAGCAATGCTTACATTGTGACTGAAATATTTCTCCTTTGTTTTTTAAAAGGGTTCTTATTTTTTAATGTAAAATTACTAACAATTTACATTTTAATTACACTGAAAAATCTGAAAATTAGAAAAAGAGTTCTAGGATGTCGGAGACATTTTGGAGACGGACAACCAGTTGTACTCAAATAAAAAAATAAATTTAAAAAAATTATGTAAAGATTACTAATTAGTAATTACTAATTAAAGTATTACTAATAATTCTTTGCTATCGTACAATTACACCGTGTTCAATCCCAATAACTGTTATAATACAACTACTGTGTTTATAAAGCAACTGAAACTTCCACCGCTAACGGCACCCTTCTTTATCAATTTAAACACATAAGATTGGTATTGGTTTAAATATATTCAGAAGGTAATAAGTCAAGCAATGCAGGACGATATACGAGACAAAATGGGATGTTTAAACATAACAATTTAGACAATGTGGAAAAAATGTGTGATGAATCTCATGAAAAACTAAATTTTTTGATTATTTTACCATTTAAGAATGATATGACACAAATTAAAAATTTTCGAAAAACAACATTTTCAAGAATAACAAATAGTTGATATATTTCTGTACTACTGCGATCCAGCTTTATCTACTGTAAACTAATGTGTAGTTATCTATCTTTCAATTATTATACCCTAGTAGAACCCTCTGAAAAATTGTTCAAAAGTTAAAAGCAAATTAAACGATGTATGTTGAAATGTTCTAAGTGCGATATACCAATTGGACCCAGACAAGCTTATTCTGAATTCGATATAAGCTGTTGTGGAAATTTAATTTATAGGATAATTTGATTGATGGTAGACGAGTGTTGATGAGAGTCTTGACTGAATAAGTCACATACACTCCTACTCATATAACTCCCACTATTTGTAATGATTTAATTTATGATTATCACATACTACGTCACTTAAGTAATGTATATATGAAGTTGTTCAGTAATGGAAACGATGAAATTTAGAACGACTACCCACTAAATACGATACAGCAACCACAGAATACACCCAGAACATGAAAAAGATTAAAATTGAAGGACCAAAGACTAAAATATTGGTTTTCATATAAATGGCGAATCATTGCTTTGTGCTTTAGTTGGAAAATAAGAATTAAAGTTGCCAGAGGCAAGCAACTGGACTAGTTTCCACATCACAAGTTGTACAGTGACCGTAATTCGAAGAAACACCCACCCTCCCCGCCCCTGTCTGGATCTGTAGGTTACTTACTATTAACTGTATTGAAAGTAGAACTTTCATAGAAAGAAAATTTCAGAATTTCAGAGATGTATCACTGGCATTTAGTATTTTATAGAAAATTAAATCTTCATGGAATAAAGACTTAAAAAAATAATACAAAACTTTTGATGTTATAAATGAAAGGTATACTTTAATGTTCACTTAAGTGTTATATTTATTTGGTATAAATGAATCAAGTGGTAGTTGCAAGAATACTGAAATTATTTGTCAGATAATTGCTATATTTCATTGCGATCTAACTATTATGTTAAAAGTTTGTTTGTGACGATGGAAGGATTAAGAAGGAAACAGGATTTTCCCGGACATTTGCCATCGTTCAGTGATACAAGAAATAAGTAACACTAGGTTTCAAGATCTGCAATCTGATCTCTTCTTCAGGTAAGTAACTAACCTAACACATAACTCCAACTAGGTTAAAATAAACAAATCATGCCACAGCGTTTTGACACGCCTAAGTCAGGAACCACAACCACCATAGTGTGTGTCAACTTCACTAACTCTAAAATATGCACTTTATAAAAAAAACTAAACACAACACTAGTAATTAAAAAAAAAACTTTAATTATTAAGGCATTCGCCGACCAACCACCTACGACTGACTAGTGGCTAATAGCAAATTATGTGTTGTGTTCATTATTTACCTGAAGAAGAGATCATATTGCAGATCTCGAAACGTGGTGTTTCTGATTTCTTGTATCACTGAACGATGGCAGATGTCCGGAAAATCCTGTTTCCTTTACCAAGTTAGTTTCTTGCATTGTATTAATACGGTATATGCCTATTTATGCAAACCTTCACAAATTAAAACAGTCATACTTATATTAGAATGAAACATAAATTATATTTAGAGTGTTGAGCGTGTTCACATTACTGTTAGTGCGTCTGGAATCTGACAATGTGCATTATTGGAATCTGACGTTATGTTCATCTGAAGAGAAAAGGTCTTTATTTGGTAACGAAGCTGAATATGTATTATTTACATCTTTTCAACATCAGATACGTTCATACGGGTACTGCAAAATAAAAAAGATAGTTTAATACAGATGATGATATATTATCATCAAATGCAAAATTGGGTATGCACAATACCATGTTTCTGACACGATTTCCAAGCACGGCGGAGCATACTTACACATAACGTTAAAGGGAAAAAATTGTCAGTGATGAAGAAGCTCAAAACGAGCTTTATAAATGTTTTCAGATAATCATGACTCCAGATTCTAGGAATCGTCTGAGACAACGTTATATTCCAGACATTACACTAAAAAGGAAGTTGAGCTGGAGATAAACTCAACATTCACATTAAATCAACCCTTCCCTACCATAGCCACGTTATGTGTAGAAATTATATGTTAGAAACCTTTTTTTATCTAATAACATTTTAGGACTTAAATATTCGTTTAAAACAATTCGTTCAAGCGATTTTTGACAAAAACTGTATACTCCGATTTTTTTTATTTGGTAAGTAGTGTAATAACGTTGACAACAGCTGTAACTAAAAAAACAAAAAAAACTATTTATTTAAATTTTCGTTGACCAACAATTGTGTATACCGAGGTGAAACTTTCCTATCCCTATAAAGTAACTTAAATCCCTAATTATAATTTTTAGACTTTTAATTTGGCAGCAATATTTATAACGAATTTTAATAGAATCAAAACCGAAAGATGTTGGTAAGAAATGTTATACATTCAATGAAAGTGTTTCCAATTACAACCACAAAGGATTTAGTATATGATACCAATTCTTATAGAAACTTTCCCTTCTTAAATTAGGGATTAAAAATAAGTAAAAATATAAAACACGGATATCTCTTTGTAGATTACAAATTTTCTCCTATGAGAACAAATAGGTATTGCCAACTGTCTAAACATGTAACAAGCTAAGATATTGAGTAACTGCTTGGTTTTAAATTGTAATTAATTTTAATAGCAAGATACAAAATCGTTAAAGTAATCTGTAAGTGAATATAAACAGTAAGTAAAAAGCTGCTTTGAAATTCTGGAGGAATAACATACACTTTGAGAACGGTCCCAAGCCTCCGTTATCTTTCGGTAGAGGGGAATACCCGTTACCCCATCCACCCCCTCCCACCACTACCTCACCTGTACCCCTTCCTTATTTAATATCCGGTTTCCAAATCTTATCTTTACCTAAGAGGCCTGACAGTTTTTCTTTTACACAAAATACCAAACTTAGATGGTAACAAAAGCCGGCAAAATACGGCAAAATAAGCTACGGCAAAATGTAATGTAAAAATTTACAATAACAAACACATCTATAACATAAGGCCTAGTACTAGCGTAATTCACTAAAACAATTACTTAAATTATTTATTAAAATGGGTACCTATTACTTTATTTTGATAATAAAAAAAATAGTTTTGAATATGTAGTATTTATTTATCGTTTATAGTTAATTTGCTAACTAGTATCTTTTATAGTAACTTAGTATTAATACCTATATATATATATATATATATATATATATATATATAAAACATATAACAGAACCCTCATAATCTTAAAATGAATTATTTAGAAATAGCTCATCAGAGGGTGCTACAATCCAAACATCCGGATGGTCTAAATTTTAAGATATGGATAGCAGTATGTATAAATTACATTTTACAATTTTTATTTATAACATTACACATTTCACTACAAATTTATTTTATAATTTTATACTCCTTGTATTAAGCAAAATTATTTACTCTTTGTACGTAATTAAAAATTAGTTTTTATTAACATATGATGTTTCTTTTTTTATTATTTTTCGTTGATATAATGTATTTACTTATTTACCTATATCTCTTGAAAATGTCTTATGACGAAATATAGAGAATTTTTATGTTCTTTTCTTCTATTTTTTCTATTTTTATTGAAGATATATATATATAAAATCGTTGCTTTAAAATTTTTATAATAGCCATTAATGTTATATATATTAACAATGTATATATATATATATATATATACATTGTTAATATATATAACATTAATGGCTATTATAAAAATTTTAAAGCAACGATTTTTATCATCGATGAAACTTTTTATAACAATATCATTTGTCAAACTACATGACTTGCTACAACCATAAGAAATAAACTAATTAAACTCCTAATGTGTTTCAGGAATGTCTGTCAACAAATGCTGACATAGAACTAGTCAGACAGAAAATGGAACCTTTTGATACCGAGATCAAACGGTACAACCAATCGAACGGCTTTGTTCTTTTGATCGCTTTTGTCGGTTTTGTTTACAAAGTGACTGATGTATAACGGTTTTCTGCTATGAGCGTAATTAATGTAATAGTTACGCAATTGTGTTTTAAAACACAAACTTTATCGAATCCTACAATCATTCCTTATTTTGCGTAACTGTAACTCTGTGTCTGTGCAAATTTGTAGCAACAGAATTTCATTACGTTCACTCAAAATTTCTCATTCACTAAATTTTAATGCAAAAGAGAACAGTTTTTGAGTTAATTGTTCGTGAGTATTATTGTGTATTATTTACTGTTCGTTTTAGGACATATGAAGTATTTCAAGGACTAGGCAGGGCGTTATTGTTATTATGTTGTTGTCAGTCCTTGTTTTCCTTTGGATTAAAGAAGATCTCTAAAGAGGATTTCGGGACGAAAATGTCAAATGGAAACAATAAATTGTTGTTTATCAATACAAAAGAATTATCAGAATTTACAGTTATCGTGTGAGCTCCGTTTCATACATAAGCGAAGCCCATTCTTAAAGGTGTAGTAAAGTTTCTCTTCTCTGTTTCTGTCAGCTTATACACTTGATATCTTGAATATGAATTCAGCTATAGACATGAAATACTGTTAGGAAAACAGTTTGACCTGTTGGTTCTAAATTGGACATTTCACGGCGTGAGGTAAAGCGTTCAAATCAGCGTGTGCAGAGTGTGTACTAATAGTAGTATAACATAAGTTGTCCTTTGCTTTTTTGACCAAGCGATGCCATATAACCATAGAACAGACCAACACGTAAATGACAGGGCGTAACAAACCAATTAGGGCAATAGACCTTTATTGAAACCGTCGATACTCATTCAAACTAAATTGAATTGCCTTGTAAGTGTGTGTTTGGACAATAGCCAGGCTTTGTAAATTACAGTCCAGTTTCGATGGCCAGTTTAGAAATTAATTGGTCAAGCATTTGTTTACCACAGCCTATTGTTTCAATACAAAATAGCGATAGCAAAATTTATAATTATTGTATTCTACTATAAACTAAATACTACACAATGGTTCCAATATAATGACGCAATACATTTTTAACTTCATACATGGATTTATAAATATCTTTTGAAATTTTAAGTCATTACTCTAAATAAGAATACTTCCATTTTTCACAGTAGAAGGAAAACGGTAAAATATCACTTTTGATGAAGTACTTGATGTTTCTAAAACTTTTCGTAGAGCTATAAAAGCTTGAGTGGCGTCATATCTTTGATGCTTACAACAAAAGATGCATGTGTCAATTACCGTCCTATACACTATATTTTCAGACATTTCCCACAGTTAATAAAGTGGTTCGTTGGGTTGGGTTACCATATCTGTACTTGTTGGATAATTAGGTCTATAAAACATCTGTAACCACATTTTCAGTCCATCATCTGTGCCCTAATTCCAAAATAACCTATATTCTAGGTCAAATCACTTCAAAGAGTAATCGATACAATTCCTCCAGGTTTATAAATTACGGTTAAAATAATTTAGTGTCTTGAGTAGAAAATATTTACTAAGGAACTGTAGAATTTCAGCATTGTAGAGTGAAAATCTTTCAGTCAAAATAAATTATAAGTCAATAAATTAAAAGTTAACAATTGATAGCAGTATTAAAAGTCAATGTTACAAAACGATCCTCCTTCTTGAATAAGGGAACATAAATATCACCTAGTAAACAAAGTTTCAATTATATACAATACACCTTGGTAAGATCCTGCAATATGATGTTATTAGTTGGGAAATTAAGTAATTCAACAAATAATACTTATTTCAGATAGTCTAACGGCCTTTAAACACACCATTTATTTATAATCAACTCAAAATATCATAGAAAATCACTTCTATAAACAAAACAACGGACATACATTACCATCCGGACGCACAATCACACATTAACATGCTGTCTATTCGGTAAGTATATTCTTTGATGAGACCTATTTAATTAAGTTGCCTTCTATTATTCTATATTTCATACAATTTTTCGCTAATGATATTTCATTTGAATAATAGTTTACTAAAATCACTTCATACATCTTTGAGATACAATCAGCTAGAAAAATATACATATTCTATTATATTTCAAACAATATTTCGCTATTGATATTTTATTTGAATAATAGTTTACTAAAATCACTTCATACATCTTTGAGATATAACCAATAGAAAAAATATAGGAAGTTTGAAACGATGATCATGAAATGATGAGAGAGGCTGATAAAGAAATCAATGGATAAAATAAAAAAAAAAAACAGTGAGAAGAAGAGTACTTAAAAGGAAAATAGAGGACAGTGAAATCGCAGAGTACAGTCCGAGGGCTTTTAGTATTTTATATAGTTTAATAGTGTGAGTTTAGTGTTGTCTTTAAACTTGATTTACCAATTATAAATATTTTAGTAAACATTTGTAAAATATGTTATATGCTTAAAATTTGCCCCTACCTATTTCTTACATCCTGTTAAGAATATTTTCTGAAAATAAAATAGTATTTTCACTGCACCTAAAAAAATTTAAGTAATAAAGTTAAGAATTGTTTATCTTATTATGTTTAAACTCTTACCTGAGTTGACTCAACTTCCATGAAACTAAAGACTGTATTACGCTAAACAACTATACAAAATTTAAGTTTCTAGTTCAAATCTATCTTGAAATATGGTATCCAACGCCATAAATGCAATTAAATAGGATTGCTGATGCTTTCTTTAAAACTGAAAATTTTTTTGTGTTTGGCCCTCTCCTTAAAATTTATTTATTATTAATAATGTGATTTCTCCAAGTCATATTTTAAATGTCATAACATCTTTTATTACGGTTTAACACATTTTTTGTATTACTATATTATAATAATGAATCTTATATTACTTAACTATTATACTTGTATTACAGTTATATCTTGATATAAGTTTACTTCACATCTTATAAATACTTTTATATTGGTGGTCCAATGGGTAGAACAATGCACGAGTTATGCAGTTATAATAACACAGAAACAAATAGCATCGATGATTTATCACTCAGACGTAGCAGAGCTGAGGGCCGAGAATGTTTAGATAATAGCCAACTCAAATGTTGCCCGATACAGTTTTGTATTCATTGTCCGATAGTGTGGCGGAATTCCGGTGTCACCGGAAACTGATGATCCAGATAAACACTTTGCACTCGCTGTTGGGGTGGCTCTCACTTTTTGTGTGACATGCGATCTGCATGTTACGTGATTTTACTAATAGTAGAAATAAAGGTTAAACAACTAATAATCAATCCGTGTCACTGCATTAAACATTCATATACAAAAACAAGCATCTTTAGTAATAAGTCTTGAAGTACTTTTTAAACTGGAGAAAAAATATAGTTTAATTCATTCTTAGGCCAAAAATATAAATATTTATTAGTGGAATACCTAACATTAGCAGCATACATATTTTATTGTCTTGACAGTAGCGATGAGAAGTTCTTGGAAAATGACATTATCTCATGCTATGTATCTCACTACTTGAACTACTTAAGTACGTTTAATGGCTAAAATCTAGTGCACTAACTTAGTGTAACTTCAAGGAGCTTATTCTGACAAGATTAAGATCGACAATAAGTATTTATCCTTCAATATGTTTTTTATCAACCATTATTAGAACATTATACAGCATCTAGAGCAGACTGTATTATTCTAAGGCAACTTCTAGAAAAAATCTTTGTTTAAAGTTTGTTATTGACGATGGAAATTTTGACAGGATAACACGATTTCGGACATTTGCCATCGTTATGGTTACAAAAGGTATAATACAGCTATCTTACTTAGATAGGCAGTATCCCACTTTCATTCGTGATGGTGTGATGTGTGATTGTGTTTCTCGTATTAGTGACTTGTGCTCGTGACTTGCATTCTCTGCAGTGACAACGCCTGGACTAGACTCCAAGCAGCTCTTGGGTGTGTTTTAACACTTTTCTTTCCCTTCTTTTTTTCTATTCTCTATTGTTTTATGTACTAATACCTCCCCAACCTGATGAAAATGATAGATTCCAATCTTTGAAACCTTGTATCATACCTTCCAGAGAAAAATATATTATTCTTTGATGAAGAAACTACAGACACAAACATCATTCTAAATTATATAACATACTGTTTAAATACATAAAAATATATATATATATATATATATATATATATATATATATATATATCTCAGTGCCTTCTACACGAGGAGTTCTATATGACAATATTTTCAGATAGTATTTTATAGTTTTATATATACATTCATTAATAAGATATATTATAAGTTTTATTTATTTTATATCTTGTTGGATAACAATACTTAGATGTCTGATTTGTTTATATTTTGTAACATTACGAATTCGTAAATGTAGAACCCTTGTAACAATTCGCAAACATGTATTGCAACCGTTGCACTAAATCCTAATGAGTGAATAATTTACTTTTACGGAATCTATGATAGGATTGAAATCATAATACTAACGAATTAGATATCATTTGAAGTCATTTACCATTGTAATAAAGTGCCTACGTTAATGTATGTATAAAGAGAAACCACAACTCTAAGTTCTTAGGCACTTAAGCACATTCAAAAAGCTGAGAAGTTTAAATTAGTTTCTAAGCGGTTTAGCGAGGAAGTCAGGTGTTTATTTTGTCACTCGTTTATTAGGCTTGGTAAAGATGTGTAACTTTCTAAAATCTTCTACTTATTTCTGAAATTAATTTTCTAGTTCTCATATAACATTTACATCCGGAAAATTATATTTCTAATTTTGATCTTATGTTATATTTACAGAGAGTAAATTAAGATTACGAGTATAGTTTGATTTAGTTTGAGTAATTTATACATCGCTTCCGGATATATCCGAAGATCATTAGATTTCAGATTGGAATTATATTTGGATAGTTCAGTCATAAAAAGTAGTAGAAATTAAACTTTTTGCTTATTCTCATTATATATTAGTTTACTCAAAGCAGGCTTAGTGGCTCAAGGTCTTCTATTCTTGTTATAGTGGTTATACGCTCTGAAGAAGTAATAGCATTAAAATTAGAAGACTTGCAATATATTAAAATAGTTTTTATATTTGTGGATAAAGAATCATTCAGTTAATCTAATGACAGTAGGAATTTCAGTGAAAGTTTGTTAACCTTATTAGCCAGAAATGTTAATGAAACACACACGCACGCGCGCACATAACCCAGCCAACATTTTCAATATAGTAATAAAACTATATCAAGCCTTCAGAATATGTAAGAGTGTAGGTATACGAACTACTAATATATCTTCTTCTATAATCATATGGGAGTATCAACAGGCTAGAAAACCGCTGCCTTACTGTTCCTTCGCAGACCATTTCTTAAGAAATATCATTGTTTTGACAAAAGTACTTAAATTTTAAGATATTTCATATATATTTTTATCCCATAGTATTTTAGTCATTACATTTTAATTTACGTATGTAGTTAATGCTACATGAACAAAGCAGTTTTAATTAATATTTTAACTCGATGTCAGCAAATAGTCTTTCTCAATGTTGGCACTTGTTTAAGCTCCGAGTTCGTAACTGATAGATTAGCTTAATGCAAAAGTTTAGACTGTGGAAATTTATTTATTTGTGTTATATAACATATTACAGAAAATGTGTGACTAAATGGGGTACTGACAGGCATATTATGTTGTCTGGTTTTATATAATCATGTCGTCTTGCAATGAATTTTACCTAATTTACGCACACCTGTTTCAGGAAACTTAATATTTTAAATGAGATAACCCGATCTATGACGTATTTAGAGGTATTGTGGAGCTTAACTCAATATTTGAATTGAATTATCACTATCGAAAACAGCTGCACTATATGTAAGAATCTCGGTTGCTCCCCCGTGCTTTTGGATCTTGTCTAAAACATCGCTTTGCACTAAGTTGTGTACCTGTGATACTATTAGAATACCTCTTCGTCTAGGTTACACTGGGTAACAACAATTAGCTCATTTGTAGCCTAAATGTCTCTGCGATGCAAAAAAAAATTTTCTGAGCACCTTCAGAGAGGTGTTGACTCCAGATTTCAGGAAACGAACTCCTATGTCAGATTCCAAACCCTGCATTAAGCTGAAGGGGAAATGGAGCTTAACACAATATTCAAAATACAGTCAGACATAAATCTCAGACTATAATTATAAAAAAACTTATTATTGTATTAATGATATTTAAATTGGTTAAACTGTACCAATGCACACAACTGAACGATCTTTTTATTTAAAGTTTGTGTATTATTAATTTATGTAATAATGCTTCATTATATTAAAGTTAAAACTTAATATATTATTTAACCATTCCAATTAAATAAATAAACCCATATCGAATTTTTATTTATATTACCAAAGCTATTCAGTAAATCGACAGAAATAAGACTAAATCAACCATTAGTTTTATGCATGACATCCACGTTTCGCACATAGGTGAACACGACTGATTAGCTTATTTAGATTTCACGCACAGTCAGATAAAAAACCGTTTATATGCCCATTTATTCAGAAGGATTGAATTTATAAGGTTGTTTAAAAATATTAATATAAATATTTTATATTTTATACTACACTGATGTTAATTGAAACCGTGCCACATTTACAGAAAATGTTAAATAGGGGGACTTTAGAGATTAAAGAGTTTGACTGTTTTTTAATACGTTGCCGAACCTTAATATTTTCTAAGGAGCACTTTTGGAAATTTTGAATATAGAAAAACATTTTAGCGATTTTGTTTTATTCCTTTAGTCTTACTCGTTAGGAAATTACAGGGAAATATATTGTATTTCAAAATGAAATGATTTAACATGTTTAAGTGTTGTATAAGTAATTTAAAATGAAATGACAAAGAAAATAGCGTTAATGTTAAGTGGACTACTAATTTTTTATCCAGATTCATTATTACAAGCTTAATGTTATTAATAAATTGCTAACATGAATATGAACATTGAATACTAATAACATAATGACCAGCTTACAGGTCAGGTTGTATGAGGACAGAGTAATATGTTTGAAACATTAAGCCAATAAAACTTTAAAATCATTACTATACATAAATATAAAAACTGAAAATGTTAAACTAAAACTATAACATTCTTTCATTAAAGTCTATAAAAGATTCTAACAGTTTTACAAATTAAATCAGGTACATTATTAAACATAAACTAATTTTTAAACCGCGTATAGTAAATTTTGAAGAGAACTTGGTAGTTCCTTTTTCTATTCTGTGTAAATTACCAGGTTGGTTACATTATTCAAAAAGAATTTAAAAAAATTATGAAGTATATATTAGTTTTCTTTATAATACTCCAACAGATTTTGATATTACGAAGTTTTTAAATTGGAAATATTACTATAATGGACATGATAAAGAAACTAAATAAATTATATATATTGCTTGGCATGATATTTTTGGAGAAAATGATAAAATTTACGAAATTAATCCTTAAGAAAAACGTTTTTAAAAGGAAAATAGTAGAATAATTTACAGGTAAAAGTCATACATTTTAAAATATGCGTCAATGAACACAATCGTATTCAAATCCTACATATTTTCCAATAGTTTTCTCTTTTTAAATTTATTTCAAAATGTTTAATGTTTGTGCAGCCCTATTTTTTCCCCATTACTTATTCGAGTCATGAGTACTTCCTCGATTTTAAGTCTGAGGCCTACGACACAAATTTGCCTAAACAGTTGCGCAAAAATCATTTCTATAGTATGTAATCTTAAAAACTAATTAGAGTTAAGGGATTGTTTCCATTGTTGAAGGATCTACGTGGAAGATGTTTTTACACGAAGGATTTATGCATTTTGTCATGAACGCATCTTTTATCGAGGCAAAATCAGAAAAATCTACTAATTTCGCGTTATTGCTTAAAAGTTGAAGTAAATAAACTATTTAATATATTTACATTTACACGTATTCGTCGGTTTGACAACGCAAGTAATTCTCACTTTTACTTAGTGAGCTGTCACTGTCATGACTCAGTCAGGATAAAATATTAAAACAGTTAATTAAATTTTAAGTATTGTATATCAAATTGTTTACACAAAATCTATAAAATAATGTGACTGTAAAAAAACCATTTTGTAGGATTTTAATGGCACAGCTTCCTACAAAATACAAGCATTACTTTTTACAATTTATTCTGTAACCATTATTGAAAGATTAATATTTTAATCAATATTTGTATTTACAACGTTTGTGATGAATGTTTATGTATGTTACATACCTCTTGAAATCCAGCATGGCACACCTTCAGGCAGAGGAGGATCTGGAATTAAGCTCAAGTTTACAGCCCATTGCTCGTGAATTTCTGAATGGGTGCACTTTCACTGGGGGAGGAGAACGATGAGCGATCGCTGGTAAAAGATTAATGATTTCCAGGCTGTAAATACTTTTTTATGTTCTCTCCATAGTATAGAAGAAAACATTGTAATCTACCAAACAGTGGAATACAGCTTTCATTTAAAGTATTTATTTTAGGAATACATGATGAAAAATATGAACATTGAAACATCCGTCTATATTTATATATGTAGGAATACAATAATATTAGTGGAAGTAAATGTAATAGATATACATATTTATTATTTATTATTATTATTAGTTCATTTTAGTTTATATAATTGTGTATTTCAACTTGTGAAAATTGTTTACCTTTTTTATTGTTATCTCTAAGCATTCATTAACACCGTTTTGCTATCAATAAATTTATCCTGAAATCAATTAAACTCCGCAGGCTTGCATTTAAAACAAATACGTTTTTCTTTATATAGTGATTTAATAATAATTCGAATGCAGTTGAAATAGGCATATACATAAAAAATAAATATTTACTTCATTGCTAGAGTTGTCAATAAAAATTTCAAAGTTATTAAAGTATTCTGCTTGTTCGATTGAACAAAACTATATTTGGTTTTAGAAGTGGGAATGAAAAATAAATATGTTTTAATAATTTAAATGGAATTGTAATTTTGTGGTTATACTTGTTTATTGTGCTGCGTGATCTCTATGATTTTCAACGTTATCTACGCCGGATAACCCTTTAGAGTTTCTGAGGTCAGAACAGCTTAGTAGACACTGTGCATGATACTGCAGACTCACGTTGATTACTGGGCATGACACTCCAGACTCACGGTGATTACTGTGCATGACATTCCAGACTCACGGTGATTACTGTGCATGACATTCCAGACTCACGGTGATTACTGTGGATGACACTCCAGACTCACGGTGATTACTGTGCATGACATTCCAGACTCATGGTGATTACTGTGGATGACACTCCAGACTCACGGTGATTACTGTGCATGACACTCCAGACTCACTGTGATTACTGTGCATGACATTCCAGACTCACGGTGATTACTGTGCATGACATTCCAGACTCACGGTGATTACTGTGCATGACACTCCAGACTCACGGTGATCACTGTGCATGACACTCCAGACGCACGGTGACCACTGTGGATAACACCTCTAGACACGGGAACAGTGATGTAGCTCTAGTGAGTTTGACCACATGAATATGTTTCCGGATTTCACTTTAAAGCTTACGGATTAGTATTTACAACTATTTGATAGAGGAGATACACTCTCTTTCCGATTTTAGTAAAACTTATTCATAACATAAATCTGATAGAGATAAATCGTAAAGCATATGTAATAGTGTATTTGTTTAATTATTGTTTTGGCTTACTGTTAAAATTTGCATCATTACAGTATTCCGATGAATTATGAACATACATTGAAACGTGTGAATTAACTCAAAATATTATCATAATCTATCTTCAAATATGACGTCAGTTTTTGAACTCTGGTAAGGTCGCTATATTAAGGTTAGAGAAACAACGAGAGATTGATGGCACAGCAGCGAGCCTGTGTTTTGTCCTGACCTCTCCAAACTAATTAATTAATTGGAGTGAAATACGTCAGCTAATGAGGAGAAATTGTTTCTTTAGACATTAACTTAAATAGCTGTTATTCATGGACAATTAAAACAGTGAGTTTTAAATATTTTAAGTTATTGTACTTGTAATGGACGGCAATCTTATTATAAATCATAATGAAATGATGGGAATATAAGAAATATTTCTACAAATTATGTAGTGGCTTAAGTAAGTTTTTTTGTAACATTTATATTTTTTCCTTCCCAACACAAAAGTGGCTAGATTTGTATATACCATATCTTTATATTAAAATGTCGTAGTACGTTTTGTTAAGGTTTTCATGTGTTACAGTAAATAATTTATTTAGAAAAGTCCCTCCTTCAAAACTTGTTATTGTTGATCTATAAATTCACAGTAAAAATTATTATACTTAAATGTTCCTGTTTTATTGAATCAGAATGTACGTTCTTGTGATTGCAACTTCACTTTTATCATCCCGCATACCATTGTTTGAAAGAGAAAGTGTAGAGATAGAAAAGGTAGCCGTAATTTCAATGAAATATCGAATGTTTTTGTGGAAAAGTAATTATCCTGTATTTTCATTCTTAACCACTGTTAGTACAAAGATTCAGTCTCTAAAGATATTTGAGGTACGACTTTAAAATTAATAAGCTTATCAGTTGTAATGGCTGACATTTTGGAAATACTAAATGTAATTTCATGATATTTTTTCAGCAACTAGTCTTGTTATTGTATGAATTTAAGCCAAATTTATTATTCTTAATAAAAAACGCATACAAGACAGATGAGACACTATGCATTGAAAACTCATGTTTATATATTGAAATATGTTTATTTTTCCCTGAGCGATAACATGGTATACATTTTTCTAGATAGTTACAGACTCTTCATAGGTGACGACAGAAGCTAGACATGCTCTCTAATCTAGTAACCAAGGTAACTTACACTTACATTTATTATTAGTTTCCACATATTATGTACTAATTATCACACAATATTCGACATGTAGCACATACGTACGGCGTAAACCATTCATGGCAGCTGACACACAGTCAAGCTTTGTAAGCACATTGACATCACTGTCGGTCTGGAGCCATTACTTTATATACTTCTGTGATTCACAGAGCGTTCTCTTCTACTCAACTTTCTAGGCTGTTTCTAAAACCTTTTACTTCTATAGTACTGTATAAATCTTTATTTTTAGATTTCAAAAAAATAAAAACATATAAAACTGCAGTTTTCTGTTTATTTATAGCTCACTATACAAATATTTAGGATATTCAGGATTTTATTTTACCCTAATACCTAAAATTATTCATATACAAATCCTTTAGTTTCTCCATTTATAATAAAATCAGTTTAATTTGTATTTGCCAGTTTTTCAATGAATTGGATTTTATACAACTTAGAATTGTTGTAGTGCTGTGGAACATGGTTTTTTACCGTGTATAAGATAAATAGAACATTTGTGAACCTGGTGATGGGGCTACACTTTAGCCATGTTGCGAAATTAACAAAAAAAGGAAAAAAGATTTATTCTATTTGTCACAGTTACAATATATCTTCAGAAACTCTTCAGTATTATTAGTAAGATATCGTTCATATAATTTCCCGGAATATAGGGCCATTTACAAGGTTTAATTATAACTGTTTGTGGATGTGTGGAACTGTTTGGGTTTTTTTAACTGCATGAAACATACGTTATGCCTCGCACGTGATATATGAAATTATTTCGCACTCCTCAAGCATTGGCATGCTTTAAAACTATATCTTTGGTATCTTACCATTCTATGAGCTTTCGGGCAGATTACAACGTGCTAAAAATTATTTTGTTTACTTATTTTAGATTTTAGACGATTTTACCATAAAAAACCCTTCATCAATTAGTTACATCTGCAAAATCAGATGAACGTACTCGTCAGTTCCAAATTCTTATAATGATTATTCCCCTTCGTATTTGCCTGTACGGTTTTTGTTTCTGAAACAAGTAATTGGAATATTCGAGCCTCTTTGCTGTCTATTCTAATCATAGATATTCTATTTACAGTTCATTTCAAAGTCTCTACTTGTTGACTCTGTAATAATCTCCTGGATCATATCAGAGGTATTCGTAGTCGGGAGCGGTTTCTCGAGGTGTTTAAGGACCATCAGTTTCGGGCATCGTCGGGTTGACGATTTTGTGGTATATGGTATTGGACGATGTCTATGTATGAGTGGTAGTAGGTTTCACTGTTAATTTCCTTTAAATTCTTATTTTATTTCTTTATTTTTAATTTTATGATGAACCTTATTTTCATTTTATTATTATATATATAAGTACAGAATATCATTTTTGAATATAAACAAAAAATGTAGAATATACTGTGGCGATGTTTTACACTAAAAGTATCGCTCATAAATTTACGGTTAGATGTAAGAGATGACTTAATAGTCCTATCCTCGCCAATTGAATAGGTTTTCCTTTGTGTTGAATAAGGACATTTTTCATTTAATTTCGTTCCATTCAATTATTGCTTGACCTCATAGATTAATTATGTATATTTTTTAACTTTTAATTTTACAATAAACAAAGGAATAGGATAAATCACTGTTATGGTTCACGTTCTCCAGTAAGAGTATAATGTGATCCTAAGTTATAAAATGTATCATACTTTGGTAAATCTTGAGTTATAAAGACATAAAAAGTACAAATAAATATCTGTGAACCCTAAATGTGACTAGTACTCACAGAACAAGTTAAATTCATTTACATAAAAGACAATAACATCCAGTAAGCGACGAAATGAATGGAACAATAAAATAGAAACACATTTACCCCATTCGTAATGTAAAGCACATATACGCCATTTTCCTCACACTAATATATTGCTGCCTGGATTATCAGTGGATTAGTATATGGTTAATGTGGGTACCGAAAAAGGACAGAAATTGAAATGTGTCATTGTGGTTTTAATTATTTGTTTCCACAAGTTTCCACGTTTAATTTACATAATCCGTTCCTAATAAATTTATAAACTGATAAAATAATTTTGTTTAGAATTTCACATTTACGTGTCTAATTAAATATATAGCAATACTACTTTTCATACGTTAGTATATATATTTAATCTTATTTACAGGCATATTAAATGACGTAAAATGAGTTGAAATTGTTAATTAAAGTATCACGTTCAAACTGGTACTTTTAGCGTTAACTAAAATACATTTAGTCTTTAGAAGGCTTTATATATATATATATATATATATATATATATATATATATATATATATATATATATAAAACTATTACTGTGATATGAATTTAAAACTTTTGTTTTAAATCGGATACGAAGGCTTTTTAATTTTTATCGTGTTTATAAATGTACAGTTTTATACATCTTAAGAAAACGTGTCATATATATTAATTTAGAGTAGTAGTCAAATGTTAAATATATATATATATATATATATATATATATATATATATATATATATAATTTCAATAAACATTGAATCGCAAAAAGTACTTGCTCCGCCGGGAGTCGAACCCGGATCTCTCACTTGCCGGGTGAATGTGCTACCATTACACCACAGAGCGCTTACTTTTTCCGATTCAATTATTTTGTATTTGGCCGTATCTGTCACATATGCGTTTAAATAAGCAAACTAACATATGATCGGAAGACCAAACACCTGTCAAACGACTTTTATTTACGTTAAATTGTATAAATGGCAATGGCCTTATTTAATTTCAATAAACATTGAATCGCAAAAAGTACTTGCTCCGCCGGGAGTCGAACCCGGATCTCTCACTTGCCGGGTGAATGTGCTACCATTACACCACAGAGCGCTTACTTTTTCCGATTCAATTATTTTGTATTTGGCCGTATCTGTCACATATGCGTTTAAATAAGCAAACTAACATATGATCGGAAGACCAAACACCTGTCAAACGACTTTTATTTACGTTAAATTGTATAAATGGCAATATATATATATATATATATATATATATATATATATATATATATATATATATATATAGATAGGTGTATAGGAGTTCAATTTGTGGTTTATTTTTGATATGGATGGAATTCACATCCATTTCAATAAATTTAAAAATATGGATGATACGTGCTAAATATAGAAGAGAAGGGTTCATGAAAATGATGGCAACTCGTCGACGTTGTTCTAGCTTGATGTCTGGCTTCATAAAAGGAGAAGGGAGACACTGCCAGCTTGTTCAGGGCCTCCAGGGCTGTAGCGGGGTCCATCGAAAGACGAACCACTTACACCTCTCTAGTTGCTAGCAACAGTCACTGGCATAGAGGCAGGACACAAGTCTGGAGAATATCCATCTGTCTATCGCACATGAATCAAAGTTGAGAGTGACACTACTTCGGCAACTGCGTTCACAAAGGGTATCGGGTCCCAAGACGGAACTACTGAAGACAAAGAGAGGAGGGTTCAATACCCTCGGACCTTGCTGGAGAGACAATAAAACCGTTTCTGCTACTTCAAAACGTGGAGAGTTCTGAGAAGAGACTAAGACTCAGAAGCCGTCCAAGGACGCTTAGGATAATATAGAAAGACGCCGCGCGATATCAGCCCACCAGTAAGAGAACGTCGTGAGATCGTACGACACGTCCAGGGACTGAATCAACTTATCGATCCATGCCCTGCTTGGAATTTCCTGGACTAAAGATAGCGAGGTTTATTTCTCTAGATAATGAAACTAAGCCTACGCTTGGATATATTATTGCATGTTATACGGCTTAATTATATGCTACGCCTACATATTTCAAATATTATACAGCATCGCTGTAGCCAAATTATCAGAAAGCAACAGTAGCAATGATTACCGGTGGTGCCTAACAGTAGAAAAATATAATCATTACCAACATAGTAGCTGCATAATGTACAGAAATTGTTACACTTAATTTGACAAAAATATGTTTCATGTGGATATAAACCCTATCGCGTAATGTGATTATATGTGAAGCCTGATCCTATTTAGGTGACATGTCAAGTAATATGGCGGCAATCTACGCTCTGGGCTTAGTGAATTTGACTCCATTACGTTAATATTTTTAATTTTATAACGCCAATGTTTTTATGTAAATTAATCCCGACTTTACGGATTGTTAATAATCACTTTAAAACAGGGTGTACTAGTTAAATGTATAAAATATAACAGCAAGTTAAAACTCGTTTTCTATTGATTTAGAAATAATATGTCCTAAAAATGATACATAATCTAAGGATTTTACTGGCTATAGCATATAGATCATGTTCTATTAATTGATTGTCCAAGAATAATCACAAATATGGCTATGTAGAATTATTTTTGAAAGTTAGAAATGTTAATAATCATCGGTAAGATTTTTCAATTTTAACTCATTTTCCTCTGGGAACAAAGTCCATCTGGTAGAAAATATAGTCAGAAAATGATTTAGTAAATATTTTTTGAGTACCTTAAACAGTTAAAGAGGTTCTCAAGACTCTAGTCTGCACTTTTAATTTATTGATAGAAAAGCATATAACATGAAATGTAATGTCATGGTTTATACTAATGGCTATAAGATCTGTCTACTAATCACAGACGTTGTAAACCGTGAACACCGCAATCAACCATTGACTCTCCTTTTGTAAACGGGCTGAATGTTTTTGGGCTGGAAGCACCCACATACTTATGAAATTCACTTGGTGGTATACTTTTCTTGTTTTAAATTCTTCGTTCTTTTTATGCTATTTTTGATAGTTACGTTGAAATTAACCCTTAAAGTGCCATAGTCTCGTGTGGATTATAAACAATAAGGTAGTAAGGAAAATTTAATATTTTACAACTTTTAAATTTATAACATCATTCTACCCTTGATATCTCACTTCAAGCAGACGAATAACTAATAAAGTATTGGGTAAAAAACGTATTTTATAATAAATATTATGTCTTAATCAAAATATTAAACAATCCTAGTAAAAATGTAACAAAAATCTAACTGTGTAGCTAAGATATTAAGCACATTGTCCTTATTGATTACGCTTTTATTCATAAGAACTGTCATAGAAATAATAATAACCCCAAATAATATTTATAACCATGGGAAGTTTTATTACATGTTAGAGAACATTTAAGGACGTGGGAGAGGTCATAGTAGGTTAAAATATTTTCCAATTACTATTCATAAAGAAAAAGAATAGATAAGCTGTCCAAAAATCCAGTATCAAGGGCTGCTGTATAATGTAGAATCATCCGATCATTTTCACTAATTACATTATGTTATGAAAACCGTTAATTTAAAAATTATTAAATTAAAAATTGTCAAAAATTAATAAAAAGTTATTTATTTTTATCATATGTAAATATTTGTCTCATTATGCACAAACGAACGTTTAAAGATACCAGTTTTGAAGGTTAGCTAGTTTATGTAGTAAATATATTTCTAACACTAATTAAGGTCAACAACTAATTCTCTTAACGTTGACAATAACCACAGCATACATCTATTTCCGAATTTCCGATCCATACACAACTGTTGTACAGGATCCTAGTTTCTAGGAAAGGACAGGTTCGGGCAGTGGTTGTCAATTTAAGGGGAGCTCCTGGTCATATTAGGTTGACTCGGTTAAGTTCACTGTAACTGCTGTACCCACTTGTCAGTCGTGCCAACAGTCCTAATATAGGGATAAATCGGCAACAACTATAAGACAGGTTCGGTCAGTGTTACCCATTTAAGGAGCACTCCTGGTAATTACCGCTTGACTCGGTTAAGTTCACTGTAACCGCTGTACCCACTTGTCAGTCGAGCCCAACAGTCCAGTTACAGGGGATACTCGATAAAAATATAATTTTAGATACGGTCACTGGTAAATCTTTTAAGGGGCATTATCGAAAATTGTCGCTGGACTCAGTTAGCTTTACCGTAACCATTGTACGAACTAGATAGACTTATTCAAAATCCAATTGCAGAATATAATTGACAACAATGGGGAAGTAATTATTTTTCAACATATAATATATCTCTGAGATAATGCAAAACTTTATATCAAATAATTAACATAATATAATTATTATGTTGTTTTGCTTTATATTTTCTTGTAAGACGTATACAGCTTTGTATAGACTACGTAAATGTTTATGTAAATAATCATATAGCGTTACGTACAGTTAAAATTCTATGTAACTATACGCTAGAATTTTATATAAATACAAGGCAACCAGTGAACTGGTTCCTGGAAGGCCACAACTGACGAATACTTTTAAAATAAAACCTAAAAGACAATATTCGCCTGAACACAAATGTTGTAACTGCTTTACTAAGAAAAATTTTCTTGAATTCTAAAGATAATTTTTGTTTTCTTGGCTTATCATACTGTTTCTAACAGTTATTATTTCATATTTCCTTTCCCCCTTTACTATGAAGTTATTAGCTGAACGTCAGCGAAATCCACCACCTGAAGGTTTCGATAAATGTAATGTATGTCTGTCTTCAAGATATCTAAAACAAACTGACCTAGAGGCTTGAAAATTCACATGAAGCTTCATTTCTTGATATGCAACATCAAGGTCGATAATATTGCATCCCACTCTGGGAGAATTTACTGAGATTTAGCGAACATATCACATTATCCTTATGGGTAACAACGACAACAACGAAAAAATCTCAGAATAAATAAATAAATAATCAAACTATGACAATCATTTGGTATTTCACAACTGTAAATAGTTCAAAAAAAGTAGGCTAATGGCACGAGCTATGAACTTGAAACTTTGCATACAAACTTAGATAAGTTTGTTTGTTGATATGTAAAATATTAGGTTACGTAACTAACTATGTTATTATTACTAAACCATCAGCGTCGGTAGCATATGGTCTGCTTTGTTATTAACTGATTGGATTTCCTACCATTCAATTTGAAATTATTAAAAAAAATAAATATATTTTCAACGATTTAATGCATTGAATTGGTTTTAACGAGTAGATTTTACTAAGGAGTTTACTTTTTATAGTTTTTATGGTATTTTACATTTATCTAAACATGGATTCAATTCATTTTAATTCATATGTAAGAGTTGCTTCAGTGCGATCATTTGGTGATCTACGTTGCAATAACATGTCAGTATAATTCTGGGAGAAATGAGTAGTACAAAGCGAATAATTAAATGCCAATTTTGTAATTTAATATTGCAAAGTTTCTGTAATAAATTGTCTAAGGTAACAATATTGCTGTTAAATCCAATGTTATACGACTTGTTCCATTACAAAAAGATATTAGGGAGTTTAGTTGCCCTATTATACAGAAATTGCAATACAATAAAAATTTCCTCTTTGAATTCCACTTGAAGAAAACGTTGAAATAAAGCTTTCCAATTTAACTCTGAGATCCTTTCATTTGTTGCACACTTCCAATTCCTCTAGCAAATGAAGTACTTAGTATTCACATCTTAGGTTTTATTTGGTATTGTACAAGATCTATTTAGTGGCACAATGATACTTCTGTGCTCTATTGTAATATAAGATTGTGATATGTACTCTACAAGTAGGAACCTTGTAATATCTTGCCATTATAGACTTATTACATTTTGTATTGTAGAACAAAAACAGAAATTACATATAGAGTTTAAAACAGTTCTTTTCCCCTTTTAAAAAAAATAAGTACATGTTTACATAAATATTATTATAGAGTAATATTGTTTGTATCTATTATTTTATAAGAATAGAATACGAGTAAGTTTGTATTTGTATTGTAAGAATGTATCGATAATACAAACATGTAAGGGAGTTGTAAGTTTGCTCAACTCATACATAATATGAGTGGTAAGATTATTAAATGAAAACAGCATGGATATAGCTGGATGAACAAATAAAAAAGTTATAATTTTCCAGAGTAGATTTATTTTTTTTTAATAGTTTCATTTCATAGAACATATTGATTATTTTAAAATGTTTCGGAATAATGAAACCAATATTTAGTTGTATTTTAAATTTTAAACTTGTTAATACTGTAAAAAATATTGTTGTTCAGAAAGGACAAAGTTATAATAATAGAGATACGCTATGAATAAATTTTACTCCAGTGTTTAGCTTATTCGAGAAAAATTATTCAGTAACTGCTCATGTGTGTGTTTTTACATAACAACAAACTGATAAAATACGTAATGGATGTCGTTAGAAAGCCAGTACAAGCTGATCCACATACGGACCATCAGTAATACGATTCAATAATGAACAATCTGTCACCGCAGGATTACACTGATGGGGGGTGGGGGGGGGGGGGGGTGGGGGGGGGGGGGGGTGGGGGGGGGGGGGGGTGGGGGGGGGGGGGGGTGGGGGGGGGGGGGGGTGGGGGGGGGGGGGGGAATGAGATTTAGATATGAATAATTAGAAATGGGTGGTAAATATCAGTATGTGAAGGAAACAGGATGTTTCCGGATATTTGTCATCGTTCAGTGAAACAAGAAATCAATAACACTACGTTTCGAGATCTGCGATCTGATCTCTTCTTCAGGTGAAGAACTAACCTAATACATAAAATTACAAACATATGTTAAAATAAACAAATCTTACCAAAGCGTTGTGGCACGCCTAAGTCAGGATTTTTATGCCTCGAAACGTAGTGTTACTGATTTTTTGTTTCACTGAACGATGGCAAATGTTCGGAAACATTCCTGTTTCCTTCACAATCCTTCCATCTTCAAAAATAACCTTCAAGCAAAGTATCAGTATGTCATATAGACGTGTCTGTTCCACATGATATAAATTATTTTAAGGCCAATCTCTGAGTACAATGGATCAATTAACGGTAAAATAAGAGAGATTTAGAGATAATGAATGTGATCAAAGGCTTTCAGTAAACGAGTAATGTGAATGTGTAGATTATTAAGATGGCAGATAAAGTTCTTAGCCAAAAATAATATGTAGAATATTTGAAAAGACACAACTTTAACTATATTCATTTATGAAGGCAATTATGAGGGTTTTCTGAAAATTAATGATAACACATGGGAACTTGATAAAGACTGTTTCATTACACTTCACATTTCAGAGCTACCAGCCAGTTGTATTGAACAGCCTTTTACAGGTTAGGTATCTATATGAATTTTCCATAAGCAAATGAAGCATCAGAATAAATTAGACTACTTTTTACAATATTTTTGGAAAGGTAATTTTGATTGATAAACTAAGGTACACCTAATGTTGGATACGATAATTTTTATAATAGTGTTGTTTTTTACTGTGTTGGGCGGTAAAATTGTATTAAAATAGTTTACGTCATTAAGAATCTAGAATTTTCCAGCCATACGGTACACAAAAGTCACACCAAAACATTCCAAGATACATTCACTCTTATTATCAAATTCTATCAAACCACCGTTCTCCGATTCCCTGTCCAGTAGGATAACTACCTGCCCCTAGTCTCGTAGTAGTGTAGGTCGCCACCTTTTGTTAGATCGCATTTCGATTTGTTTCCATTATGTATAGGCAGGGTAAAATAAACAGTTTCAAACTTTGAATGCTGGTTTGCACGACTCTTTCTTTTGCGGTTTAGCGACTGTTCGGACTGCCTTTTTTTGATAATGAAAAACTCTTGAAAAGTTTGTGTTTGAGCAACCTCCTCACAAAACCAATCCATAAGAGAGGAGTAGTTTGGTAAGCCCGTAGCTATCAGAGCAAGTATTAAAGTATCTGAATTATACGGTTTAATAGGATGATAGAGTGGAGGAAGGTTGCAAAAGATTAAGAAATATCAAAGGATAAACAAAGAAGGAGGATAATCAAGGTAAGATTTTTTACAGATGCTGGTACCTTTTGAAAGAAATATAACAAAAGAGAGATAAAAACTGAATTAAGTCAGACGGAATGATTAAGGTATTCAGTACTTCCACTTACTTACTAGTGAACTGCGGAAATTGCAATACAGTTTAAACTAAACTACTAGATATCTAAATAACTATAAAAATTCTTGTTGCACAAAAAAAATTACACATAATGATCAAAAGCTTAGATTTTAAAATATACCAGAGGGCATTGTGGTTGGGATTCCTAAAAAAGCTGATTCTCCTTTTAAAAAGAGTCGGGAGAAAATAAAAAACAACAAGTAAAAAAATGTACAAAATTTCATGTTTTTGGAAGTATTTGTTAAATGAAATTTGAACCCTGCTTTATACACCGGCACACCCAAATAACGTTATCGTTTTATTGTGTTTTAATTTGTTTTCTCCTCTGTCCTCAAACGAATAAAGCACTTTTTTACTGCAATTTAGAGAAAGATTGAGAAACTAAGGATTGTTGTTACTATTGTTGTTGAGTCAAACACTGAACTTTACTGAATACATAAATATAGAAAACATGGCATTCATCTGAAATTCAGGAATCATGTATGAATAATGAGTCATCGATATAAAATAGCGACAGCAAACTGAGACGTAGAGGAAGTGTAAGAAATGTGATCTAACCTTACTATAAACCATTACAAGAGCTTTGTTGTGCTGTAGGGGAAAGAACCATTACGTAAACATGCAGGGATAATGTAGGCTATGTAATATATCTAGAGGATCAAATGGCATACAATTTTGCTTTAGCGTGTCTTTGCGGCACTGTATAAGACATGGATACGTGTGTGCACTTTCTCAACACGTATCTTCTTGTTTTGTAAATGACTGAATTGAGTAACTGCGACTGAGGCTTTTTCCAACGATTTTACTATAATCTGGCTAGTACAAAGTAATATAATTGCTGATTTGACATCTACTGAAATAAATATTGGACCTGGAAATTGCAAAACAATAAATACAATTAATATACATAATTTTATTATAAATAAAACTTTAATATTTAAGAATAGGAAATTACTGTTTTACTATCTCTTATGTATAAGACATAAATGAAATAAGTTTAAGTAAGTTTTAAGAATTGTGTAATTCAAACAACCAATACGTTGAATAAAAAGCCTGGTAAAGAGAATTAGTGCAGAAAAATAAAGTTCAAACCTAACTAACTAAGTTCAGTAAGTCTTTTAAAAAATAACGATGCATGCAATTGTTTTTTTTACAAATGACTTAACGTTTGATCGTTACGATCATATTTGTAAAAACCACAAAAAATAAATCCAACATTTCAATTGAACATTGATTGAAAAAATGCTGCAATCAAAATCTAAAGTAAAATTTTCAGTGGGTGCTCATAAAATGGTCGCCGTTTCTGGAATCGAGAGAACACTGATTGATAGCGTTGGATGTGAATTGTGAAGTCCCGTTCCAAATATACACATACACACATTCATAGACACAAACATGTTACTATTCTTCGCATTCTACACATGTGCTTTCTAAATGTTTTATTTTTTTTGATGGACAGCTTCCATATATGAAAAGATGTTGATAAACTCATATATTATAAAGCATGAAATTTGCTTACAGAAAGTTTAAAAATGAATATGTGTTTAGATAATGATTTTTATGTAAATCAGAAAGGTGTAATTTAATGAGAAACTATTTAAATACAAGCTAGATATTAGCCTTAAAACTACCATCTTTCCATTGCTTAAAACATTTTAAAAGGCAAATGAATACATGTGCTAAAAATAAATATATATATGAACTATTTAAGGAACGTTTATGAACGTGTATATGCTATGTAAGGAACTATATACTATTTTAACTAAAACCTCAATGTTTTAGTCATTAAGTCACTGCGGTATCCGCACTTGTATTTTTACATGTATGGCCTGAAAATCGCAGTAACTTCAACGAGGTTCACACACCATAATCGTCATAGTTCCTTTTGGTTTTTACTTTGGGTCAAGTGAAACTGAATATAATTATAATAGCCTGGTCATATAATATG
This sequence comes from Homalodisca vitripennis, assembly GCF_021130785.1. Taxonomy (NCBI): domain Eukaryota; kingdom Metazoa; phylum Arthropoda; class Insecta; order Hemiptera; family Cicadellidae; genus Homalodisca; species Homalodisca vitripennis. The sequence goes on along the minus strand of NC_060208.1, from coordinate 217,753,885 downwards.
AAATAAGTCATACAAATGGTTTATTTTAAACACAAGATTCCACTATAGTCCTCTAGGATTGAACTTCGATATGAAACTACGGTTTACGACTCAATTCCACATAATAATTTTGACTGGTGTAGGTCTATGAAATCGATCAAAATATTTTGTGGATCATAATTTTACGATACACACTGTAGTATTATTGACGTCTTCAGGGTTCAATGTGTGTCTCGAGGTGCTGTGATACTGGTGAATCATTGCAATAACGTAATACAGTGGGAATATATTTAATGCGTACAGAAAATATATTGAATTTTTCTATACAATTTGGAACCGAACTAATTCTAAAACCATAACCATTGGCATTATATGTTTTTTAATAAAACGTTATGAACTTCTATATGTAAGTAAATGCTAGAATACAAAAATTGACTCTACGGTCTCCATCTCTAATCTTAAACCCACTGGAAACCTAACAACAAAATTTATGAGGGACATCAATAATATAGATGAGTTAATAACTAACATCAGATTATCACATTGAGTTACTACTTACAAAGATTGTATACTTCGATTGCAGTGGAGGAATACACAATTACTGCAGCTAGAAATACCTAGAATAAAATGAAATTTCTAGAAATATATTCCTATTTTACCAGGGTTTTTGAAAATGAAACTAATATCTTTTCTTTTTTAAATTAATTTAATTACCCTTACTTATAACATACCCCACATAATCCATATATACGTTTTGGTGACATAAGGTGAGATATAATAAACGTAAATTTGGCAGTATATGAGCACAGTTTAAAACATCAAATTACTAAACATAAAGTAGGCCAGTCACTAATTTTCGCTTGCCATGTGTATTCTGTTCTTTCAACAATAACGAAAAATAATAATATTTTATTTTGACAAAAAGTAAGGTACAATATGTAGAATCAACATATCGAAGGAAATAAGAAACACATAAATCAGTAAGGAGAAGAAAGGACAGAAAAATATCTTTTATTCAAGTGATTTATGCTTACTCAGTGCTTTTACTCTGTATTTATTGTCAGATCCTTCCTCCCAGTATCCCAGGACGATCTGTTACTGTATCTCCGTGTGATTATCTAGGATTAGGAATAAGGTTGTAGAGCTTATACGATTCTATATGGATGATTCATCTGATACTTGTTTAATAGTTCTAATAGCTGATAAAAATTGCATTATGAAAAAAGCAACATTGTATAGAATTATGTAAAAGTGTGATCTATTGTTAAAATACTTGGTGGAATATTGTACATTAATATTATAATGATATAAATATAAAATTTAACGGATTCTCTTGAGTAATCTTAACAATTTCATATTATTAGTGTATTTTTGTGGAACTTGGGAATGTGTTAAATGTTGGGTACTTCATCAGTTGAAAATTGTAAATGACTAAAAAATATTTAATAATTACATGTTATTGCATGTCTGTTCTAATATCTAAATAACTGATAACTCGCTTCTTTAGCTGACGATTAAATTAGTATTGATGTAAATTGTTTCATGATCTTAATACTTTGATATATCTACATAAGCTCCTAAATAAAGGTATAGGATACTTTATTTGTCAAAAAATGTATATGGAGAGAGAGAGAGAGAGAGAGAGAGAGAGAGAGAGAGAGAGAGAGGGAGAGAATCATTTTTAGATATGGTTAGTTTCCAGTCAAGGCTTTGCATTTGATAAATAATGATATATGACATTTCATTTACTTCAGTGGTGTATAGTTGAAGTTCATGAAATATTGTTGAAATATCATTACTATAAGTTTACTTGTATAACATGGCCAGTATAGGTTCATCTACATATGATAACCGTTTTCTCCGCCTTTCGCAGCGGAATTTACGTTATACTACACCCTAACAGTGTGCACTGGGCAAATTAGGCTGATTTTAATTGGTAATATATTAAGCTCCTCGTCCAAAGTAAATTGTGATGAATATCCATTCTTAAAGTTTAAACTTAGTTCTTTGTTTAGACGATGAAAGAATTGTGAAGGAATCAAGACTTTTATCCGGATAATAGCCAAAGTCCAGTGATACTAAAAATTTAATAAAGTTACGTCCTCAAGTAGATAAATAGCCTTAGACATAACTACAATATAACTTAAAAGAAACAAATCATGCCAGATGATACTTATGTTTGTCAAAACGGTGTGTTATAATTAGTTTCATTTAATATTATTAGATAATTTTAGTATCTAAAATTATAAACTTAAAGTAAATATTTTGTAGAGAGTTAAGGTAACTTTTAGCTTACATAAGTTCCAAGTTAAAAAAAATTATTCACATTACCTCTATTTAAATGTAATTGTTAAAAAAAGCAACGTGTATGAAAAGAAAGAACTACCATCAGAATTGTTGTTATTCTATCCTGCCAGGAAGATAACAAGTAAAAACTGGTAAAACTTTAAACTATTGCTACTGATTAAAAGTAAAGTAATCATTACTAGGCAAGAGAAGTCGTGTCGTAAAATAATTGTCTGATACATAATCAATAAAGATCAAGCTCCTAAAAATGGAACAGGATAAATAATAATAGTTGTGAGATCTGTAAGAAGTAATGTTCATCTATCTAACTTCACAATAAAAATAATATTTATTTTCATTAATTTGGAGTAAATAAATAAAAAGAGTATTAACTTACAAGATTGCTATTAATATAAAGTAAAAACCTATATGGTAAATAAACATTGATTTACATTAATCGTATGTATTTATATTGGAAATATATTTTATTTGCAAACTTGAGATTGATCTGAGATTATAAATTGAACAAATCCAAAATCACATTGTGATGACGATTGCCATGCATTCATTATAAGCAATAATTTAACCATATATCACACAGTGACGGCAGTGACAAACGGCCTCAATGGCTAACCTGGCCCTTACTAGGCCATGTACTATTCAACATGAGGCTGAGCTGAGAATACAAATGGAACATTCAAAATCACATTGTGCTGAAGGTTAAATTACATTCAATATAAGCAATAATTAAGCCATCTATCACACAGTGAAGGCAGTGACAAACGGCCTCAATGGCTAACCTGGCCCTTACTAGGCCATGTACTATTCAACATGAGGCTGAGCTGAGAATACAAATGGAACATATCAAAATCACATTGTGCTGAAGTTTAAATTGCATTCAATATAAGCAATAATTAAGCCATCTATCACACAGTGAAGGCAGTGACAAACGGCCTCAATGGCTAACCTGGCCCTTACTAGGCCATGTACTATTCAACATGAGGCTGAGCTGAGAATACAAATGGAACATATCCAAAATCACATTGTGCTGACGATTAAATTGCATTCATTATAAGCAATAATTGAGCCATCTATCACACATTGAAGGCAGTGACAAACGTACTCAATAGCTAGCCTAGCCCTTACTAGGCCATGTACTATTCAACATGAGGCTGAGCTGAGAATACAAATGGAACATATCCAAAAACACATTGTGCTGACGATTAAATTGCATTCATTATAAGCAATAATTAAGCCATCTATCACACATTGAAGGGAGTGACAAACGGCCTCAATAGCTAGCCTAGCCCTTACTAGGCCATGTACTATTCAACATGAGGCTGAGCTGAGAATACAAATGGAACATATCCAAAAACACATTGTGCTGACGATTAAATTGCATTCAATATAAGCAATAATTGAGCCATCTATCACACATTGAAGGCAGTGACAAACGTACTCAATAGCTAGCCTAGCCCTTACTAGGCCATGTACTATTCAACATGAGGCTGAGCTGAGAATACAAATGGAACATATCCAAAATCACATTGTGCTGACGATTAAATTGCATTCATTATAAGCAATAATTGAGCCATCTATCACACATTGAAGGGAGTGACAAACGGCCTCAATAGCTAGCCTAGTCCTTACTAGGCCATGTACTATTCAAGATGAGGCTGAGCTGAGAATACAAATGGAACATATCCAAAAACACATTGTGCTGACGATTAAATTGCATTCATTATAAGCAATAATTGAGCCATCTATCACACATTGAAGGCAGTGACAAACGTACTCAATAGCTAGCCTAGCCCTTACTAGGCCATGTACTATTCAAGATGAGGCTGAGCTGAGAATACAAATGGAACATATCCAAAAACACATTGTGCTGACGATTAAATTGCATTCATTATAAGCAATAATTGAGCCATCTATCACACATTGAAGGCAGTGACAAACGTACTCAATAGCTAGCCTAGCCCTTACTAGGCCATGTACTATTCAAGATGAGGCTGAGCTGAGAATACAAATGGAACATATCCAAAAACACATTGTGCTGACGATTAAATTGCATTCATTATAAGCAATAATTGAGCCATCTACAGCAAAGGCAGTGACAAACGGTAGTAATATACACTACAAAACAAGAAGATACGTGTTGAGAAAGTGCACACACGTATCCATGTCTTATACAGTTCCGCAAAGACACGCTAAAGCACTTGTATGCCATTTGATCCTCTAGATGTATTACATAGCCTACATTATCCCTGCATGTTTACGTAAGGGTACTTTCCCCTACAGCACAACAAAGCTCTTGTAATGGTTTCCAGTGAAGTTAGATCACATTTCTTACACTTCCTCAACGTCTGAGTTTGCTGTCGCCATTTTATATTGGTGTATATCATTATATATGTGTTCTATATTTATGTATTAATTAACGATCAGTGTTTTATCCAACAACACCAACAGCATCCCTTAAATTCTCAACCTTTAAATAAATTTTAACAAAGAAGTGCGTTATTCCTTTTGAAGAAAGAGAAAAAAACAAATTCAAGGAAAAAAACTACAACGTTTCCACATTGTCAAAACGCAGACTATTACCCCAAGTTTGGCATAGCTCAGGATTAAACCCCATCGATGACTGCACAATTTTCTATCGTTTCTTTAAACCTTGTTCTAAACCAGCTATTCTCCTTAATCTGTGTCACAATGTTCTTGAAGAGGTTTGTAATAACCAAACGACGGGGAAATTACAGAAATGGGTCTCTAACAAACACACCCAGAAAACACGTTTAGTAATTGTTTTAATTTTTGTTAACTTGTCCTTACTTCAATAGTGAGGCCATCGGGTTCTTTGTCAGTGGAAGTACTAAATAACAGTACTTCCACCCAACAGTCATTCCGTTTGATCCAATTCAGTTTTCTCTCTCTTTTGTTGTGTCATTCTAAACTGAAAAGCATCTGTAACAAATCTTACGCTGACTATCATCCAATCAGATAACTGAAGAAGAGTCTTGCAAACAAGCATTCAAAAGTTTGAAAATGTTGAAATTACCAGACCTCTATATACAAAAAAAATCATATTTTTAAAATCGAATTGCGGTCACACAAAAGTCAGTGACCTTCACCCCTACGAAACTAGGGGCAGGGATAACTATCGGACTGTGAATCACAAAACGGTGGCACGTGAGCTACTGCCTTCAAAGACTTTTATCACATTCGCTCTAAGATATTTCGGTCACTTTTTGGTCAGTATCATGTCACGCCAAGATACTAAGATCCTTTGTGTTAAGATAATAAATGTAAGCAATTTTTATTGTGTGAAAACTGAAAGCTATAAGACATACTGATATTTACCATCCATTTCTAGTTTATTCATATCTATATCTGACTCCACTTCATGAAAACATCATGACATTAGTCAGAATCGTGCAAACTGTATCTGTGGGAACATCGGTGGATAGCAGTAAAAGTAGATTCATTGATGAAATCTTTGTATTAATTGAGAGAACAGCACATCTAATCTCTGTTCAGGTCATGGTGCCCAACGAGAGCTATATCTACAGTATAATCCCTGAATGCGGTGAGCGTCTTCAGATTAATTAATCGGATGTTACAATTGCCCCATCAAGTCTCATATTGTTTCCTAAAATACATTATTTATTATTACCATGCCGCTGCTTATGGCCCTGAGTGCTTGTAATTGTCATACCTACATGAGATGTAATGTGAACATACATTAGGTGATTCTATTCAGGGAACAATCTGTCTCTACATTACCTGAGATGACAAATTACATGTCATTGGCCATCATCGTCTTCCCTCAGCTATGCAGATATCGTAACAACCATTAAGAACTCTTCATGATGCTAATGTTGGAGGAAGAAGTCATAATAACTTCCTGATGTAATAACGGAGAAGTAAAAGTCTCCTGTGTAGTATTAAAGTTAAGTAATATATTATGAAAATTTCAAAGCTTTTATCAATCCTGCACTAAGTAAAATATTTAAAGATAATGAAGTGTTAATAGTGTGTTATTTCGCAATTTTATTTCAATTTAGCTAGAACACTACAAATTATTTTAAGGTATATATTTTCAAATTCTATTGGATAGTGTACACAAAATTTTGATTTTCTATCTAATATTTTAATTCCTCCATTTAGTTTCTAATATTAAAAAGATTCAAATAAAAAATACATAAATGTTTTAAGTTTTTAAACTGTTTACCCTTTATTTTGAAATGATCAGTTTTTTAAATAAAAAGTTAAATGTCCGAGAATGTCTTTATATATACATAATATAAGTGTACTTTTTTTAATTAAAAAATAACCATATAAAAGAATTTAGTAGAAAAACGCGAAATTTCAACAAGATTTAAGCCATGTTGTCCTCAAAGTATAAGGTGTTTCAGTATTTCTAAACTGTTTGTGGTATGGCTTATATTATTGTCTTTAATTTTAGTTTTAACAAATCTGAAATAATTTTTAATACAACGGACAGACTTATATATATATATATATATATATATATTGTGCAAAAGGTAATTTCAAGCACAGGGGTGCACAATTAGTTTATGTGCTGAGGTTCTTTTTTTCACTAGTTAAATACCGAATGAAACCCTAAAGAAGCATGCTCCAAAATAGATGACATTAGATGCTACTGACGATCAGCTGTTATCTGACCTTGAAATGGTTCATTACTTTTCTACACAGGTATAACTGGCAACAGTGTCCGGTTCGGTGTTTGTGGGTGGGGGGGAGGGTGGCAACAACCATCATCGGACTGTTTTGGTGTAGGCTGCACATGTAAAGATATCATGTTTCCAAAAGGATAAATGTTTGTAATAAGGTCCTAACTGCAGAATTATGATTTGGAAATATGCAAAATTGAGTGAAATCTTTATATTACATGCTGAAAATAGTATTGTGTCACACAAACTGCGCAATATAAAACACTTTCACATTTAATGAGAATTTAAACTATATGAAAATCTAAGACATTGGATTAGTGGCAAATGTTTCTAGATGGTATTAGACAGAGATGTATACGAGAATATAGATAAGCTATCTATAGACTAAAAAATGTTACATTTGGAAACATGAAAAAATCGGAACTATGAGCCTGTTACTCGACAACAGGACGTCATTCCTTCAGTTTCAGGTGAATAGAGTGTGGGTTCGGAGCTAATACAAAACGCAATAATGGGATTGAATTAGAAATACAATTTTTCATTGAAGTTTAATGTACAATTCCCTGTGTTTTATTTTTTTACTCTATGTTCGAGACCGAAAGGCGGAGCAAAAAACGAGCACATTATGATAGAACTGAGTAGTTCCATTTGGAAATTCCACATTTTGTAAATAACTAATATGGTTACTGTTACAAAATTCAATTTACCAATAATTATTTATGAAATAATTTGTTAAACTAAAAAAGCATTTTAGAATACTCAGAACCATTAGTTTTACACGTATGAGTGAGCGCGCTCGCTGGAGAATAGGATTTAATTCACGATGGGAGCAAAAGTTGAAACATTCCAACGATTCATCATTCTAGGATACCTTGCGGATCCTTTCATTTCCTAGTAATTGGATAATGAATTACCCTTTATTACAACACTCTAAAACGATGTATTTCACTGTTCACACGCGATGCTAAGGTTTATCGTACATATTAGCATTACCTTAAAGCTTCTTCATTTATCCTACTTCGTACCTTCATCATTAATTCTTCATACCTTGTAACAGAAGAACGGAAATGTTGGGAAACAAATACGTGTCCTGATGAAGCCCAGCCAATGACAAAAGTGATCTTAAAATTAAAATCCAGTTGTGAATTCTTCTCATAAAACTTAAATGTAAACATTATAAGGCTACTCAGTGATGATAATCCTTAGCATCTGATTCCAAATGACAGGAGAAAGCAGGATAAGGATTAGTGAATATCAAGCAGAGATAAAATAATCTAATGTGTTGTACTCTACTCAGTGTATTTGATTGTCCATAAAATCTCTGTGTTAAAAATGCTAAATCAAACATCCATTATTAACCATTTATAAAAACCCGGATGAATATTAAAATAAAAACTTTTGCACAAAGTTTTAAAAAGTGGCATATGGATTTTTGAAATTTATATGTTAAATAATTCACAGAGAGAATAAGAACGGTTGTACAGTGCTACACTGAAAAAGGCCTTCAAGAGAACTGTATAACATGGACCTCCCCCCGATGATATTTCTAAGGGCTTTCTAAGCTCGCACCATAGGTCTGAAGAATTTACCAAATTCATCATTTCCATCAAAAAAATATAAAGTAAGTGAAGTAATATGAAGTAAGTGAAGCGCCATTTTTAAGTGTCACCAAATGCATAAATTATCATAATTGTCTTTTCGATACTGCAACTGTTACTTCAATCCGTTACCTACTTTTTTACAACAAACGTTATTCCAAATCATTACATTTTTACAATTTCGTTGTTACATTGTTCAGGAAAACATAATAAACTCCTTTTTAATATAAAATATCCAAATAATAATGGAAGACAAAGAGTTAATACATCAAAATAATGGTTAGGAAGGTATTTTATGTTTTCGAGTTGGCAACAGTTTCAGAACGAATCTAGACGTCATTGCTTTCTCCTAGACCGGGCATCTTAACAGTTCGCCGATCTCATCTATTTCATAAAGCATTTTGAAGAGTAGTAGGTTTTATTTTATGATAATTTACTACTAAGGATTGCTTTAAGCGGTATTGTGAAGTTTTTTAATATATAAATAGATAACTAAAATTGTATGCTTTAGTGTTAATACAATTATTTACTTTTAAAACGAAGTTTATATTTCTTTGTAGCCTCTAGGCCTATCTCTCCCGAATTTGAATATTCATTTACTATAATTCTTTACCTGAAAACATAATTTTAAATTAGATTTTGTCACTGCTTATCTTAATTTGGATTGTATTTTATGTTTATTAAAATTCCATAGAATAACATACGAGTAGGTCTTCATTTCATTTATTATAAATTGCTTTTTATCATTATAAAAAAGTCAATATTTTGGTTTCATATTGTATCATGTATCTTTTTTATTTTTAGCTATAACACAACATAAGCAATGCATATTTATTAACATATATTTTATTTACAATAAAATATATTTTTTTTAATTTATTTTTTAACAAAAAATGTAATTTTTATCGATAATGTGCCAACGATCTCGTTACATACAATTTAATATTTAATTTGTTACTCACGATGTTTTAATTTTATCCTTATTTTCTATTACCAAATTAGTTTCGTATATAGAATATATATTCAATAATAATATGTAACTTCAGTATAGGGGCTAATTTTTAGCTTTTCTTTTGGAGTTTTCATTGAAACTTTGCGTCTGTATGTTTTTTTTTCTTTTCTTTTCTCTCTATGAAATATATATACTTGTAACTTTGGTCACATATAATATTAATTTTTAATAAGATATCTTACCCTAAACTTCCTTTCGTAATATAAAGATTGTAATCCTGTAGCCAGTTGCAGAACGTCTAAGGTTACAAACAGCCGTAAGTTTGATATTTTACTCGGTATCCTCCTTATCTTAACCTCAACTTCCTTCTGTAATGTACAGTTTGCAACCCAGACCTTTTCATCGTATTATGCTAATTGCAGAACGTGTAAGGTTACAAACAACCATAAGTTTTGAGAATTTAAACAGTATGCTCCTTATCTTAAACTCAATATCCTTGTCGAAGGGGAAGGTTGTCGTATCGTAACTGATGGTTCGTCGTCACTAAATGTTTTCACTCTTTGAGAGAGATTAATGGTTTAAGTTGTAACTTGTTGAATGTGTTCCCTAACTGAATAGAGTGACACGCCTCGTGTTCTTTTTATGGAACTGCTATGATAGGGATCGCTATCACAATAAAGGGGACGAGGAAAAATAAATCGGAAGTTTTTCTTTGTGTTGTTTACTTGGTTCCTGGAAATTAAAAAAACGCTCCACCTGCCCTCGTTCTAAAATGAATACATATTTTGTCCTAATAAGTTTTGTAAAGTAATTTCGATCTACAGTATATACATTAAGTGTAAATCCGTTAACAAAATCTTATGTCATATCTTAATAAAAAGTTTAATGGATTTGCCGACAACTATTTAACTAAATCCAACGTACAAAACAGGTTATTATCAGAAGTAAAAAATTTTGAATTCTTTTTTTGTATGATTTACATATATTACTAGTATGTAGGTATTCAAAAATTATGTAGACTGTGAAGTATATCAGAGTATATATTTCTTCCAAACTTTTAAAAATCTTAAAAGATAGTTGCGTTAATTTTAACGGTGGATCTTGTTATTTGATTAAGTGTAATTTACACAATTTAACATTTCTTGCAGGTCCTTCTTTTAATTTAATAGAATTATTTGCATTGTTTTGAATATTATATGAAGCAAGGTTAGAATGAAATTAAATTTCTGAAATGTTACTACACTTTTTCTATTGATTCGATTAGATTTACAAATAACATTGATTAGAACTCTGGGATCGTAATACTCGAATTCTCCGCAGAGCCCTATCGCTTATCTAAAAGATTAGACAACGTAAAAGTGGTAAACATCACACTTGTATGATTATTATAATACAATTTCGTTTATTTTAACCAATCTAGCTATTGCTTGAAGTTTCTGTGAATGTCATTTTTTAATTTCTAAACAATAAAAACATGCTATTAAGGAAATATATTGAGCTTCATTATTAAAATAAAACACAACTGACTCAATAAGTGGGTGAAGATTTTCCAGCGAAATCTACTTGGCTTAACTTGTCTAATAAACCTGCTACCACATTAACACTTGACTTCCTTCCTAAGCTGCTTGGTAACTAATTTAAACTTCTAATCTTTTTGAATGTGCTTAAGATTTTTATAACTATAGCGAGCTTATTAGTTAATGTATCTCACCATACTGTTTGAGAATAAGCATACAGCCTTACTTGTATCAAATTTAAAACACATAGATTATATTTATATTTGTTATCATTATAAAAAATTAATACATGTATGTATGTATAGTTGTATAACCCTCATCCTGTTATCTGCCAATTATCTAAATTTTATAGATTTATTTAATTAGGTACTTCTTTACGAATGTACCACACTAATTTTTAAAAGCCAAATTAAAGCAAGGAAAAAGTTCCTGAGTAGGCTAGGTTAGATAACGCATCACAGTTTAACTTAAGTTGTAAATTAAAGATTTCAAAGTTTAAATTAGCTCTAAGGTGACTGAGGATAGTGCGATAGGCTTCCTTCATAACTTATTCGTTCCTTCCAAATTACTTTGTCTAAGGAAACTTTCTCTTTGTATTAGCTAAGTTCACAGTCAAATATTTATATAAAGGATCGTATTTAGATGCGATAAGGTTTTAAAACAATAAGAAATCGAAAGTTAATTCTTTTTATGCATAAAAATTAGTTTTTAGCTATATTTTTGTGTAGTATGGGCGATAATATACTTGCAGATATATTAATACAATTACCACACAATAGTTATAATATAAGCCTCCTTCATTGAAAATACTAATGTAGATTGAATTCCAGTTTCATTTGAGTTAAACAAACCTATTGCAATGCCGATATTAATTTTCCTGTTGGTGTCCCACTTTTGCTTGTTCTGGTGTTACATGTGTTTGTGCTCTTGACTTCTTTGCAACGACAACGGCGAAGTTCATTTTATCGTCTATAGACTTCAAACTCCTTTTGGGTGTATTAAAAATATATATTCTGTTTACTGTTATTGACAGTCAATTGGCGTTTCTGTGTATGCTTAAGTATTAATGTTTACACCATTGGAGGAGGGTGAAATTTAATCCTCAAAAACATTATTATAGGCATTGTAACACATAGTCTAATTAAATCTTCGATCGTAAATAATAAACTTTAAACAAAGAGGCTAAACATTCAGTTGGAGGAGGATGAACTTTAGTCCTCAAAAACATTATTATAGGCATTGTAACACATAGTCTAATTAAATCTTCGATCGTAAATAATAAACTTTAAACAAAGAGGCTAAACATACAGTTGGAGGAGGGTGAACTTTAGTCCTCAAAAACATTATTATAGGCATTGTAACACATAGTCTAATTAAATCTTCGATCGTAAATAATAAACTTTAAACAAAGAGGCTAAACATACAGTTGGAGGAGGGTGAACTTTAATCCTCAAAAACATTATTATAGACATTGTAACACATAGTCTAATTAAATCTTCGATCGTAAATAATAAACTTTAAACAAAGAGGCTAAACATACAGTTGGAGGAGGGTGAACTTTAATCCTCAAAAACATTATTATAGACATTGTAACACATAGTCTAATTAAATCTTCGATCGTAAATAATAAACTTTAAACAAAGAGACTAAACATACAGTTGGAGGAGGGTGAACTTTAATCCTCAAAAACAGTATTATAGACATTGTAACACATAGTCTAATTAAATCTTCGATCGTAAATAATAAACTTTAAACAAAGAGGCTAAACATACAGTTGGAGGAGGGTGAACTTTAATCCTCAAAAACATTATTATAGACATTGTAACACATAGTCTAATTAAATCTTCGATCGTAAATAATAAACTTTAAACAAAGAGGCTAAACATACAGTTGGAGGAGGGTGAACTTTAATCCTCAAAAACATTATTATAGACATTGTAACACGTAGTCTAATTAAATCTTCGATCGTAAATAATAAACTTTAAACAAAGAGACTAAACATACAGTTGGAGGAGGGTGAACTGTAATCCTCAAAAACATTATTATAGGCATTGTAACACATAGTCTAATTAAATCTTCGATCGTAAATAATAAACTTTAAACAAAGAGGCTAAACATACAGTTGGAGGAGGGTGAACTTTAATCCTCAAAAACATTATTATAGACATTGTAACACATAGTCTAATTAAATCTTCGATCGTAAATAATAAACTTTAAACAAAGAGGCTAAACATACAGTTGGAGGAGGGTGAACTTTAATCCTCAAAAACATTATTATAGACATTGTAACACATAGTCTAATTAAATCTTCGATCGTAAATAATAAACTTTAAACAAAGAGGCTAAACATACAGTTGGAGGAGGATGAACTTTAGTCCTCAAAAACATTATTATAGGCATTGTAACACATAGTCTAATTAAATCTTCGATCGTAAATAATAAACTTTAAACAAAGAGGCTAAACATACAGTTGGAGGAGGGTGAACTTAAATCCTCAAAAACATTATTATAGGCATTGTAACACATAGTCTAATTAAATCTTCGATCGTAAATAATAAACTTTAAACAAAGAGGCTAAACATACAGTTGGAGGAGGGTGAACTTAAATCCTCAAAAACATTATTATAGGCATTGTAACACGTAGTCTAATTAAATCTTCGATCGTAAATAATAAACTTTAAACAAAGAGGCTAAACATACAGTTGGAGGAGGGTGAACTTTAGTCCTCAAAAACATTATTATAGGCATTGTAACACGTAGTCTAATTAAATCTTCGATCGTAAATAATAAACTTTAAACAAAGAGGCTAAACATACAGTTGGAGGAGGGTGAACTTTAGTCCTCAAAAACATTATTATAGGCATTGTAACACATAGTCTAATTAAATCTTCGATCGTAAATAATAAACTTTAAACAAAGAGGCTAAACATACAGTTGGAGGAGGGTGAACTTTAGTCCTCAAAAACATTATTATAGGCATTGTAACACATAGTCTAATTAAATCTTCGATCGTAAATAATAAACTTTAAACAAAGAGGCTAAACATACAGTTGGAGGAGGGTGAACTTAAATCCTCAAAAACATTATTATAGGCATTGTAACACGTAGTCTAATTAAATCTTCGATCGTAAATAATAAACTTTAAACAAAGAGGCTAAACATACAGTTGGAGGAGGGTGAACTTTAGTCCTCAAAAACATTATTATAGGCATTGTAACACATAGTCTAATTAAATCTTCGATCGTAAATAATAAACTTTAAACAAAGAGGCTAAACATACAGTTGGAGGAGGGTGAACTTAAATCCTCAAAAACATTATTATAGGCATTGTAACACATAGTCTAATTAAATCTTCCATCGTAAATAATAAACTTTAAACAAAGAGGCTAAACATACAGTTGGAGGAGGGTGAACTTTAGTCCTCAAAAACATTATTATAGGCATTGTAACACGTAGTCTAATTAAATCTTCGATCGTAAATAATAAACTTTAAACAAAGAGGCTAAACATACATTTGGAGGAGGGTGAACTTAAATCCTCAAAAACATTATCATAGGCATTGTAACACATAGTCTAATTAAATCTTCGAAAGTAAATAATAAACTTTAAACAAAGAGGCTAAACATACAGTTGGAGGAGGGTGAACTTAAATCCTCAAAAACATTATTATAGGCATTGTAAACACGTAGTCTAATTAAATCTTCGATCGTAAATAATAAACTTTAAACAAAGAGGCTAAACATACAGTTGGAGGAGGGTGAACTTTAGTCCTCAAAAACATTATTATAGGCATTGTAACACATAGTCTAATTAAATCTTCGATCGTAAATAATAAACTTTAAACAAAGAGGCTAAACATACAGTTGGAGGAGGGTGAACTTTAGTCCTCAAAAACATTATTATAGGCATTGTAACACATAGTCTAATTAAATCTTCGATCGTAAATAATAAACTTTAAACAAAGAGGCTAAACATACAGTTGGAGGAGGGTGAACTTAAATCCTAAAAAACATTATTATAGGCATTGTAACACATAGTCTAATTAAATCTTCGAAAGTAAATAATAAACTTTAAACAAAGAGGCTAAACATACAGTTGGAGGAGGGTGAACTTAAATCCTCAAAAACATTATTATAGGCATTGTAACACGTAGTCTAATTAAATCTTCGATCGTAAATAATAGACTTTAAACAAAGAGGCTAAACATACAGTTGGAGGAGGGTGAACTTTAGTCCTAAAAAACATTATTATAGGCATTGTAACACATAGTCTAATTAAATCTTCGAAAGTAAATAATAAACTTTAAACAAAGAGGCTAAACATACAGTTGGAGGAGGGTGAACTTAAATCCTCAAAAACATTATTATAGGCATTGTAACACGTAGTCTAATTAAATCTTCGATCGTAAATAATAGACTTTAAACAAAGAGGCTAAACATACAGTTGGAGGAGGGTGAACTTTAGTCCTCAAAAACATTATTATAGGCATTGTAACACATAGTCTAATTAAGGGGAGGCGGTACCCCTATCTTTGTAATGTTAACATAGGTACCATTATCTCAGAAACTAATGGACCAATCAACCTAAATTTTTTTATACAACATATATAGGTATTTAAGCAACTACTGAGTTTTTTTGGTGCTTGTATCTTAAAAAATAAATTTTTTATGATTTTTTTTTTCAAACCCATATTGAAATATCAAACTTGGAATTTAGAATATTTTTTTTAGGTACCTAATTATAATAGGAGGCATCTCAAAAAAACTCAGTAGGTGCCAAAATACCTATATAAATGTGTGTAAAAGTTTCAAGTTGATTGTCCAAGTAGTTTCTGAGAAACGTGTGTACCTTTGTGTGCAAAAACTGTAAAAAAGTAAATTTGCGGGAAATCGCAAAAAAACGAATATAATGACCTATTTTAGCTATGTTATATAATATTTTTACCTATATATGATATGTAATTTGGTTTTTTATAATTAAATGTGATCTTTATATTAATAGAATAGGCTATATATGCTTTTAATATTTAGAATTATCTATATTGGAAAATTTTGTATATCAAAAAGTAACGCGATGCGGGTTAGGCCTATAGTCATAACGGAGTGAAAGATAATACAAAAAAAATTAATTAGGCTATATTATTCAAACATTTTTGAGTTTAGAATACATTTATAAGAGAAATAACAGAGAAAATTATGAAATAGAACTTATACCCAGCCACAAATAGAGTAAACAATAACAAAAATTATAGAAAAAAAACATGCAATTTATTTACCGTAGCATTAGTGCATTCCTGGATCATATGCAGGCTCCTCTTCAAAAATCCTCCTCAATCCTTCTTTTTAAATTCCTGGTTTGTCTCCTTGCTTGTCTTTGAAAGTCACTTATCGCACAATTTGCTCGTCGCACTCGCTCGTAGTCAAAAACTTTTCATTGCGTCAATTGTCCTCTTGCAAGGTTCAATGCCTACTGCTCTAAGCATTTTGCATTTTGCTATGTTGCCATCATTAAAAGTAGAAATAGCATCATAAGCACCAAACTCAAGTGTGTTCAATGTCACAAAATCTTTTTTTGGCACTCTAGACCAGATGACATTATTGATGCTTTCATTGACATTCTGCGTCTTACCGTGTAAACATTTTCGAAGAAGGTCAGGATTTGCTAAAGCCTGAAAGATTGGTTTCAAGGCTAACATTATAGCTGAAGGAATGCTGTTCTTATGAGAATATGGCTCTTTAGTGTGCTTTGCCTTGTTGTATTTACACCATGTATTTTCTCCTGACGGGCAAAGGCCATGCTGAGGATTGTCGTCCGTCGAAAGAGTTTATGAAAATATATGGCCCAAACCGCTGCCCTTCATGTTCTGTAGGTTATCAGTATTTTTCCTAATAGCATTTCCATAATAGGTTTGCAATTGATCAATTATGCCATCTGTTAGTCTATTCTTTCCACCTAGTTTGCCGCCATCAGAAAGTGTTACGCCTTTTGAGTCTCTTTTTAGTTTTCCTTAGCCTAGACCCCATTCTCTTTTGAATATGGCCTATACACTCCAGTTTCTGTATTTCCACTTCACCATAAGGTTTACTGTCTGCAATAGTTTTGAAACTATTTGTATCTCCATCACCTAAATACTCTAAGTACCTAACATTATACTTATTTACTGATCGGTGAAAAATAGCTAAGGCTCCAGCTGACTCCATACCTCCGCTCGAGCCTTGATAATTTGCCGAACAAATAGCCTCATGTTGTTGTTTGTCCAAACAATTACAAATTTAGATAACACTTCTATGTCCATAACTTTTCCTGTGTCAACACTTGTACAAGTAACAATTCCGTTTAGAGAGCTAAAGCCACGCCGTTGCCAAGTGCCATCAATACCTACTTTTAAGTCGCGTTCGTTCTTACCTAAGGTTTTATTTTCCTCAACAGCCTCATCCACAGCAGTTTTCATGGATTCATCCATTACCTGTTTAGCCTTGTCTTTTAAAAATTTATTATATCGAAACGGTTTTGTTGGAGGTTGCGGAAGATTTCATTACGCCACATAACATTTTGCCTGCAGCCATACCTTTCCCGATAGACCTCAGTCCATACACTAGTCTAATATTTACATCAAATAGAGTCTTTTTTTCTAAATTAATATTCCTAGAACTATTAAATTTATGTACATATTTACAATGGCAACAATAAATCTCCATCTCAAAAGCCAGGCCAAAATGTTGAGCAGCACGCACTTGTAAACCACTTTTCTTGCAATTTTTACAAAGTGATGAACTAAAAAGTTGATCTGATAAAATTTGCATGTTAATAATTTTCATTGTCATAGTTTTCATCACAATTAAACATCTCATACTTATCTATGTTTATTTTTCTTTGAAGAGCTTGACTGAGATTGTGTTGACATTTCAGGCCTAGGGGTAGACTCATCTTTTGACATCTCATTAGGGTTAGGGACTGGCTGGTTTTTCTTTTCCTACCACCAACTCCTTTACGGGGTTTTAGCATAACTACTTTTAACACGAGGCATATTTATACATAAACAATCTTGTTAGCAATAATAAATATAAATTACTAACTAACACTCACTATATCACTTCACAAAGCACCAAAACACTAAGCCAAAACAATAAAACAAAACAGTATAAAGTCAGAAGCAGAACTCAAAGCTGATGAAATAGAAGTTAGTTCAGGCCTGCCAACACAACAAAAGCAAATTATAGCACACAAAAATAAAAGGTCATATGTATAATAGTACATGTGTGAATAAACGCAAGCGCTGTCACAAATTTCTTCCTGAAACATGATGTAAGCATATTTTTAAAACTTTTTTTCTGTAGGTTTACAATTTTCAAATATACATGTATTATATATCATTGTGTGCAGAAAAAGCCGCTTAACATTTTAAAAAAATAAAAAAAAAAATGTGAAAAAAATATTTTTCTGGGGTACCGCCTCCCCTTAAATCTTCGATCGTAAATAATAAACTTTAAACAAAGAGGCTAAACATACAGTTGGAGGAGGGTGAACTTAAATCCTCAAAAACATTATTATAGGCATTGTAACACGTAGTCTAATTAAATCTTCGATCGTAAATAATAAACTTTAAACAAAGAGACTAAACATGAAGATGTTCACCTTGAATTTCAAAGAAAATAGGATATAACCGTTCCACATGTTAATTTAGATAATAATTAACATTTATTATAAATAAATCATAAAAAAATTAAACATGCATTTTTTAAATTTTATACAATTAAAGGTAGGGAACCTATTGAGATCTGCTCCATTAGGTGCTGGTATAAGTGTTTAGTATTCAATTAATCTATTTAGTTTTAATTAAAGTAAAGTCTGAAGTGACGTCAACAAGTGACCTGACTGCATTGCATGTTTATGTCTGTGTACTTTGATCTAGGGATTAAGAGATCTCTCAACATTTCTACACCAGGAAAATGCCATAGAAGGGGAGGGGTTTTCTCTCGGAAATTTCCCGGCAGAGAACAAGAATCAGGTTAGTTTATTGATATGCTTGAAGAAAGTTGAGTGACTTAACCAGTGAGTAGAAACTAAATTATTGGACAAATGAACTGTAAAATATTAGAACGTAATAATTAGGTCATATTAAAAATATATTCTGTTTTAATTATAATTACTTTTAATCTTTGTTAAAATGTTCTTCATTAATATTTAGAGTAACCAAGTTTTAAGTGCAACAAGTTTTTTTGTTTATTCTCATAAGGTTTTCAATTGTATAATTTTAAATTTACATTAATTAGGTATGTCACATCAGCTTACGTGAACCACAGATTGAAACAAACGGAGACATGAATTTGTTACTTAATATGGCTGAATAATATTGTGTTAAAGTAAATATTTATTTTCGTTTCAAATATTTCATCTCCCATAGTTTATAGACGAAGGGTCGGCATAATTAACATAACAATAAAGGTTTATTGACGTTGCTTCGGAAATTTTACAGTGTTTTTTAACTGTTTTTAGCTGCGCTCAAACTTCACTAAACAATTTAAATTCATATCTTTAGTAACTACGGAATTAGTTCATTCTACCACCGATCTATACAAATTAAAACTGTAGAGTTGAAATGCAGCTGGTACTCATCATGTTTGTTCCATCCATGTTGTTGATGTTGATACTAGCGTTGCTGATAATATTGTATGTACATATGGATCCTTTATAAACAAGAGAAATCGATTCTAATCCTAATTAATATTATGAATTCGAAAGTGCCTATGTTTGTTTGTTTTGCTTTCACGCGTAAACTACTCGACCAATTGTAATGAAACTTTACGTATAAATCCTCAGGGTCCTGTGATAAATATAGGCATATTCTTTTGTTGTATATCTTTCTGGGCTACGCCCCACTAGTATCTAAAGCAACAAATCCCATCTTTGTCCCTATAGACATGTAATATGAATTGATCAAATCTATTAAATTTGGTCTACTATTTTGTGTGAACATAGTATAATCTCACAACTATATTATCAATTAATTAAAATATGTTTTAATTTTTTTTTACATTTATACCGTATAAATTCTCCAAGGATTAATCAAAATTTTTATCTACATTTTTAGATTTTAGCGATTATGTAAGTACTCATCTGCCTTAGTGAGTAACCTAACATATAAGGTTTTGAGGGTCAGAATTGGACTCCAAAGATTCCCTTTGAAGCAATAAACAAGAACTATGATAAATTAGTTTGCTGGACTGTGCTTTTGGACTAATATACCAAAGTAGATATGAATATGGCGGTTCTAGACCACTTTTTGAGTAAACAGAAAACCAACGGAAAATACTGTTTAAAGGACAATAAACGAATCTGTAAAATCAAACAGTAAGGGGTTCCTAGACCACTTTTGGGACAGTCAGAAAATCAATGTAAAATACTGTCCATTGAACCATAAACAAATCTAAGAAATCTAACAGGAAACCACGAATGGAAAATAACCGAATCTATAGCTGTTTTACTGTTCATTGTAGGCTTCTACATTTATAAGCTGTTTTAATGAAAAAATCCAGAAATCTTCGAAATCTTTATTCCACGAAGTTAATTGTAACACAGTCTTTATCTTTAATAGTCTTCTTTCCAGTAACAACCAAGTGTAATTTTTCATTTTTATTCAATTCTTTAATCTTTTTTTCATCCAAAACAGTCAAAAATCTGTTCGGTAAGTGTACTTTACAATCTTCCAACTCGGCAATTATTGTAAACCCGAATTTATCTTTCATTTTCTCCAAATTCACAATTTTGTGTTTCTTATTTTCTTCTAATTCTATTAATTTCTTGTATTCTTTGAACTTTAAATCACCAACCTCATTTAATTCCTTTAGTAGCTCCATTTACATAAGAAAAAAATTATTGAAAAAATAGTATAAAGAATTTAAATTACCCCCTACAAACCAATATAGTACTATTTTGTCCTATAACTATACTATTTTTTCAATAATTTTAAGTCTTAGTTTACAGATTTTTCTATAATAAATAGAAGAATCTATCACTGTTTCACCAGAAATTGTGCTGATTTCTGTCAAATTCAAGTAAAAATCATTAATTTTTTAAATTCTAAAAATATTGAAAAAATAGTATTATAGAATTTAAATTACCTCCTACAAACCTTAGTTAAGAAATTTTCCCTATTTAAATGGAGGGTGAAAAAGTAACATGTCCGTTTTGCAAAAAAGAAATTTTAAGAAGAAACTTCGATCGACATTACAACTCAAAGATTCACTTAAAGAACAAAGACATTTACTACAAGGAATTGAATCATTTAAGACAATGGGCCAAAGAAAATCAAATTGACGATCATGAAAAGATGTTCAATATTGAACAATTACGAGAATTAAAGAGAAATTTCAAAGTTGAAAAGAAAAATCTCAATCTATTTAATGATGAAAAAATTAATTCAATCGCTGAAAAATTGGCTATCGAAACTAATGATAAAACAAAGTCTGAAATGATCGAAGAAATTGATAAACACAAATCTGAAAATATCATTGATGTAGAAGTTTTATCGTCTATACACGGTCTTTTCAAGCAATACATTTTAACGAATTTAAACGATAATTTCATGCCACTTTACAAATATCTTTCTATTTTGCGGCCAGAGATTAAGAGTTTAATAGAAAAATTTCAAGAAAACTGTGAAAAACAGTAAAGGATATATCTCTTTGGAATGTGAATACGAACGTACTTTAGTGAACGGTGAAACACAAACTTGTCCAATGTACTTTACTATAAAAGCAGACGAAATCTTTGACATAAACGACTTTATTACTAAGCAATTTAATAAATTAACACATCGAGAACAGACAAATCATCCAAATCGAGGTTCTGGATGGACATTAAAACGCTGTAAACAACTGATTTTGAGCCTTAATAAACACGAATTTATGAACGCAGGATCATATATCGATTTACCAAAGAAAATCAAAGATAAGAAAGCTTGTATAAATATCAAAAATAAAGATGATTATTGCTTTATTTATTCTATCCGATGTGCTATTGAAAAACCAGAAACTCATGTAGACAGAGCAAAACAATATGAAAAATTTGTAAATGACGAGATATTTTCAGGTTTCGAGTATCCAATGTCCTTAAAAGATATACAATTATTTGAAAAACGAAGTCACAATTCCAAGTACAAATATCCAAAAATGTCTATAAATATCTACAGTTATGATGAGAAACTCAATATTGTTCCATTACAAATTTCTGAAAAATACGACGCTGAGTTAAACATTGACTTATTGTATGTTAAACAAGAAGACAAATCTCATTATGTTTTGATAACAGATTTAAATAAGCTCGTTTTCTCTCAGTTATCTAAGCATGAACACAAAAAATTTCTATGCAGAAGATGTTTAAGCCATTTCTACAAATCTGGAGATTTAACAGACCATTTAGAAATTTGTAAAAATCACGAAGTTTGTAAGCCAATTATGCCGTTTCCAGGTCAAACAACTAAATTTACTAATTATCAAAAGAAGTTTAGCCATCCGTACGTAATTTATATGGATTTTGAAAGCATATTAGAGAAGATTCCCACATGCAAAAACAATCCGCAAAAATCGATCACAACCAAGATTCAGAAGCACATTCCATATGGTTTTACTCTATACTTAGTGTCTAATGTGACCAATCGTATGTACAAGCCGATATGTTATCGAGCCAAAAATGAAGAAGATTTGCCAAATGTTCCTGCAAAATTGTTTGAAGAACTTAATAAATTATCGAAATACATAGCTAAAAAGTATAATTCTAAGAATAAAATACCTATGAAATTGACCGAAGAAGAAGAAATTGAATATCAAAATTCAAATCTTTGCCATATTTGTGAATGTGAGGGTTTTGATAATCAAACAAGAAAAAAAGTACGAGATCATTGTCATTTAACAGGTAAATTTAGAGGTTCAGCTCATTTATCTTGTAACTTGAATCTCAAATTTCCTCAGAATATTCCAGTTTTCTGCCACAATATGTCATGTTACGACACTCATTTGTACATAAAATAATTGGCTAAACAATATGGAAATGTTGATTTGATCGCAAACACCGATGAAAAATACATAAATTATTCAGTAAATTCAGGATATGGGTATGAGTTTGAAGATGATAAACCAAGAAAGTTCATCAAGTTTTCTTTCGTAGACACGTTCAGATTTATGGCATCGTCTATAGAAAAGTTAGCTAAAAATCTAAAGAGAGAAGACTTCAAACATACAAATCATTTTATACAAGATGGTCTGAACGCAATTCTAGATAGACAACCAAATGACGAAGAAGAAATCTTTAAAATTCTATCTGGAAAAGGCATATTTCCTTACGAATTTATCGACAGTATTGAAAAACTTGATTACACAGAAGAATTGAGAATTCAAGATTTCTATTCACTTTTGACAGATGAGAGCATATCTGAGAAAGATTTTCAACATTATTTAGCTGTTTGGAATAAATTAAAAGAGTAAAATCTAGGAAATTACTCTGATCTCTATAACATCCAAGATGTTCTATTGCTCGCTGATATCTTTGAAAATTTTAGGAATATTTGTTTGAATTGCTATAAACTTGATCCAGCACACTATCTAACAGCTCCCAGTCTTGCATGGGATGCTATGTTAAAATTAACGAATATAGAATTACAATTAATTAGTGATTATAATATGTATTTGATGATCGAAAAAGGTATTCGCGGAGGCATTTCTCAATGTATTAAACGATATGTGAAAGCAAATAACAAATATTTAAAAGATTTTGATAAGACAAAACCCGAAAACTATTTGTTGTACGTCGATGCAAATAACCTTTATGGGTATGGCCTCATGCAAAATTTACCATATAACGATATCAAGTGGATGGATCCTAAAACATATACAAAAAAAGAGTGGCAAGAAACAATTTTGGAACTCACTGGCGACGAAGATTATGGCTATATTCTTGAAGTCGATCTAGAATATCCGAAGAATTTACATGAAAATCATAAAGATTTGCCTCTTGCTCCAGAACATTATAACAACAAACTTTGCACAACTCTACTGGATAAAACTGAATATGTTGTTCATTCGAGAAATTTGAAATTCTATCTGGAACAAGGAATGGTGTTAAAACATGTGAATAGAGTTATCGCATTCGATCAGAAGCCTTTTATAAAAGATTACATTGATTTTAATACTAGTATGAGAACCAAAGCTACAAGCGACTTTGAGAAAGATTTTTACAAGCTGATGAACAACTCTGTTTTTGGAAAATCTATGGAAAATGTGAGAAACAGATGTGATATTAGACTAGGAAATGAAGAATTTTCAATGAAACAGGCCAAGAAAACGAACTTCAAATGCTTTAACATCTTTGACGACAACTGTATAGCGAGTCACATGTACAAACAAAAGGTTAAATTTAACAAACCGATTTACATAGGATTTTCAGTTCTCGACCTCTCAAAATTGCTAATGTACGAGTTTTATTACAACAAATTAAAGAAGTTTGATCCAGATTTGAATCTGTGTTACATGGATACAGACAGTTATTTTCTAGAATTGAAACGAGATCCTTTTAAAATTATTAAAGAAAATATAGATGACTTTGATACAAGTGATTATCCAAAAGATCATGAATGTTTCACGACTAAAAATAAGAAGGTAATAGGGAAATTCAAAGATGAGTTAAATAGCGAAGTTTTAGAAGAATTTTGTGGTTTAAGGTCTAAGATGTACTCGTACAAATATCTAGATAAAAACCCAGTTAGGTGTAAAGGAATTAAGAGAAGCGTTGTAAATAAAACAATAAATATCGAAAACTTAAAGAGATGTTTGTTCGAAGATAAAGAAGAATTTAGGGAGATGACTGTAATAAAAAGCTATAAACATGAATTGTATACCATCACCATATACAAGCTGGCACTGAACGCTAAAGATGATAAGAGAAATGTCCTAGAAAATAAGATCGATACAGTACCGTATGGATATAAAGGCGAAGCAAAATCTAATATATTAGATGAGTTAAATAAACTTGGAAACTTTGACATGTAAATGGAAGATGATTTGATTCACTGCCACAAATGCAAGAAAAAAACGAAAAATATAGATTCTAAAATCGTTCAAACTCAAAACGGGTTGTATAGAATTGCAGCAAAATGTTCAAAATGTAAGACAAATAAGAGTAAATTTATAAAGAATCCAAATGAAAAACAAGTAAAGAAAGAATCTAAGAATAAGGAAGAAATCGAGATTGAAGCTAGAGAAATTCATGCACCAGTACGAAAAAAGTTTAAAAAGAGAAAAATTATAACTTTAGGAATTGACGATTTATGGGCAGCAGATTTAGTTATAATGTCTAACTATTCAGATCAAAATGATGGATTTAAGTATATGTTAAATGTTATTGATACTTTCTCAAAATATGCTTGGTCAAGAGCTATCAAAAGAAAAAACGGTAAAGATGTTTCAAAAGCCTTCGAAGATATAGTAAAAGATGCCATAAGGATCAATCACAAACCTCCTAACTTACTTCATACAGATAAGGGTTTAGAGTTTAAAAATAAAGAATTTAACGATGTTTTGAGGAAATACAACATTAAGATTTATCATACTGAAAACGAAGAGAAATCAAGTATTGTAGAGAGATATAACAGAACTCAAAATGAGAGAATGAAAGTAATTTTTGAGATTAATAAAAACTTTAAATGGATCGATATTCTTCAAGAAATCGTAAAGAAATATAACGATACTGTTCATAGCACAATCAAAATGAAGCCTAAAGACGTAGATAAAGATGCAGAAAAAGAGTTATTAGAGTCGGTTTTTAAGTATGTTCCACCAGAAATTCACACGAAAACTAAATTTAAAGTCAATGATCATGTAAGAATTGTTAGTAAAAAACAAACATTTTCGAACAAATATAAGAACAATTGGTCAAGAGAAATCTTTGTGATTTATCAAATTAATAACACAGATCCTGTAACTTATAGTATAAAAGATTTAAATAATGAAGAAATAACCGGAAAGTTTTATGAATATGAATTGAGAAAGTCAAAGATTTTTTCTATATAAATGGAGGCTCAAAAGAAATGTTCAATGTGCAAAGAAATAAAAGGTTTTGAAGCTTTTTATAAAGATAAAAGTAGAAAAGATGGAATTATTTATAATTGTAAAGATTGTTATAGGAAGTATCATAAAGAGCTGTATGATAAAATAGAAAAAATTAACTTTGGAAGAGAAAGAATGTCTTAAATGTAAAGAAACTAAAAAAATTTCAGAGTTTAATAGTCATCCCTATAGTAGAGATAAGAAAGACTCATATTGTAAAGATTGTGTAAAGAAGAATCACCATAGATTATATTATGAAGATACTCAATGTGAATGTGGAAGAACTATAAAATGGTTAAATAATTATCAAAAACATTTACAAACAAAATATCATAATTCAAGAGTTTTTAGTAAAATTGAGTAACATTTTCATCGTGTAATTTAGATATTCTATAAATCAGTCGAGATTCTGCCATATTTGTAGTAAAATGATTTCCGTTGTATAAAATATTCAAAGATTCTTTCATTTGGTTATACAGATTGATAGAATTTGGATCTCCTTGTCTTAATAAAATTTCCATTTCTGGGTAATCAATTTCAAGTTCTTTCAATCTTTTCGGTATTTCTCTCTTTTGAGCTCTGATAACGTAATAAGGATATTCCCACATGTGATTCTTCTTAATTAATACAAAAACATGGTGTTTTTTCTTAGCAAAATCTTTACAAACAAGGTCTGGTTTCATTAAGTCAATTTTTACACTTTGTTTTGCGATTATTTCCGTTTTTATTTCATCTTTAATTTGCAAGTGTTTAACTTCGTCCTCTAAATATTTAATCTTGTTTTCAAGTTTGTACACACCAAATTTACGAATACTTGGTAAAACTTCTTCTAAAACCCAATCTTGAAACATTTCTGCTATTTTCATTTTAGATTTCAAGATTAAAGAATATATGCCTGCTTCATTGATGAAAACAGTGTTTTTTTGAAAGTTTGAAGGCGGGGGCGAATCACCCCTACCTTCAGAATGTATGTTTTCGAAGCTTTTTTTATATTTTTCTTTGACATGTTCTTTAATTGCTTTCTTCGTATCTTTATATTCTAACACCTCTGCAACATCTTTCGCCTTAAACCAAAATTCATTATTTTCGTCAAACAAATGTTAAAATTTCTTTATTATTGAATTTGAGTAGATTCACAACTGACTCCATTTAGATAGAAAAAAAATTTAACTAGTAATTTTTATTTTGAGAATAAAGCCCAGATTCATTAACGAAAACAGTGTTATTTTGGAAGTTTGAAGGTAAGCTATTTATAGCCCCCCTTATATTTAGATTAAAATAGAAGTTTTTATCATCTTCGTCAACGTTTATTCTGATCGTTTGCATAGTATTTTCATATTCTAGAATTTTTGCTACGTCTTTAGCCTTAAACCAGATCACATTGTTTTCGTCAACAATCGTAAAGATATGTTTGTTATTGAATTTTAGTTGATTATTAAGTAGGTCTACAACTGACTCCATTTAGATAGAAATAAAATTTAACAAGCAATTTTTATTTTGAGTATAAAGTCCTGATTCATTGATGAAAACAGGGTCAGGATGAAGATTTTGAAAGAGTCGCGATTCGATACCCTTGTCAGAATCTATGTTTTCAAAGCTTTTTTTGTATTTTTCTTTAACATTGTCTTTATTCGTATTTTTTGTGAATATTTGTGAGGTGGCCCTCGAGGGCTACCTTATCTTTTAGATAAAAGTATTGGTATTTATCATCATTATCAACTCGTTTTGAAAGTTTGAAGGTAAGAACGATTCGTTCCCCCCTTGATTCATCATTCTTTCGACAATCTTAAATATATTGTTGTTTTACTCTCATTATTTAATAAATTTCCCTCAGAGTCTTGAATAGTCAGAACGATTTTTTGAATTCTTTTAATATTTTTTCTAATTGGAATATAATCGATTTCATTCGGTTTTTCACTGATTTTCGATCCATAAGCAACATTTGGGAAAAAAGTGTACAAAATTTCAGATTCTTTGTGTAAATGTTCGGTATGATTTTCAAAACTAGGTTCAACGAGATTGCAGTGCACTTCAATTACATCAAACGGTCTAAATTTTGGCGTTTTATTTCCTAAATATACCTGATTTGGCTCAATAGTTTCTTGAACAAACCCTAACAATTCTACAATAATTGCTGAAAACATTATTCTTACTGGTGATTTTATTTGAATTTTATTAGAGAGATAATTTTTTTGCATTTCAAACTTGTTTTCGTCAAAGTTTAAAGATTTATCTGATTGTTTGAATGTTTTAAGATAATTTTTAAGGGAATTTTTTATTTGATCGAAAGTATAATATCCTTTGTTTAAACCATAATATTTTGTTATGTTCTTCTCACTAAATCCTATACAATAAGGAGAACTTTCACTAATATTTATTACAAAATTGTCAGAATAAAAACCGCTTAAACCGATAAAATAATTTGATTCTTCCTCTAAGTGTATAGGATGTTCCAAGTTTAAAACTAATTTAGAGCTTTCTGAAGTCAACTTGAACAGCTTCATTTTCGCAAGCGTTGCTTCAAGATGAAAATCTTCTATTTAAATGGAGAAATTTTTAAAGCAAAAAGATCAGATAAAACTTCAAACGTTTGAAGAAAATAAGAAAGATCAACCAATCAGATTGTTAATTGTTGGTTCAAGTGGATGTGGAAAAACAACTTTATTATTGAATTTTATCTACAATAGGTTGATTCCTTATTCCAATTTGTATGTTTTTAGTAAATCTTTAGAACAAGACGCTTATAAAAAATTGCAAGAGAGATTTGAAAATATTGAGAAAAACTTAAGCAAAAAGGTATCACATTTTTATAATGCCTCTGAGGACATAGTTCCATTAAGCGAGTGTAAACCCAATTCGTTAATCGTTTTTGATGATTGTATTTTGGAAAATCAGGACGTTATTAAGGAATATTTCGTTATGTCTCGTCTCAAAAACATATCTTGTATCTATCTTTCCCAATGCTTTTCAAAGGTTGATAAACAAGTTATAAGAAATAATCTGAATATGTTGTGTATTTTTAAGCAAGATGATCACTATTCGAGAAAGATTTATAACAATTATGTGGGATCTGATATGAGTTTTAACCAATTTAATGAGCTGTGTGATAAAATTTGGAAGGAAGACTACGGATTTTTAACTATTAATCTAACTTTGAAGCCTAAAAATGGTAAATATTTGAATAAATTTTCTAATATAAATGCTGCTCAGTGGTCTGGCAAATCTACTTGATAAAATATTTGTTACAATTATTTTTACATTATCTTTACTTTTTATTTACATTATGAAAACAACTGAAAAACGGTAAATCTGTTCACGTTTTACGTTCCACGTTCACGTTTTTACGTTCCACGTTCACGTTTTTACGTTCCACGTTCACGTTTTACGTTCCACGTTTCGTGTTCCACGTTTCAAAATTTTCCTAAATAAATGGTGAACGTAACTTCTGAAGAAGCGAAAAAACTTGATCAAATCGAAAAGAAATTAATCAAAGAATTTAAAGAACAGATTCGAATTGATGAAGAAGAACAAGAACTTATTCAAAAAATTAATCAACCTGTAACTTCTGCAATAAAAAATGTTGAGGGCAAAATTGAAAATGTTTTAAGCGATAATCAAAATTTAATGAATTTGGTTCCAGTTGTACGACAATTTGCCGATATTTCGATTCCAGAATCTGAGTTTGAATTGCCAAAATTACCATCTTCAACACCATTTAGACCTCGAATCATTGAAGACTCTACCATAGTTGAACCAATAAGTCCTGGAACAACGGATATAATAATTGGTGAAATTGGTAAAAAATTCCTTCCTAGAGTAAAAGATGATAAATTTGGTTTGTATTGGGATAGAAAAAAGAAAAGTTTTATGATTGGAAATTTACCCGTTAATTTTGAACAAAATGATATAATTATTAATGAAAAAATGTACGAAGGTACTCAAGGTTTATGGAGATTATTAACAGACAATGACGTTCCAAAAGATAATTTATATTCTGAAGAAGATTTGAAAAAGTATACAGAAATTTTATGGGAATCTGACTCAATTTACAAAAATAATGATCCATCTACTAAGAAGCCTAAGTCAAGTAGAGGTAAAAAATATATCAATTTGATTAAACCAATTTGGGAAAAACGAATCGAAGGATCAGGTGTAAGAAAATACAATGATAATAAGATTGAGTACAGATATATCGACGATTTGACAAAACTCGATGGAATTATAAATTATATTTATACTCAAGAGAAGGCTGGAAACAACAATTTTTTGAACGAAAAGAAAGCGATTAAAGATTTTATTTCGAACAAACTTGATGAATTGATTGAAAAACCTGATGGAATTAAATATTTAAAGCGAGTTTTGCCAGCAATAAGTTCATCTATGATTGAAGGTAGCGGACTTTTGAATGATTTTATCAACAATTTACCTTTTGAATTACACGTACCAACTTATCAGTATCTGGGGCCTGGCACAAAACTCGAAAAAAAGACTACAAAGAGGAGATCCTGGTATAAATAAATTAGATCAAGCTGCTATAGAACACGATATTTTTTATGCAAAACATAGAGACACAAATTCCAGACATATAGCAGATAAAGTTTTGCAAGATAAGGCAATGGATAGATTTTTATCAAAAGATGCTAGTTTAGGTGAAAGATTTGTTGCACTTCCAACAGTTGGAGCAATGTTTTTGAAGAGAAAACTAGGAATGGGAATTGAAGAGAACTTGAAATTTTAACTATATAAATGGAGGTGAACGTAAACTTCAGCAAAAATCAGAAAGAAAAAATAAAATCCGCTTTTAAGAAGAAAATACCCGTTAGTATTCAATTTAAAATAGATCAACTAAAAAATGGCGAAGATAAGATATTTTTAACAAATAGACAATACAATAAACTCGAAAAACATAAGAAAAACAATAAAGGAACCAGAATAGAATTTTCTTATAATCAGTTGAAAGAACTTAAAAATGGTGGACTTTTGAAAGATTTATTAGATTTTGGAGAAAATATTCCAGTTGTTAAAAATGTTGTTCCTTATGTTCGTAAAGCTGCTCCAATCGTTAAAAAAGATGTGATTCCTATTGTTCGAAACATTTTAAATTGGTTAGATAAAGAGTTGGAAGATGTTACAGGATCTGGATTAGATGAAAAAACTTTGAATTACGTGAAATCAAACATTAAAAAAAATTTGAACCCTTAACATTCGGAGAATTGGAAGAAATCTGCAAAAATATTAAACATTTTAGAGGAATCTTCATGAGAGATACATTACCCGAAAAAGTTAAGAAATTTGAATGTGGAATTGTGAATTTAGACTCGATTTTGGGGAGTGGAACGCATTGGATTTGCTATTATAAAAATGATAAGAATGCATGTTATTTTGATTCGTATGGAAGAATTGAGGACAAACCACCTATAGAATTGATCAAATATTTGAAAAAATCAAGCGTCTACTACAATGACTCTCAGATTCAAGACTATAAAGATCCCCCAATTTGTGGACATTTGTGTGTTTTTGTTTTGAATGAACTGAGTAATGGTAAAGATTTTAAAGAAGTTGTTAACAAATTATTGCTTAATAAATATGGATTCACAAAATATTTTTGACGTATTTGGTACACAAATTATTCAAAATGTAGATAATAGTTTCAATTTTGATAGTTTGAGAAATGAGTTTGATAACAAGTTAGAAAATTTATTACAAAACCTTCCAGATTCAGATATGTTTGCTGTCGAGATTGAAGATTTTAAAGCAGAATATGATAACAAACTTGCAAATTTCATGAGTTCAAATGAAGTTGCTGATAAAATAAAAACATTGGAAAAAGAAGTTGATGATGGTGTAAAAAAATTATTTACCAATTTAATGTCTCATATCGAAAAAGCTGATGAAATTACTGAAGCGATCAAAGTTGAAAAGAATTATGTTAGTTTGGCTAATAAGAAAAGAATTGTCGGTGTTCGACCTGGTATTGACAAACATGATGTTGTTGTTAAAGAACAAATTTTAAAACCTCTAAAATTATCAGAAAAACATCGATATTGTTGATTTACATGATCCGAATGTTAAAAATGCCTTAGATTTTAAAGGAAAAAGAATTAGCGGTGTTAGTAAAGGAATTAATCCATTTGATGTTGTTGTAATGATTCAATTAGAAGATCCTATTAAAATGTTTAATGAACTAAAACAAAATTACGAGAATCATAAACAGCATGTTAAAGATTTTACGACAGAAGTCTATGATAAGTTAGAAGCCAGAAATAGAAGATCAGTAGACGATGTTGGTGAAATTAATGAAAAACTTACTAAATTTAAAGAGTCTTTTGATAAGTTTAGTTTAGATGCTACGAAAACTTTTGAGAATATTGGTCATAAATTTGTTGAATACAATGATTCTTATGCTGTCAAATTTCAAAAATTAGAAAAAAAACTTAATAATATGGAGGAAGATCTTACTGAAATAGGTATTCGCGTAGGGTTTTATGCATGATAAAATTTCCTTATATAAATGGCGCTCATATATTGTGTGAGATGTAAAGAAAAAACTGCAACAAATGATATAAAATACTATGCAAACATCAATGGAGTTAAAAGAATTTCGGGAAAATGTGCTGAATGTAACTCAAAAAAGAGTCAATTTATAAAAACTTGAAATTTTTTCTTAATAAATAGAGATGGCGGGACATTACAGTGCTTTCGATCTTTTTATAATGCAACACGAAAGAGATTTGAAAAAAGAACATTGGGATGACATTTCTCAAAAATATGAATTATCCGAAGATATGATGAGATTATACGTAAACAAATTGAATTGGTATAACATTGCTAAATATCAAACTCTGTCCCCAGAGTTCATTCAAGAAAATATACATTATCAATTAAAAGATCATATGTCTGTTCTTTGTCTCTATCAACACTTGAGTATAAAGTTTTTGGATGAAAATAAAGATACAGTTGATTGGAACAATATTATAGATAGCGGTTACTATCCTGTGCAGATTTTATTGAAATATGTGGCCGAAATTGCAAAATTTAAGGAAGAGAATCCTGAATATGACGAAGTAGATCATTAAAAATGACTCTAATTTATATCTTTTCTTATAAAAACGTACATGATGTTTAAAATTTCTAAATTTTCTCTTATTAAATGGTGGACTACAAAAAGTATTCAGGCGATATTGAAAGGGCGGAGTTTAAAAATTTCTATCCAATTAGTAAACAACATTTGAATGAACTGAATAAAAGAACTGAGTTTAATATTGATTTTGGAGATAACTTTTGCTCGTCTAACTTCCAGTTTTATATTTCTGGAACTTTAACAAAACAAGATGGTCAAGCATATCTTGGAACTGATAATGTTAGATTAATCGATAATTTTATACCGTTTTTATTTTCTAAGATTGAAGTAAGAAAACACAATAAATTGATAGAAGAAGTCGAAAACTGTGGTCAATTAAGCACTATTAAAGGAACCATTTGTTATTCCAAAAGTGATGTATTTTCAAACAGTTTTGAATCAACTTTTAAATTTGGACAATTTGAAGCGGTCGGTGATTTAGCACATTTCGGCTTAGGATTCTTTGAAAATGTTACTATTCCGATCTATAAAGGTGGATTTTACATTAGTTTCATAAGAGCTGAAGACGATGATGTGATTCTGAAGACTGCAACTGGAAATGTTATGCCTGTTGATGGCAAAATTACAATTAACGAGTTTTTCATTAGAGTTCCGATGATTGATTATAAAACCACGAGTAAAATTCAGTTGATTGATGAAATTATAAAATCTCAAAACATCACGTTTAATTTTCTAGATTGGCAATGTATTGAACAAAAAGGTATTTCCGGAACAACTTATTCGTTCGATATCACAAATATTTATAGAAATATCTTCAATCCCAAGTTCGTTATCATTGGTTTTCAAACAGATAGACAGAATAATCAAGAAAAAAATCCTTCAAAGTTCGATAGTTTGGATGTAAAAAATATCAGAGTAAAATTGAATGGTTCTTATTATCCAGATGAATTACAAAATTTAAACATTTCCGGTGGTC
Source organism: Homalodisca vitripennis (assembly GCF_021130785.1). Lineage (NCBI taxonomy): Eukaryota > Metazoa > Arthropoda > Insecta > Hemiptera > Cicadellidae > Homalodisca > Homalodisca vitripennis. The sequence goes on along the minus strand of NC_060208.1, from coordinate 217,719,707 downwards.
TTTTCAGAATCATGTATCAGATGTATCAAGATTTTAAGAAAGTTTACTACAAAAATATGGAAATGTATTACAACCCCAAAGAATTTATAGCAAATAGACCCATTTTTGTCATTGATACAACAAAGAGTTTGACAAATATTTCTAGTTCAAAGAACGATATAATTATCAATATGGATTTTCAAAATGCTGTTACAAACGCGATTTGTTATGTGGTTGTGGTTTCTGAGAAATTTTTAGCCTATGATGTGATTAAGAACGATATTAGAGAAATTCAGTAGTTAATGATGTTCATATTGTTCTCTTTCATTCCTTCTAAAACTTTAAAAATATACTCTTTCGCTGATGAAAAATCTCGATTTCTTCCGTAATAATCTTTGTAATCATAGACAAAATATCCTAAATAGTTGAATAATAAAATAAAATCATTTCTTTTTATCTCGGTAGTTGAAATATAAACATAAACATTTGCGCTGAAAAATTTATATCTCGGCAGACTTAGTTCCATAGCTTCCATTTATTCTTTTTGTAAATGGAAGAGTATAATGCCAACTGTTACAAGTGTTATAATAGAGGAGAAATTATTGATAAAAGATTAGTTTGTAGAGATTGTAATTTAATTTTGTATGAAAGACCTAAACCTAAGAAATTTCGAAATAAGCTAACACATTTGAATAATCTGCTTAGAAAATTACAATATGGAGATAAGAAGCAAACAAAATTTGTCTCAGAATTTAGAAAAAAGAACAAAAATTTTTACTTATCTCTTGGAACCGTTGACAAAATTATTTTCCTTTTCAAAGAATACATTAGGTTTGTAGGTTTAAATACACACGTTTATTATGAGAAGATTTTACCTATAATCTTTCACTATTTAGACATTGAATTTGACTACGATTTTAAACCTGAAATCTTTGATGATTTTATAGTACATTTGGAGAAAGTAAATGAAGAAACCTCGTGAAAAGAATGCGGTTTTACTCACATTCTCCCCGACTTCTCGAGTGATTGTTAGCAAATTTCATTATTTCCGTTTATAGATTTTTTATTAAGATTTCTGGATTTTTTCATTAAAACAGCTTATAAATGTAGAAGCAAACATTGAACAGTAAAACAGCTAAAGATTCGGTTATTTAACATTCGTGATTTCTCAGATTTGTTTATGGTTCAATGGACAGTATTTTACATTCGTGGTTTCCTGTTAGATTTCTTAGATTTTTTTATTGTTCAATGGACAGTATTTTACATTGATTTTCTGACTGTCCCAAAAGTGGTCTAGGAACCCCTTACTGTTTGATTTTACAGATTCGTTTATTGTCCTTTAAACAGTATTTTCCGTTGGTTTTCTGTTTACTCCAAAAGTGGTCTAGAACCGCCATATTCATATCTACTTACCAACATACATATATGAAAAGAAACACGTGATTAAATGACACATATTATTGAAAAAATACCTTAAACGTAATTATACAATACACATATAACGGTCTGTCGTCACAACTCCAACTAATTATGAACACATTGATGGTGTACTACAGAAGCCATATAATTTCAAATATCACAAAACTAATAAAAATTAAATTTGAGTAGTTGACTTTTTGGGGCTAAGGTTCCAAGGATACCAATAATGAATATAGTAATCTTCAATGAGCGTATAATGAGTAGAACCCTTTTGTGAGTATGTTAATTAGCTCAGTAATTAAAATATTGTCCAAGTTCATTAAAGGGAAATTTATTCTTTGTACTTGGATAAAAATTCAAATGTACGGCAACTTCTTTGTATTATTAAATTTTGCCTAAACAGTTTCTCAGTTTATAACTTGATGCTTAAACCATTATAAGAGATAAATTTTGATTAACTAGCAATCAGATTTTGTCATACATGTTTTTCCACTTTGTCTACGTGTTGATTTAAAATAAACCTAGAATTTACACAAACTGGATGTACGCTCTCGGTGCAGAAAAGAATAAACCACGGAACAAGATTTCGTGATTCCTTACGTAGAACGTGATCTAATTACTGAAACTCTTGGGTTTACTCTGGGTTTGTAAATTCACGCCTTGTGCTCAACGAGTAAGCTATGTTCAAACATACTTACATACATTCCATGCTACGCCGGCTGGCTAAAGCTACGAGGTGGAGATCCAAGCGTGTATTTTAAGACGAATTTGAAGGGATAAGTGTAAGATAAAATAACAATAGGTGACGAAGGTTGAGCGCTCTGTATAGTCCTGCGCTGTCGAACTTTAAAAATGTCGAGATAAATAGATTACTATAGTGTTTATTTAGATTTAAAACGCAGTATATTCTTACACAACTACCTATAGTATTTTTATAGATAATGAATTTAAAGAACGAATCGATAGGCCTAGAGAACGTAAAGGTCTTAATTATTTACACTAACACGATACTTTATTTTCCCGTGGTGGTTTTCAATATTTTGTTTTGTGAATATCTAATCCTTGTTATTATTGTAAATTGTTCAATTATTTTTGTTTTAATTTAATGTAATGATACAAGTCCAAAGTTTTCAATTGAAAGAACAATTGGAAGATTGGCTTAGTTATGAGTAAACTATTTGCCTAGCCATCGGTACCAGAATATTCCAAATGGCTAGGCATTTTCCATGTATTTCATCTATAATACTTTTGTAATAGAGTATGGAATAAATATTTGTTTCATTTAATTTCAAGTGCATTTTTCAATTACATTATTCCTTATATTTCTCATTTTAAATTCAAAAAGGGGGGGGTCTAAGCAATATCTTCAAAGTAGTACGTAAATTTCTTGACATAAATAAATAGTTATTTTAGACCTAGCTTCGGAAATATAAGTCACACCATAAGTGCTCATACACGTTCAAGATGTGTGAAATTGAGGGTGAACCTACGGATACCTACTAGTATTAATATAAAAGTATAAAAATTCAAAATTTACAAAACTTTTAGTCCAATTCAGTTTATGGTAATGTTTAAAGAAGCTTAATATCAGGTTTTTAAAACGCGATAATATTACATTTCAACCTTTAATATATGTGTTTGAGTAGGAGGTTTTATGGCAAATGTATAATAATTATAATGAAGTAGACGTTAATTTTCGGTAAAGTTTTTGGTGCCAATTTTATTTCGTTATAGCAAATAAAGATTGAGAAGTAAAAGAATTATGACCACCATCCTTTACTTAAAATATAATAATTAACATAACGTGGTTATGGTACAAGGTTTGATTTAATTCCAAATTGAAATCTCCATCTCCCATTTATTGCAGCGTCTGGTATCTGACGCTGTCTCAGACTTGACTTCTAGAATCTGGAGTTATGCTCGTCTGAAGAAGCCAAATAAAATCGGCAAAGAAGAAGCTCATAATGAACCGTTCATCGATTCGATATCAGAGACGTCTATAAATAGGTGAAGTGGCAATATCATTGTCTCACCAGTGAACTGGAGCTAAATTCAACATTGAAACACTATTTCTAAGTTCTTATTGTTGTTTAAGTGTTTATTAATTATCATATGATTGTTTTAGCAGAAGTTTGATATTGTCATTTGTGGACACCATATATGTAGTTATAATATGAATTAACTAAACTAAACTAAGATGTTAAATTATTTGTTGTTTTGAGTATAGCTTTCTTTACTAATAGACCACTACATGTGCACTAATCACAATAGATGTGACTAAAACTATTATTTTCTGGCAAAACACAACAACGGGATTATCAAGACACGAATTAGAAACCGAATATCAAATACTCTAATCAAGCAGTCCTTTATAAAGCTACATAATAAATTGAGGTGTTATTATCAAACATTTTTATTCTTCAAGTGTAAAAGTTGTTAAGTAAAGTTTAATTCGCCTCAGCGTCTTAGTCTGGCTAAACTTACTTGTAAGTGCACCTGACTTACCGTCGTCTCGTCGTTACTTCAAAACTAATAAACTTGTATTTTGAGGATTTATTTGTCAACTTTGTCAAGATCCAACTTTCTCCTCACGTCTCATTTACCTTTCTTTCTCAAAGTTTTTACTTAATTTCAAGCAAAGGTGAATCGCTGTCTTGTAAACTAAGTCACTGGTTATCCTTTATACCTTTATTTTTACGATGAACATAAATTGGCATTGCAATATGTTTTAGAGTTGCTTGATATAAGTAATTTTTTACATACAATTATATACTGATTATCATATTCGTCTAAGTAAGACAGTTAGTTATATTGTATTATTTTGAGCTTTTTTACATGAAGTGTTGATACCTAATTTATAACATTGTTTTATGCATGATAAGGTAAATATGCATAAAGATTAACATTATATACTATAACTGCATAAAAAAGTATTCTTTATACATATTATTTTATTTGTTATTTACAAATGTAAATGACATCTTTAAAATCCCAGTTTAAATCTCACAGGAAAAAGCGGAAGTACTCAGTGCCGTTTTGGTATTTTAGTAGCTCTGAAATTGCTCACGAGCACTTGTAAGAATTAAAATGTCTAGAACCCTTCCCCTGATATTGCTTCAGGTCCTGAGGTTTGCACCTCCTGCATCGGAATTAAGGGTAACATCCATATCTGCAACACCTGCCATCTTCTTGAATTTTGTGTAACCAAAGGCATCAAACAGAAATTTCATGTAGATAGAAACATGTGTTTTGGTAACCCTGAGATTGTTTACAAGAATTTAGAAGAATTATAATTTATAAAAACCCTTTTTACGCTGCTTCAGGTCCTCGGGTTTGTGACCTCCTGCATCATCAAAAATTCCTAGGGAATATATGAACAACATTAATTATCTTACTAGGGTCAAGAACGAACACGGTGCAGGCAATGTGATTAAAAAGCTAACAGGTTTACAAGAGTTGTCCAAAACATAAAGGTTAAGAAATAAAAAATAACTGATTCAAGGGCTCGAGACAAAACAAAGTCAACGCACAAGTTAAGTGGAAACCAATCTGACTTGCTCGGAGATAAACTGAATTTTCGATGTCAGTAGATTTATTCTCGTTCAGTTTTATATGTTCCTTCATACGGATAACCATCTCAGAAATATATTTGTGAAATATTGCTGAAGTATTTTTGTTGTTGTTGCAAAAGTATACATACAACAAAATAATAGTCTCACACTTATTGTATGACTTAATATGATGTCAAAAACACATCAATATTGACAAAAAGAACTCCAAAATATAACAAATAAACCGTATTTGCAGATATAACATTTTTAAGGAAACACTCAATTATATGAAAATTCCAAACACTGATCTCAATTAAAGGAATGAAGATATAAAACTCATTAAGCCAAGAAATGATAATTTTAATGCAAATTTAAGGTTTTTAAAAAACTCATAAACCATGAAAAAAAAAGTTTTTCTGATGGCACTTCTAAAACTTGTAGACATTTTTAAACGAATTAGATTACAAATTCATCTAAACAACAAAATCTTTTACTAATCATTCCAGTCAAAACAACCGAATTTGACCTGGTATCGTCTATGGGTAATATACGCAAGATATACAGAGATATAGTATTTGAACTAACATATACTGATATATATATATATATATATCGGTGCATGCTAAGATAGATATCATCATAGAGATAGGTTTTTTTTCCCATTGATGTGAGGTCATTCAGGGGACAAAGAGATACAGTGATGTGTATAATCTACTTAAATTTTTTAACAATGTAAAACTAAATAAAAGTATGCACTTTAAGATAATTAAAAAGAAAAAAATCTTAATAAAATTTAATTACATGGTCATTAAACAAATAGTTTTCGACAATTTGTATCAGGAAAAGAAAATTATTTGACAAATTCACTAAAATACGACACGATTTTTTTATTTACGTAAATATATAAATTAAATATTTTTTAGAATATAAATAAAGGTTAAAAATCATATAAAACTCTAATATTAATTATAAATATTATTCTACTGTAAACTAATATTAATTAATTATATACTATAAAAGTGTGTGAGTATGGATTTTTCGAATTATTAAAGGTTTATCTCTTTCATTGCTTAAAATCCTATACTAAATTTTTAAAAGTATACAACGCCTTGTATACGTTAATTATTTTATCTGTGTGGGTCTCTACTATGACAACCTGTAATGAAGTTTGTATAGATTCCAACCAGTACATCAGTCTGGATCAATATGATAGTTTTCCGAAAAACCAAAATTAATAAATAATAACATTTTGTAGGTCTCGAATACATTAATCTGGTTTAAAAATCTCGTTTTAATAGTATTGCGCTGACATGCGTGTCATATTAGTTGTGATTTGAGCAAGGTGAGCTAGGCATAGGATGTATGATTTCAAACAGGTTGAGATAAAAGTAATTATTTTTCTTCTATTACCTTGCATTAAACACGTATATTTTAAAATAATTTAGACTATTTAAAATTCTATGATTTTTATAATCACTTGCACACACAAACAGCATATTAAGTACTACCATTATTAATTCATATTTAAAGTACTTACGTTCTATGGAATGAATAATACCAAATGCCAATCTTTAAACGTGTTTGTTTTTGAAGACTCTTGGAGGAATTGGAAAACATTTTAAAATGCAACAATACTTTTCCAGTACAGTTTATTTTTTGGGAATTTATTAATATTTGTTTTAAGTTATAAAACTGTACTTAATTGTTTCTGAGACCATATTAGTCCCAAACTGGAAAGTCAAAATACGCATATATGGTGCCATTAAATATAGACATTTTCTTCACTCACTATAAAACTGAAATTTCAACAAAGGTCGAGCTTAGAATTCATTTTGATATCGGATGTATATTATGTAGGAGGCAAAAAAATGTTAATCTAATTTTTAAGTTTTTTTAGGATATTCTTCTTTGTGTGACGTTGCCCTGATTAGTGATATATTAATATAACAATTTTAAAGAATAAGTCAACTTTACACATAAAATAACTATTTTATACCTAATTCATCTCGAATTAATCATTCTTTCCTTTAACTTTAGAAGAAACACACCTCGAATCAAATCTTCATCAGTTTAAAAACTTGCGAATGTAGTCATTCTCTGAGATATAACAGTTTTATTCTGGCAACGGAAACTTTAAGAAGGCCGAAAGCTGTTTCCGATATCCAATACAAGACTGGCACCTGCTACCTCATTGTATGTAGCACACCTGCATATGTTACTGATCTAGGTTGGGATACAGTTGCCGGGGCTTGGCAACAACATTTATTATCGTTTGACGTTCATTATTAACATGAAATGGATAGAAAAAAGTTAGACTACAGTTTGCGTAACGACTTTCGTAATGAGGATCGGTACTTTCAATCAAATCTCAGGGGTCGATCATAAGGATGTTACATAAAATAGGTCAATGAGTATTTTAACCAAAAATGCTAAATGAGTTGAAGTTTTGGTCACTTTTATAAAAACATTGAGGTTTTCTTTTTCACTTTTTATATGTATCCTGCAAAACATTCCATAACAATAATTTTTCACTTACGTTTCTGTTAGCTTTTAAAGTAATTAATTATAGTTCTGCTGGTCGTGTTTGATAAATTTAAAACTCTAGGATGAAAAATAGCTTTATGATGAATTAAAACATTTCTATTATCCAAACTTCGAACAGTGAATTGTATACGAAATATGAATATTTCATTTCTAATATTTCTTAATGACATTGCACCATCTCGATTGTAAGTTCTCATTTCAAGATACAAACTAATTATACGTAATATATAGATTCAAAAATCACTTTATGACGAGATCGGAAATGCTAAAAATCCGTGAAAGTAATACCGCCTAAAATAACTTAGCCAACTCATTTTTATCGACTGCGTTAACTAATTCACACAAACCCACGTGTAGTAATAAGTACTTATGAAATACCAAAGACAGTTTATCATTATACTCATAAAATCTTTTCTTTTGTAGTAAATTTTAATAGATAATAAAAATTAAAAGGGCCACGATGGATTGCTATTCTAATTTATACTAATTATTAAGTGATACTTTAGTTGTACATGAACAGCGTATAGTTTAGACTGGAGAAAATGAACCTAACGATGTCTCTGCACAAGTGTCAAGAGCGCAAACAACACGTTACACCTTAACTAATGAAGGTGGAGCACTGACGAGTAACTCAAAGTCGGCATTTCCTGTGGTATCGAGGCGCATCATCTGAAACAAAAAGAACAAGAAGGTGATGGTGGATACAGGGAGGGTTTTAGTACCAGACTTATGTTGAGGCCTTTGACCTCAATCTTATGGTGTGTGTCATTTGTCGCTTAGTAATTATTATAACTTTGAGTGATAATACATTGCTGCCCTTTCAGATTTGATAATTTACTAGAATTTTTTATATGAAGCAGATGGTATATTTCAACCCCCTAAACGTGGTGTTATACATTTTGTAACTTAAAACGATAGGAAATATCCTTATCTTATCTTATCCTTTCAAATAATCCATCGTCCATGAAAAGCTTAAACAAAGTATTAGCCTCAGTTATATAACTAAATCTTCTAACGTACTTACGTTAAACGATAATGAGATTTTTCAAGGAAATGCAAATTAAAAAAGTACTTAACTTAGGTAACGATAAAACAGCTGCCTGCACTAGCTAAGTATGTCGTTCCTTTAGTTGTAATTTCCAGCAATTTAAATACGGAGATAGACCTTTCAGACTAATGCGGGATCAAACTGTATATTCAAATGCAGAGCGATGGTGTTTGCGGACTTCCGGTGTTTCCAGGAAACTGATCAAAGAGATAAGCGCTATACACTGATAACTCGTTGTTCACATAAACATTCGAATTTAAAATACATGATTATACACAGTGTTACTTTACACAGTGATAGCATAATACTATCAGTCGTGTTAGATATGGTGGTCATGTTGACGTTATAGTAACGTACAGTATGATTATACGGAGTGTTCCTTTACACAGTGATAGCGTAATACTAGTAGTCGTGTCAGATATGGAGGTCGTATTGACGTTATAGTAACGTATGATTATACAGAGTGTTCCTTTAAACAGTGATAGCGTAATACTAGCTGTCGTGTCAGATATGGAGGTCATGTTGACGTTATAGTAACGTATGAATATACAGAGTGTTCCTTTAAACAGTGATAGCGTAATACTAGCAGTCGTGTCAGATATGGAGGTCATGTTGACGTTATAGTAACGTACAGTATGATTATACAGAGTGTTTCTTTACACAATGATAGCGTAATACTAGCAGTCGTGTCAGATATGGAGGTCATGTTGACGTTATAGTAACGTATGAATATACGGAGTGTTCCTTTAAACAGTGATAGCGTAATACTAGCAGTCGTGTCAGATATGGAGGTCATGTTGACGTTATAGTAACGTATGATTATACAGAGTGTTCCTTTACACAATGATAGCGTAATACTAGCAGTCAGCAGAATAATACCAAATGCCAATCTTTAAACGTGTTTGTTTTTGAAGACTCTTGGAGGAATTGGAAAACATTTTAAAATGCAACAATACTTTTCCAGTACAGTTTATTTTTTGGGAATTTATTAATATTTGTTTTAAGTTATAAAACTGTACTTAATTGTTTCTGAGACCATATTAGTCCCAAACTGGAAAGTCAAAATACGCATATATGGTGCCATTAAATATAGACATTTTCTTCACTCACTATAAAACTGAAATTTCAACAAAGGTCGAGCTTAGAATTCATTTTGATATCGGATGTATATTATGTAGGAGGCAAAAAAATGTTAATCTAATTTTTAAGTTTTTTTAGGATATTCTTCTTTGTGTGACGTTGCCCTGATTAGTGATATATTAATATAACAATTTTAAAGAATAAGTCAACTTTACACATAAAATAACTATTTTATACCTAATTCATCTCGAATTAATCATTCTTTCCTTTAACTTTAGAAGAAAGACACCTCGAATCAAATATTCATCACTTTAAAAACTTGCGAATGTAGTCATTCTCTGAGATATAACAGTTTTATTCTGGCAACGGAAACTTTAAGAAGGCCGAAAGCTGTTTCCGATATCCAATACAAGACTGGCACCTGCTACCTCATTGTATGTAGCACACCTGCATATGTTACTGATCTAGGTTGGGATACAGTTGCCGGGGCTTGGCAACAACATTTATTATCGTTTGACGTTCATTATTAACATGAAATGGATAGAAAAAAGTTAGACTACAGTTTGCGTAACGACTTTCGTAATGAGGATCGGTACTTTCAATCAAATCTCAGGGGTCGATCATAAGGATGTTACATAAAATAGGTCAATGAGTATTTTAACCAAAAATGCTAAATGAGTTGAAGTTTTGGTCACTTTTATAAAAACATTGAGGTTTTCTTTTTCACTTTTTATATGTATCCTGCAAAACATTCCATAACAATAATTTTTCACTTACGTTTCTGTTAGCTTTTAAAGTAATTAATTATAGTTCTGCTGGTCGTGTTTGATAAATTTAAAACTCTAGGATGAAAAATAGCTTTATGATGAATTAAAACATTTCTATTATCCAAACTTCGAACAGTGAATTGTATACGAAATATGAATATTTCATTTCTAATATTTCTTAATGACATTGCACCATCTCGATTGTAAGTTCTCATTTCAAGATACAAACTAATTATACGTAATATATAGATTCAAAAATCACTTTATGACGAGATCGGAAATGCTAAAAATCCGTGAAAGTAATACCGCCTAAAATAACTTAGCCAACTCATTTTTATCGACTGCGTTAACTAATTCACACAAACCCACGTGTAGTAATAAGTACTTATGAAATACCAAAGACAGTTTATCATTATACTCATAAAATCTTTTCTTTTGTAGTAAATTTTAATAGATAATAAAAATTAAAAGGGCCACGATGGATTGCTATTCTAATTTATACTAATTATTAAGTGATACTTTAGTTGTACATGAACAGCGTATAGTTTAGACTGGAGAAAATGAACCTAACGATGTCTCTGCACAAGTGTCAAGAGCGCAAACAACACGTTACACCTTAACTAATGAAGGTGGAGCACTGACGAGTAACTCAAAGTCGGCATTTCCTGTGGTATCGAGGCGCATCATCTGAAACAAAAAGAACAAGAAGGTGATGGTGGATACAGGGAGGGTTTAGTACCAGACTTATGTTGAGGCCTTTGACCTCAATCTTATGGTGTGTGTCATTTGTCGCTTAGTAATTATTATAACTTTGAGTGATAATACATTGCTGCCCTTTCAGATTTGATAATTTACTAGAATTTTTTATATGAAGCAGATGGTATATTTCAACCCCCTAAACGTGGTGTTATACATTTTGTAACTTAAAACGATAGGAAATATCCTTATCTTATCTTATCCTTTCAAATAATCCATCGTCCATGAAAAGCTTAAACAAAGTATTAGCCTCAGTTATATAACTAAATCTTCTAACGTACTTACGTTAAACGATAATGAGATTTTTCAAGGAAATGCAAATTAAAAAAGTACTTAACTTAGGTAACGATAAAACAGCTGCCTGCACTAGCTAAGTATGTCGTTCCTTTAGTTGTAATTTCCAGCAATTTAAATACGGAGATAGACCTTTCAGACTAATGCGGGATCAAACTGTATATTCAAATGCAGAGCGATGGTGTTTGCGGACTTCCGGTGTTTCCAGGAAACTGATCAAAGAGATAAGCGCTATACACTGATAACTCGTTGTTCACATAAACATTCGAATTTAAAATACATGATTATACACAGTGTTACTTTACACAGTGATAGCATAATACTATCAGTCGTGTTAGATATGGTGGTCATGTTGACGTTATAGTAACGTACAGTATGATTATACGGAGTGTTCCTTTACACAGTGATAGCGTAATACTAGTAGTCGTGTCAGATATGGAGGTCGTATTGACGTTATAGTAACGTATGATTATACAGAGTGTTCCTTTAAACAGTGATAGCGTAATACTAGCTGTCGTGTCAGATATGGAGGTCATGTTGACGTTATAGTAACGTATGAATATACAGAGTGTTCCTTTAAACAGTGATAGCGTAATACTAGCAGTCGTGTCAGATATGGAGGTCATGTTGACATTATAGTAACGTATGATTATACAGAGTGTTAATTTACACATTGATAGCGTAATACTAGCAGTCGTGTCAGATATGGAGGTCATGTTGACGTTATAGTAACGTATGAATATACGGAGTGTTCCTTTAAACAGTGATAGCGTAATACTAGCAGTCGTGTCAGATATGGAGGTCATGTTGACGTTATAGTAACGTACAGTATGATTATACAGAGTGTTTCTTTACACAATGATAGCGTAATACTAGCAGTCGTGTCAGATATGGAGGTCATGTTGACGTTATAATAACGTATGAATATACGGAGTGTTCCTTTAAACAGTGATAGCGTAATACTAGCAGTCGTGTCAGATATGGAGGTCATGTTGACGTTATAGTAACGTATGATTATACAGAGTGTTCCTTTACACAATGATAGCGTAATACTAGCAGTCGTGTCAGATATGGAGGTCATGTTGACGTTATAGTAACGTATGAATATACGGAGTGTTCCTTTAAACAGTGATAGCGTAATACTAGCAGTCGTGTCAGATATGGAGGTCATGTTGACGTTATAGTAACTTATGAATATACGGAGTGTTCCTTTAAACAGTGATAGCGTAATACTAGCAGTCGTGTCAGATATGGTGGTCATGTTGACGTTATAGTAACGTATGATTATACAGAGTGTTCCTTTACACAATGATAGCGTAATACTAGCAGTCGTGTCAGATATGGAGGTCGTGTTGACGTTATAGTAACGTATGATTATACAGAGTGTTCCTTTCCACAATGATAGCGTAATACTAGCAGTCGTGTCAGATATAGAGGTCGTGTTGACGTTATAGTAACGTATGATTATACAGAGTGTTCCTTTACACAATGATAACGTAATACTAGCAGTCGTGTCAGATATGGTGGTCGTGTTGACGTTATAGTAACGTATGATTATAAAGAGTGTTCCTTTAAACAATGATAGCGTAATACTAGCAGTCGTGTCAGATATTGAGGTCGTGTTGACGTTATAGTAACGTATGATTATACAGAGTGTTCCTTTACACAATGATAGCGTAATACTAGCAGTCGTGTTAGATATGAAGGTCGTGTTGACGTTATAGTAACGTATGATTATACAGAGTGTTCCTTTACACAATGATAGCGTAATACTAGCAGTCGTGTCAGATATGGAGGTCGTGTTGACGTTATAGTAACGTATGATTATACAGAGTGTTCCTTTACACAATGATAGCGTAATACTAGCAGTCGTGTCAGATATGGAGGTCGTGTTGACGTTATAGTAACGTATGATTATACAGAGTGTTCCTTTACACAATGATAGCGTAATACTAGCAGTCGTGTCAGATATGGACGTCGTGTTGACGTTATAGTAACGTATGATTATACAGAGTGTTAATTTACACATTTATAGCGTAATACTAGCAGTCGTGTCAGATATGGAGGTCATGTTGACGTTATATTAACGTATGAATATACGGAGTGTTCCTTTAAACAGTGATAGCGTAATACTAGCAGTCGTGTCAGATATGGAGGTCATGTTGACGTTATAGTAACGTACAGTATGATTATACAGAGCGTTTCTTTACACAATGATAGCGTAATACTAGCAGTCGTGTCAGATATGGAGGTCATGTTGACGTTATAGTAACGTATGAATATACGGAGTGTTCCTTTAAACAGTGATAGCGTAATACTAGCAGTCGTGTCAGATATGGAGGTCGTGTTGACGTTATAGTAACGTATGATTATACAGAGTGTTCCTTTACACAATGATAGCGTAATACTAGCTGTCGTGTCAGATATGGAGGTCGTGTTGACGTTATAGTAACGTATGATTATACAGAGTGTTCCTTTACACAATGATAACGTAATACTAGCAGTCGTGTCAGATATGGTGGTCGTGTTGACGTTATAGTAACGTATGATTATAAAGAGTGTTCCTTTACACAATGATAGCGTAATACTAGCAGTCGTGTCAGATATGGAGGTCGTGTTGACGTTATAGTAACGTATGATTATACAGAGTGTTCCTTTACTAAATGATAGCGTAATACTATCAGTCGTGTCAGATATGGAGGTCGTGTTGACGTTATAGTAACGTATGATTATACAGAGTGTTCCTTTACACAATGATAGCGTAATACTAGCAGTCGTGTCAGATATGGAGGTCTTGTTGACGTTATAGTAACGTATGATTATAAGGAGTGTTCCTTTACACAATGATAGCGTAATACTAGCAGTCGTGTCAGATATGGTGGTCATATTGACGTTATAGTAACGTACGAATATACGGAGTGTTCCTTTAAACAGTGTTAGCGTAATACTAGCAGTCGTGTCAGATATGCGGGTCATGTTGACGTTATAGTAACGTATGATTATACAGAGTGTTCCTTTACACAATGATAGCGTAATACTAGCAGTCGTGTCAGATATGGAGGTCGTGTTGACGTTATAGTAACGTATGATTATACAGAGTGTTCCTTTACACAATGATAGCGTAATACTAGCAGTCGTGTCAGATATGGAGGTCGTGTTGACGTTATAGTAACGTATGATTATACAGAGTGTTCCTTTACACAATGATAACGTAAAACTAACAGTCGTGTCAGATATGGTGGTCGTGTTGACGTTATAGTAACGTATGATTATAAAGAGTGTTCCTTTACACAATGATAGCGTAATACTAGCAGTCGTGTCAGATATGGAGGTCGTGTTGACGTTATAGTAACGTATGATTATACAGAGTGTTCCTTTACACAATGATAGCGTAATACTAGCAGTCGTGTCAGATATGGAGGTCGTGTTGACGTTATAGTAACGTATGATTATACAGAGTGTTCCTTTACACAATGATAGCGTAATACTAGCAGTCGTGTCAGATATGGAGGTCGTGTTGACGTTATAGTAACGTATGATTATACAGAGTGTTCCTTTACACAATGATAGCGTAATACTAGCAGTCGCGTCAGATATGGAGGTCGTGTTGACGTTATAGTAACGTATGATTATACAGAGTGTTCCTTTACACAATGATAGCGTAATACTAGCAGTCGTGTCAGATATGGAGGTCGTGTTGACGTTATAGTAACGTATGATTATACAGAGTGTTCCTTTACACAATGATAGCGTAATACTAGCAGTCGTGTCAGATATGGAGGTCGTGTTGACGTTATAGTAACGTATGATTATACAGAGTGTTCCTTTACACAATGATAGCGTAATACTAGCAGTCGTGTCAGATATGGAGGTCGTGTTGACGTTATATTAACGTATGATTATACAGAGTGTTCCTTTACACAATGATAGCGTAATACTAGCAGTCGCGTCAGATATGGAGGTCGTGTTGACGTTATAGTAGCGTATGAATATACGGAGTGTTCCTTTAAACAGTGATAGCGTAATACTAGCAGTCGTGTCAGATATGGAGGTCATGTTGACGTTATAGTAACGTATGATTATACAGAGTGTTCCTTTACACAATGATAGCGTAATACTAGCAGTCAGCAGAATAATACCAAATGCCAATCTTTAAACGTGTTTGTTTTTGAAGACTCTTGGAGGAATTGGAAAACATTTTAAAATGCAACAATACTTTTCCAGTACAGTTTATTTTTTGGGAATTTATTAATATTTGTTTTAAGTTATAAAACTGTACTTAATTGTTTCTGAGACCATATTAGTCCCAAACTGGAAAGTCAAAATACGCATATATGGTGCCATTAAATATAGACATTTTCTTCACTCACTATAAAACTGAAATTTCAACAAAGGTCGAGCTTAGAATTCATTTTGATATCGGATGTATATTATGTAGGAGGCAAAAAAATGTTAATCTAATTTTTAAGTTTTTTTAGGATATTCTTCTTTGTGTGACGTTGCCCTGATTAGTGATATATTAATATAACAATTTTAAAGAATAAGTCAACTTTACACATAAAATAACTATTTTATACCTAATTCATCTCGAATTAATCATTCTTTCCTTTAACTTTAGAAGAAACACACCTCGAATCAAATCTTCATCAGTTTAGAAACTTGCGAATGTAGTCATTCTCTGAGATATAACAGTTTTATTTTGGCAACGGAAACTTTAAGAAGGCCGAAAGCTGTTTCCGATATCCAATACAAGACTGGCACCTGCTACCTCATTGTATGTAGCACACCTGCATATGTTACTGATCTAGGTTGGAATACAGTTGCCGGGGCTTGGCAACAACATTTATTATCGTTTGACGTTCATTATTAACATGAAATGGATAGAAAAAAGTTAGACTACAGTTTGCGTAACGACTTTCGTAATGAGGATCGGTACTTTCAATCAAATCTCAGGGGTCGATCATAAGGATGTTACATAAAATAGGTCAATGAGTATTTTAACCAAAAATGCTAAATGAGTTGAAGTTTTGGTCACTTTTATAAAAACATTGAGGTTTTCTTTTTCACTTTTTATATGTATCCTGCAAAACATTCCATAACAATAATTTTTCACTTACGTTTCTGTTAGCTTTTAAAGTAATTAATTATAGTTCTGCTGGTCGTGTTTGATAAATTTAAAACTCTAGGATGAAAAATAGCTTTATGATGAATTAAAACATTTCTATTATCCAAACTTCGAACAGTGAATTGTATACGAAATATGAATATTTCATTTCTAATATTTCTTAATGACATTGCACCATCTCGATTGTAAGTTCTCATTTCAAGATACAAACTAATTATACGTAATATATAGATTCAAAAATCACTTTATGACGAGATCGGAAATGCTAAAAATCCGTGAAAGTAATACCGCCTAAAATAACTTAGCCAACTCATTTTTATCGACTGCGTTAACTAATTCACACAAACCCACGTGTAGTAATAAGTACTTATGAAATACCAAAGACAGTTTATCATTATACTCATAAAATCTTTTCTTTTGTAGTAAATTTTAATAGATAATAAAAATTAAAAGGGCCACGATGGATTGCTATTCTAATTTATACTAATTATTAAGTGATACTTTAGTTGTACATGAACAGCGTATAGTTTAGACTGGAGAAAATGAACCTAACGATGTCTCTGCACAAGTGTCAAGAGCGCAAACAACACGTTACACCTTAACTAATGAAGGTGGAGCACTGACGAGTAACTCAAAGTCGGCATTTCCTGTGGTATCGAGGCGCATCATCTGAAACAAAAAGAACAAGAAGGTGATGGTCGATACAGGGAGGGTTTAGTACCAGACTTATGTTGAGGCCTTTGACCTCAATCTTATGGTGTGTGTCATTTGTCGCTTAGTAATTATTATGACTTTGAGTGATAATACATTGCTGCCCTTTCAGATTTGATAATTTACTAGAATTTTTTATATGAAGCAGATGGTATATTTCAACCCCCTAAACGTGGTGTTATACATTTTGTAACTTAAAACGATAGGAAATATCCTTATCTTATCTTATCCTTTCAAATAATCCATCGTCCATGAAAAGCTTAAACAAAGTATTAGCCTCAGTTATATAACTAAATCTTCTAACGTACTTACGTTAAACGATAATGAGATTTTTCAAGGAAATGCAAATTAAAAAAGTACTTAACTTAGGTAACGATAAAACAGCTGCCTGCACTAGCTAAGTATGTCGTTCCTTTAGTTGTAATTTCCAGCAATTTAAATACGGAGATAGACCTTTCAGACTAATGCGGGATCAAACTGTATATTCAAATGCAGAGCGATGGTGTTTGCGGACTTCCGGTGTTTCCAGGAAACTGATCAAAGAGATAAGCGCTATACACTGATAACTCGTTGTTCACATAAACATTCGAATTTAAAATACATGATTATACACAGTGTTACTTTACACAGTGATAGCATAATACTATCAGTCGTGTTAGATATGGTGGTCATGTTGACGTTATAGTAACGTACAGTATGATTATACGGAGTGTTCCTTTACACAGTGATAGCGTAATACTAGTAGTCGTGTCAGATATGGAGGTCGTATTGACGTTATAGTAACGTATGATTATACAGAGTGTTCCTTTAAACAGTGATAGCGTAATACTAGCTGTCGTGTCAGATATGGAGGTCATGTTGACGTTATAGTAACGTATGAATATACAGAGTGTTCCTTTAAACAGTGATAGCGTAATACTAGCAGTCGTGTCAGATATGGAGGTCATGTTGACATTATAGTAACGTATGATTATACAGAGTGTTAATTTACACATTGATAGCGTAATACTAGCAGTCGTGTCAGATATGGAGGTCATGTTGACGTTATAGTAACGTATGAATATACGGAGTGTTCCTTTAAACAGTGATAGCGTAATACTAGCAGTCGTGTCAGATATGGAGGTCATGTTGACGTTATAGTAACGTACAGTATGATTATACAGAGTGTTTCTTTACACAATGATAGCGTAATACTAGCAGTCGTGTCAGATATGGAGGTCATGTTGACGTTATAGTAACGTATGAATATACGGAGTGTTCCTTTAAACAGTGATAGCGTAATACTAGCAGTCGTGTCAGATATGGAGGTCATGTTGACGTTATAGTAACGTATGATTATACAGAGTGTTCCTTTACACAATGATAGCGTAATACTAGCAGTCGTGTCAGATATGGAGGTCATGTTGACTTTATAGTAACGTATGAATATACGGAGTGTTCCTTTAAACAGTGATAGCGTAATACTAGCAGTCGTGTCAGATATGGAGGTCATGTTGACGTTATAGTAACTTATGAATATACGGAGTGTTCCTTTAAACAGTGATAGCGTAATACTAGCAGTCGTGTCAGATATGGTGGTCATGTTGACGTTATAGTAACGTATGATTATACAGAGTGTTCCTTTACACAATGATAGCGTAATACTAGCAGTCGTGTCAGATATGGAGGTCGTGTTGACGTTATAGTAACGTATGATTATACAGAGTGTTCCTTTACACAATGATAGCGTAATACTAGCAGTCGTGTCAGATATGGAGGTCGTGTTGACGTTATAGTAACGTATGATTATACATAGTGTTCCTTTACACAATGATAGCGTAATACTAGCTGTCGTGTCAGATATGGAGGTCGTGTTGACGTTATAGTAACGTATGATTATACAGAGTGTTCCTTTACACAATGATAGCGTAATACTAGCAGTCGTGTCAGATATGGAGGTCGTGTTGACGTTATAGTAACGTATGATTATACAGAGTGTTCCTTTACACAATGATAGCGTAATACTAGCAGTCGTGTCAGATATAGAGGTCGTGTTGACGTTATAGTAACGTATGATTATACCGAGTGTTCCTTTACACAATGATAACGTAATACTAGCAGTCGTGTCAGATATGGTGGTCGTGTTGACGTTATAGTAACGTATGATTATAAAGAGTGTTCCTTTACACAATGATAGCGTAATACTAGCAGTCGTGTCAGATATTGAGGTCGTGTTGACGTTATAGTAACGTATGATTATACAGAGTGTTCCTTTACACAATGATAGCGTAATACTAGCAGTCGTGTTAGATATGAAGGTCGTGTTGACGTTATAGTAACGTATGATTATACAGAGTGTTCCTTTACACAATGATAGCGTAATACTAGCAGTCGTGTCAGATATGGAGGTCGTGTTGACGTTATAGTAACGTATGATTATACAGAGTGTTCCTTTACACAATGATAGCGTAATACTAGCAGTCGTGTCAGATATGGAGGTCGTGTTGACGTTATAGTAACGTATGATTATACAGAGTGTTCCTTTACACAATGATAGCGTAATTCTAGCAGTCGTGTCAGATATGGACGTCGTGTTGACGTTATAGTAACGTATGATTATACAGAGTGTTAATTTACACATTTATAGCGTAATACTAGCAGTCGTGTCAGATATGGAGGTCATGTTGACGTTATATTAACGTATGAATATACGGAGTGTTCCTTTAAACAGTGATAGCGTAATACTAGCAGTCGTGTCAGATATGGAGGTCATGTTGACGTTATAGTAACGTACAGTATGATTATACAGAGTGTTTCTTTACACAATGATAGCGTAATACTAGCAGTCGTGTCAGATATGGAGGTCATGTTGACGTTATAGTAACGTATGAATATACGGAGTGTTCCTTTAAACAGTGATAGCGTAATACTAGCAGTCGTGTCAGATATGGAGGTCGTGTTGACGTTATAGTAACGTATGATTATACAGAGTGTTCCTTTACACAATGATAGCGTAATACTAGCTGTCGTGTCAGATATGGAGGTCGTGTTGACGTTATAGTAACGTATGATTATACAGAGTGTTCCTTTACACAATGATAACGTAATACTAGCAGTCGTGTCAGATATGGTGGTCGTGTTGACGTTATAGTAACGTATGATTATAAAGAGTGTTCCTTTACACAATGATAGCGTAATACTAGCAGTCGTGTCAGATATGGAGGTCGTGTTGACGTTATAGTAACGTATGATTATACAGAGTGTTCCTTTACACAATGATAGCGTAATACTATCAGTCGTGTCAGATATGGAGGTCGTGTTGACGTTATAGTAACGTATGATTATACAGAGTGTTCCTTTACACAATGATAGCGTAATACTAGCAGTCGTGTCAGATATGGAGGTCTTGTTGACGTTATAGTAACGTATGATTATAAGGAGTGTTCCTTTACACAATGATAGCGTAATACTAGCAGTCGTGTCAGATATGGTGGTCATATTGACGTTATAGTAACGTACGAATATACGGAGTGTTCCTTTAAACAGTGATAGCGTAATACTAGCAGTCGTGTCAGATATGGAGGTCATGTTGACGTTATAGTAACGTACAGTATGATTATACAGCAGTATTCTGACACACACAATGATAGCGTAATACTAGCAGTCGTGTCAGATATGGAGGTCATGTTGACGTTATAGTAACGTATGAATATACGGAGTGTTCCTTTAAACAGTGATAGCGTAATACTAGCAGTCGTGTCAGATATGGAGGTCATGTTGACGTTATAGTAACGTATGATTATACAGAGTGTTCCTTTACACAATGATAGCGTAATACTAGCAGTCGTGTCAGATATGGAGGTCATGTTGACGTTATAGTAACGTATGAATATACGGAGTGTTCCTTTAAACAGTGATAGCGTAATACTAGCAGTCGTGTCAGATATGGAGGTCATGTTGACGTTATAGTAACTTATGAATATACGGAGTGTTCCTTTACACAATGATAGCGTAATACTAGCAGTCGTGTCAGATATGGAGGTCGTGTTGACGTTATAGTGACGTATGATTATACAGAGTGTTCCTTTACACAATGATAACGTAAAACTAACAGTCGTGTCAGATATGGTGGTCGTGTTGACGTTATAGTAACGTATGATTATAAAGAGTGTTCCTTTACACAATGATAGCGTAATACTAGCAGTCGTGTCAGATATGGAGGTCGTGTTGACGTTATAGTAACGTATGATTATACAGAGTGTTCCTTTACACAATGATAGCGTAATACTAGCAGTCGTGTCAGATATGGAGGTCGTGTTGACGTTATAGTAACGTATGATTATACAGAGTGTTCCTTTACACAATGATAGCGTAATACTAGCAGTCGTGTCAGATATGGAGGTCGTGTTGACGTTATAGTAACGTATGATTATACAGAGTGTTCCTTTACACAATGATAGCGTAATACTAGCAGTCGCGTCAGATATGGAGGTCGTGTTGACGTTATAGTAACGTATGATTATACAGAGTGTTCCTTTACACAATGATAGCGTAATACTAGCAGTCGTGTCAGATATGGAGGTCGTGTTGACGTTATAGTAACGTATGATTATACAGAGTGTTCCTTTACACAATGATAGCGTAATACTAGCAGTCGTGTCAGATATGGAGGTCGTGTTGACGTTATAGTAACGTATGATTATACAGAGTGTTCCTTTACACAATGATAGCGTAATACTAGCAGTCGTGTCAGATATGGAGGTCGTGTTGACGTTATATTAACGTATGATTATACAGAGTGTTTCTTTACACAATGATAGCGTAATACTAGCAGTCGCGTCAGATATGGAGGTCGTGTTGACGTTATAGTAACGTATGATTATACAGAGTGTTCCTTTACACAATGATAGCGTAATACTAGCAGTCGTGTCAGATATGGAGGTCGTGTTGACGTTATAGTAACGTATGATTATACAGAGTGTTCCTTTACACAATGATAGCGTAATACTAGCAGTCGTGTCAGATATGGAGGTCGTGTTGACGTTATAGTAACGTATGATTATACAGAGTGTTCCTTTACACAATGATAGCGTAATACTAGCAGTCGTGTCAGATATGGAGGTCGTGTTGACGTTATAGTAACGTATGATTATACAGAGTGTTCCTTTACACAATGATAGCGTAATACTAGCAGTCGTGTCAGATATGGTGGTCATGTTGACGTTATAGTAACGTATGATTATAAGGAGTGTTCCTTTACACAATGATAGCGTAATACTAGTAGTCGTGTCAGATATGGTGGTCATATTGACTTTATAGTAACGTATGAACATACGGATGTTCCTTTAAACAGTGTTAGCGTAATACTAGCAGTCGTGTCAGATATGGTGGTCATGTTGACGTTATAGTAACGTATGATTATACAGAGTGTTCCTTTACACAATGATAGTGTAATACTAGCAATCGATTTTATATGATTTGAATAGCAGTAGGTCTGGTGCTACATTCTTTTGGTACTAAAACTAAACTTATGTACTATTAGACGTCGTTTTAAATCTTTTTGTAAGATACAATCTTTAGTGAAACGAAACATTTCTACAAAGTTATACATTAAAAATGTGATGGTTTTATGCAGAAGAAATAAATAAATCTTAAAGGGGCGTTCCCATGATATAAACGTGTATTTTATAATAAGTAGAAACATATTAACTAAATAACATGATCAAAGTTTTCATATAGCCTAAACATAAAAGAAACTTAACGTATATAAACAAAAACTGACCAAACGCTGTAATTATGACTACTAAACACTTCATGTATCCAACAGCTTAAATTCATTGTGCAATATAAACAACAAATAAGCTTAGGATTTAAAACAAATAAAGTTTTATAGAATTATTAAAATAGGAACCACAATTAATTAACTGATAAGATAAAAGTTTTCTATACGGTAGGATGATTCAAGAGCATTGCTTATGGAACCAAACATTATTTACCTGGCTGTAACAGTTCTTGGCCGGGGAGCAGGTTCATTAGCAAAGCAAATGGACCAAACAAATATTTACCACAGACTGAGAGTCGATGAATGTCGGGTTTCGCTTGCTGCATGCTGTTGGACTGTTGACATTTTGCTACAACTAAAGATATTATTTGCTCACGAAACCGAAAAAAAATTACCTGGCTGTAATAGTCCTTTGCCAGGAGGCTGATTTGTTAGCAAAGAAAATGGACCAAACAAATATTTACCACACATTATGAGTCGATGATTATCGGGTTTCGTTTGCAGTCGTGGGGCTAGGGACATTCTGTTGCAACTAAAGATTTTATTAGCTTATCCAATTAGTCAATTAAAGTAACGCCCTTTTATTGCAAATGGTATAAAACAATATTCGTGTAGTTCAACGAACGGGTGCCTTACCATAAATCTCATTTGTGGTATAAATAATATTTGAAAATATTTAAGCGTTATGTTTTCATTTTATTGACTACAATACAACTACATTGTAGATGCTATTTTCTTATTGGTTATATAAATTTTGAATCCATCCTACTAATTTAATTTTCTATTCATGAGACCTTTTTTCCCAAAGATAGTATCCTCGGACGAACAGGATCTCACACATAAAAAACTAGACACTATTCGATTGTTAGGTTTAATATTATTAGGGTAAAATTAAAGGGCATCTAATAATATGACCATTACTAAACTCCTTAACTCACTTTCTTGAGAGCATTTCTTCAGATTTTGTATTTTTTGGATAACCAGGACTATGTACATTGCTCATTATAACGCTTTGCAACAATACACAACACATACACCACACATATACAGCTAAATCGTAAAATATGCCCTTAACTACTATTTACAGTCAATTTGAACATATGGTCAGGAGGGAGCATTATTGAGGATTTGAATTCCACTAATACCATTGAGTATTTTGTGGTCTTGGTGTATATGACACTACGTGAAATCAACGAACTCATCTGATTTTCCGAGAGTAAGTTTTTGTTCCTGAAATCATGGCAAGTTCTACATCGTATTTTCAATGCATTGTACTGATTCTACCTTGCTGTATCTGTTCAAACGTACGTGGACTCCAGATTCCAGGAGTAAAATCTGTAATATTATTAGATCCCAGACACTGTACAAAGCGGAAAGTAAGATAAAGCTAAACTCATCATTTGCATTGAATCAACCCTTCTCATCACTTCAATGAACTGTGTTATGGGAAGAATTTTTTTTAAATAACCACTTCCAGTTTATAAGCCTCGGATTATCTGTATAGTTCTGTACACATATGACAATACACAATTCTAAGTTTAGTTACTGATAAAGATCTAGCGTATTGGACTGGCTTTTTCGTATCTAGTTGTATGTTTAAGAGTAAGCTCTCCTAATAAATTCTTTAATGTCAAAGTCAGACAATGAACTTTGCCTTAAATAATATACGTGAACGTCTCCTTACAAGTAAGTGTCACATTATGCAGTGAGTAGTTTGTTCAGTCTAATGAGAACTGTCCACTAATTCAATATTCCTAGTAATAAAAATGTATTACTTCAAATGAACATTGTTGCGTAAAATAATGTTGCTTTAGAGTAATATTTTTAAAACTCGATAAAGCTCTATTTGTAAATTTACATGTTGTATCAGGTGCAACGATCAAACCAAACCCAGTTATTTGTTTTTGTTGATTTTTGCTTCACACAACGTGAAACGTCGAAGTAGCAGAACATTTCACTAACAATATGGACACTAGTCCTTAGAGAGGTCATATCAAAATATATTTAACTTCCAATTCTTCCATATTTACAATCCGTGATACACTCGAACATCAAAAAAACCGACTGTAAGTTCAAAGACATGAGAGTATCATCAGGATCTGTTTTACGGAGATTTTATCCCAAATCAGTAATGCAGCTGTTAAACACATTAGCTTTAAACTTAAAATACATGTTTAGAAAAATTACAAGTAGGCCTATAAGCAATTACCTAATTAATTGTTCCATTTGACACTTAAATGTTGAAATAACACGATATATGTTAATTATATCACATATGTTTTATAGAGTGACACATTTTTATAAATCAGATTTGATGAACACTTAACTTATTTGCTGTAAACTTTTCCAAAACAAATACGACAAATTATAACAATTCCTACATTAATATATATCGAAAAATGCCTGCAGTTTAATCAATTACACATCGAAAAACATATACACATATAAACAAAAGTGAAGAAAATGTTCTTTTAGATATGAATGAACGCTCCATATCCAAAATTCCTAAGTAAGCATGTGTGACATGTTTTTAAAAGGAAGATGAGACATAAATTTCAAACATTAAACATTTCAACCAATTAAGAACGACTTTGCAAATAAGACGTATCTTACATATAAATATTACGTTATACATTAATATTATAAATTACACCTTCTCCCGTAAAATTTATGAATTTCTGCAACAAATGATGACCTCAAATTATCGGTTGCACAGTGTTGTGGCAGTAACCAGCAGGACTTAATTAAAAAAGCGAAAATAGCTGCTAAACTAAAACTACTTCAAGGAAATAACGTTAATATTATTACTCGTAGTCATCAAAGAAAGAAAGTACTCATTGACCAAGTTAAATGTTACTTTCACTCGACTGTGCGTAAACGTGCAATCAATGTAAAATAACTCCTGAAATAAATATATGCCTATGGTACGAATTGCTTACGTGCCAAAGTATAGAAAAGCTCTGAAACCTTTCTCGATATTGCTCAGGTTTGTGTTATAAATAGTTATAGGTCCAAAACAATTTTGTCTTCTTCGTGTAGAGAGAAAACATAAAAATCTGAAGCCTGCGATACATCGCGACGCAAATTATTTATGTGTTTTTTTTATTTCTTATATATTTTTAACAACAAATACAAGTAATATACAAATAAAGTCACAAGCCACAAATATTTTGTAGTTGCAATGAGTTCTGAGGGATAAGTTTCATATACTCCTTTATTAGAGAGAGTGAGATTTTCAGAAAGTTTTTATGACAAGTTTTGGAAAGTCATTTGTAGGTTAACTGATATAAAACAAATGTAAACGGGCAAATCGGCAGTGTAAAATAAAATTTTACGCTTGGATGAGAGACTAAAGCCTGGGACTAATAAATGTTTAACCAATTAATTTCCAGTCTCTAGGACTCCTACACAACGAGTACTAAAGCTGGATATCGGCCAAATACACAGAACATGACAATCCAGTTTAGGGAGAATCGATATCATTGGATGGTAGTTCTAAATGTCTCTGTTACAGTTTTAAGTGTTTACAACACGGTCAGTTTTAACAATGAGTTTTGCTGCAGAGCGCTTAACGCAAATTTAAATATTAGCTTGTATAATTATGCATCTTATATAATTGAGTTTACTTTTTAATAAGGCACATCCACTATTACATAAATGGTTACAATAATTTGTTACTCGTTTATTAGCAGTATTATCACAGATTTCAGATTACATATGTACACAATTAATTAGCAATTAGTGATGTAGATAATAAATATAAAACTCCCTGACCTTAATAATCCTAATAATATTATAAAAGCAAAAGTGGCTTTGTTTTGCTTTCATGTATACACTATTCATCCGATTGTACTGAAATTTTACATGGATATTCTTAGGCTCCATGGAATGAATATGAGTCTATTCTTGGGTCGGAAATCCCTCCGAAATATACCGCACTTGTCTCTAAAGCATATAAAATACAATCTAGCTTTATAGCGAAATTATAATTGAAATAGCATGTTAAATTTAATCAATTTCTTTGGGAAAACATTGCTTTATAACAGAATAAAAATAGGTTTAATTTATTTAACCACTATTTTTTAGATTTATAGAGAGCAAGCATTGAGTAAGTACTATTGAGTGATACTAAATACAATTTTTATTACAGAGCATTGTCGAGATGACATCGTAATCATTTCTTACTTATAGATGCTGATTTATATACAATCGGTATATACGGTACCGATAAACGGAAGCTATACCGAGCTATTCAATCATATAAACGGAATGTTGCATACATATTGCGGGCGAAGCCACGAGTATGAACGGTATGTCCAGGCTTACTGGTATGTTACTAACATACGAGAGTATATATATAAACCTAATTTTTTGTCACAATAAAAACGCATCACCTCCCTAAGTGAGCGACCCTTGAAATTTGCATTAATACTGCTTAGGTATCAGAATAATATAGCCACATTTTATCCCAAAATCTTATTATATATTACTGAATATTTTGTTTTCATGAACAATCAGTCACATTTATGAAAGATGAAAATTTTCTGGCCTATGCTGTATATAGCAGCAATGAAGAATTCAGAACAGTCAGTTTATTTTGAATCTATAGTACCTGATGGTAGAAATAACGAGGAACTGATCACTAACATGTTCAACGAACCGTCGCTTGGAATCACTAAACAATACACCAAACATGAAATACAAATTTCGCAAAGTAGAGTCACAACCGCAGAGTAAGTGCATAAGCATCTAGAAGAATTAAACAAAAAATAGCATAATATAGCGATCATGTGTATTTATGCAAACTGTCAGAACCTCAAAACTCTGCTCATTAAAATGTCCAGTCGAGTTCTAAAATGGATCTGGAAAGTTAATAACTCATCACAGACGGTATATTACGTCCTTTAGAAAAGGAATTTATATGATATATCAAAGAGGGATAATTACATTTAAAATTAATTTTAAAAAGCCATCAAAATGAATCTTAAAAAAATAATAAACTAGATAATAATATAAGATTGTCACTACTTAATTGCATGGATATATTTGAATAATTTCAATTAAATTTAAACAAGGATAAAGCTGTGAATATTGAGTTTAGCTCCAGTTTACCTTCCTCTTAGTAAAGTGTCTGGAATCTAGAATAAGCTCAAAACGAATTCTTTACATCGCTTCGAAATCAGAGACACGCCTAGACTACGATATATAAAAATATAGTGTAATCTAGGTGAATAGGTATTCTCATTGTCTCCTGAGTTGCACGAAAGAATAAACGTGAAGGTTTAGTTTAGTTCCAGTGCACCTTCTTCATAATGCAGCGTCTGTAACCAGATATTTATTGGATCTCTTCAGACTAAAACGACCAAAAACTGTTTAAGATAGTTGGTCAGAATGTGCTAAATCATAACTACTAACGTTAAAACTGGACTATTTTCATTGTATGGGTTTTTAATAGCATTCGAGGAAAGGCTCATAAAATAGACAACGTATTAGAAGACGTTATACCAAAACTTAATTTAAACAGGAACATGAGTTGAAGGACTGTTTGAGACCATTTAAGAATGTGATTCCACTGTGTACGCCTGTACTTTGAACTCACCTGTACAAGCAGATGTTTATTATTCGCAGTTTCCTTGTAATATTACTCTCCTCAGCGAGATCGGAATATTTCAAGAATTCAATCTTGTTAGCAATGTTTCAACGTGGTTGTGAATAAGAAAACTTAAATTTTTTTTTCACCATGTTGACAACGGCTGCGTACAGCTAACAGTTAAGATTCAAATAATCATGCAGTGCAATTTTTTTTTAAATAACAAAGTGACCCGAAATGATACGGGGTTTTTGAATTCATAACTTTATTTAATTTCACTTCCTAAGCTGATAAATAAAAACAATAACCATGCAGGTTGAGAATTTTAAAATTTGTATATTTCTAGTAATTCTTAGAGTATTTTATAAGAATAGTTGATAATACTAAACCAAATACTTCTATAAAGTTTCTTGGTTAATTTGTATCACGAATAAGTCAAGCTGATATTGATTTAAATTTGTAATTGTTGTAAAGAAATACATTTAGTTTAGTTTTATTGAAAACTGTTTTGGATTCAGAACTCCCCTTCCCACGCCCAAAAATGTCTTTCCATACAAAATAAAAAAATACCTTAATTTCGACTAAAGTTTTAAACTAACCAATTTGTGCACTAACTATTTTGTAACCCCAGAAGAAAAATTCACTTTTGGCCGGGTTATGTCTTTCAGTTTAACCTACATAGTGAACAGCAAAAACAGATGTGCCACTTGAGAATAGATGCAAAGAAATGACACACTACTAACCGGAAATGTTGAGATATTGGGGTAGAACTATGGATCAATAGGTCTGGTCTGCTGCGAAGGATTACTGCCAGAGTTAATGGAACTGCCTTAGTGTTAAAGGCAGTTGCTAGCCTGGATATGAGGGGTACTGTCCCTTGCTCGCTTTGACTAGGCGGGAGTGGAGATGGCTTTCCCTTCGTCCAGATTAACATGACTGATATAGAGAGTGACTGATACCCCACCACATTTTAGTAGGTGGCCCTTTCCACCAACGTTGAAATTATAATTAGACAGTAAGTAATTATGTAATCAATTGTTGAAAAAAGACAATGAAAAATTTAGTTACAAGCTCACATAAAGTAAATGAAACATAGATAGACAAACATTCAGCAGGTAATGTCAGGATATCGTCGTTTATTTTGTAACACTCCCACAGGGAATCTTCCGCCCATTGCATGTTTTCTTGGATGTACTAGAACTATAGCTTGTTACAGATCCGATCTGTGAAATTTGGTGTGAAATTTTGTTGTATTTCACCGGTCTAATAAGTAGCTACTATAACATAAGAGTATTTCCGGTTAATGCAGTTATTGATTACTGTCATGTTCTTATGGACTCCCAAAATGTTGTAGTCCCGTATCTCGTAAAAATAAAACATATTTCCCATCAAACATGTTTATCAATGTTCATTGTTTTTAAAATTTCCATACATAAACTTTGCTGAATGTTTAATGAGAGAAAACAATTTCATACAATTTTCAAACAAGTGATTTGGGATTATTATAACAAGAAAGTGTTATGTACTGTCTTAGTTATTATTTACCTCCTATAAAAAGTGATTTAATATATGCGAATATATATCGCCGTTACATAATTACGTAAACAAGACCTGATGGTAATATATATACGATCGATAACCGAATAAGACAAGCTAGCTGTATATACTCTATTATGATGGGGTAGTTTGAAGTGATATGTACATCGTATTTTGTTTTATTTTTAAGAGCACGAAGTTCGTCTGTAAAGCTTTACTCACTATATTGTGACTCTTTGTGCAAAATAGGCCTCATCGATGGCTAGTTAATTGTTTGGTTTTCTTTTTCCGACTTTTACTCCCCCTGCTGGCTGAGCGCAGGTTTGTCTGCTGATGCACCTTATTTTATTGTCTACAAGTACAACAATTACTACTCAATTTGTCTGAAACTTTGCATACTTGTGCTCTATAATACATAGATCTCCAATAAAAGTGTTGCTACGTTACATTATTTTTGATTTTTAATATAACAATTGGTAATTGGTAAAAAATATGCATTTCTTTGTTTATTATTAATATATGCTGCCTACTAACGTTATTGCAAAGTTATTATTATAATTTTTTACCATAACGGGATCTATTCCAAAAAGGTTTGCACCAAACCCCTTATGATATCCTTTAGGCAAATTCAACTACGGATGGGTTAGAAATCTTAAAAAATCACTATTTTTCACCATTGGGTTTTTAGACAAACTTTGCTCATGAATGAATAGCATATTTTCTCACCATCAGTAAAAACAATTAATCTGGTCTTCAAATAGTTTAGGGTAATGTAGCCGTAACTGTATATAAATATTGTGCGCGTTTTTCTAAATTTTAATTTACGGTAGAGCTTTTAGTAATTTTTATCCTGAAACTAGACTCCTCATTGACCAATTAACCTATCGTGATTTTTTTTACCGCTTGCTTGGTACGATCGATCCCTCACTCATTGCTGCCCCTTTATTACTTTGAGGGATATCACCATTTTCGTTTGAATTTAAAAGAACCTAAAAGGTGCATTCACTTCTCAATACCGTTTACCGCCATTATTTGCATATATTTTTTTTAATTTTTAATCTTATACTTTCTTTACAAATCTACCCACATAATAAAATATATTTCAAATCAATCTTCACAGCCCTGGCCTTACTAATGTCTTCCAATTATTACTAATCACGCTACCTATTGCCAAAATTAAACAACAATAGTTCCATACAAACCCACCAGACTTTAATGGCTTATCAAGATAAGTCGGATATCCCTTTCTTTTACATGGCATGCTTACTTACCGCTCACATACGTATTAAAGTTACAGTAATATTACAGTTTTCTATTTGCATTTTTATATTGATTGTTTTAAACAATTAATTAAAACAAGAGTGTTTTTAGTTATTACCTTCAGGGAAATCCTAGTTATCAGAAAAGAGTCCACCCTTCGTCACTTCCAGTCTCAATAAAGGTTAGTGCTATTGAAGCCAAAATATTCGTATTTAATTATTTTTATATCTATTTGTTACAGTCTACTGCTCTTAAAGACTTCACAGCAGCAAATTCTCCATTTTTTTCTGTTCAACCATTTAAATATTGGTTTTCTTTTAAAGGTATTTTGGTTATCAAAATGTCATTAGCCCATGCTAATATATCCTAGTTCTTAAGTTTCCGAAATTATAACCTACTCTCACGGGTTGAGGCTTAATGTTCTTCATTCCATGATAATACTTGACTTTCAACTAAAAACAAAAAATATATACTATAAATGTACGAAGTATATTAGATGATGAATGAACTACAGTTATAATATGTCTTATTGCATAAAAGTGTCATGCTTCTACATTTTGACTACTATGAAGATAGTATTTCACAATCTGAACTAAATATTAAGCTTTCATAAATTAATTGGAATATATTACAAATATTTTTAATACTGTCGTTTTTTCACAGTTTTTTGTTACTTTAACTTTCTCTCTGTCCATACCTTCATTGTAATAGTTTGTTACTGTCTGGATACTGTTGAAGGTATTTTATTTAATTTTCACAGGCCAATTATTCAATTTTAATAAGCATTTCAAAATTTATACTTGAGGTTTGTGAAGGAATTAATTGGCTGACGTGTCACCTAGTTTTTAAAACCTATTATTTAGCTTGAATACTGATTGTAGAAAGAGGTAAAACAAAATACATTTCTATTTACATAATAATAAAAACGAGAAAATAGTGGAGTAAATGGTTTTGTACGCAATCCGAGTACGATTATATGATTGTAATTAAGGGTAAAAGAACTATATTACATAGGAAATAACTAAAATAAGCCAGGATATTATTTTAGTGCACTTGTGTAGTTGTATCTAGCACAACGAATCTATTATTTTTTTTAAAACTGCAAAAAAACATAACTTAGTGAAGAAAAGTGGTAATTTTTCATTTGACAAGATGTCTTAAAGAAGGTTTCAACTGTATACTTAAAATTGTGCATGAGTTCTATGGTGGTGAATGTTCAACCATGGAATTTGATTGAGCGTTATTGAAGCCTTCACTCAGTAGTCTAATCAAATTTCCCTTTTGTTGGCCAGGGGATGAAAATATTTCTTTTCTGAACCATTATCTTTTTATCTGTACGCAGGACATCTAGACAACGACTTTAGATATGGAATCGGGATTTTGCAAAAAACCTCAGCGAAGCTTTTTAGGCGTAATAAATATAAACTTTATAAATAATAAACAACAAGAAAATAAATATCGAATTGAGAAATATATTTTATCTCACTTCATTAATCTTACTGTCTGTATTTTTCCCTAACATGTAATAGGTCTGAAATGGTTAAAAACATAATAGTCTTGCAATTAGGTATAAATATGTGTTTAATTCCTACTATTAGCTTATAAAAACGTACAAACGTCATGACGCAAAAGTGCATTGCTTACCACTTTTCATTGCACGAGGAAGCCGAAATATAGGCCTAGCATAAAAATTTAAATCTCAAGAATGTTTTATAATTACTCTGAACGATTACGCAGTTAATTACAGCAGCTGTCTACTTTTATCTGTTTTATTTGTATATTTTATCACTTTTCCTCCATTTTATTTAATTTCTAGTATTGAAATGGCAATGGAATTTCAATTTTTTTTTTAAAGGAAATACAATAAAAATCTTGTTGATCTTGAAGTGCAAGTAAGTATTCTTGTTAATTAATGAATTAGACTCTCCTGTACTTGCTTTGTATTACAGAAATACAGTAACATAGCAAATGTACAAACATTACGAAAAGTGACCTAAAAATGCATGAGAGCTAAGTATGATTGTGAGCTAAGTATGATGGTTGTGAGCTAAGTATAGTTATGAGCTAAGTAATGGTTGTGAGCTAATCATAGTTGTGATCTCTTTGAAGGTCGGAAATGACTTGTAGGCCTACCGTAGTTATCAGTCCATCAAAAGTGTGGAGATGACGGCCTATCTATGATACTGACAGTAACATTGAGAAGGAAGTGACGTCACTCACTCACCTGGAGTGATGTTCCATTATCTTGATTCTGTTACAAGTTGCATCAGAACTGTATCTCAGTGACAGGTATTAGATTACGTCACCCACGTAACTGACAACCTTCCAGTCAAACTTACCGGACACCAAATCTGTTATAGAGATTACTCCGCAGAGTGCATGCTGTTAATTCATAACTTGATTAAGTATTTCCTGAGTGTTGTTGATTGATTATGACTAAAACGTTCTAGAATTTACAGATTACTAATCCTATGTAAAGTATAGCTGACGCTATTTAGTATTAATTATTATGTTAATAATACGTTTACGAAAAATCTGCAGTTGAATAAAACTATATAAAAGGAAGTAAACTGTATCAAATCCATTCAATTATATAATATTATAATGAAAAATTAGAAATAATTTAATAATTATTAATACAAATTAAATTTTACAAGTATATTATATATTAAAAAGTAATTAAATGAAATCGTAAATAAAAATATACATGTGTGTATCTTATATAAACGTTCATAACGTTGGAAGGATTTTAAAATTAATATACGTTTTTGGTTATATGCTACAGTTCAGTATACAATAATAAGTAACACTTTGTACCACTGAACAATTGCAATATTCACAAATCCTTTTATTTTCATAATCGATCAGGTTGTTAAATGGGTAGCAGAGTGTTTATTTAATAAACTAATTGTTCAGGCGTAGGTGAGGGTTTGTTTTGATTTCTTAAAATGATTTAAATAAGGTAAACGCCGTGGATATTTGCTACGCACGCAATTTGAAATTTATTTACTAAATATTTATGGGAAAAATTATACGATAAAAATGTTAATTTAATGAATGAGGTGAAAATGTATGTAAATTAAACTATTTAATTTCTTAGAACTATCCGGTCAGCGGATGTAAGATAATACAGTAAGACAGAAGGGGTTTCTGGTAGTCTACTTGTCAACGGGTTTAGAGTGTTAAAATGCCAGTTGACTTCTGTTCTCTGACTTTGTGATTGAATAATTTGAGGCCAATTAAAGGCGTAGCTTATAGTTAGCTGGTTGATGGAAGAGGTCGGTATACAAACCTACAACACGCTCTTCTGGGCGTCTTTTTGAGTATCGTTTTGTCAATAGTTTGCGTTTTTCTGGTTACCTCAAAGTAAAATAAATTTATCTGTGACTATGTTTATTTGTAAAAATGATAGACCACGACTAATTACTCTCATTTGTTTAATCTTTATATCATAAGTCATACCAAAACATACTGGTCTGTCACTATGCTTATTCATCAATATATCTTAAAACAAGTCTTATTTACCTGGTTATTAAAGGGTTTCCCTTGCTAGACGTATTCGTACATTTGTTTCATTAACTTTAATAGATGTATATAGTTTGATTATATATTAATCTTTTTTTAATTACGGTTAATTAATGAGGTAAACAATATATTTGACTTCTTAGATACACACATATTGTGTAATTTGTGTCTAAACGCACGCGCGTGTGTGTGGGCTCTGTCACAAATCCTTGAACGCTTTCGGAATATAAACCAAAATGAACTCTTATTAAATGTGTATTAATATATTTTGGTTTTTATATCAGAGTGAAAATACAAGAGGCGTTATGAAACATACAATGAAAATATTGAAATCTTTCAGGCAAAGATAAGATTTGGCAACCGGATATTAAATAAGGGTGAGAAGCTGTGTTGGAGGTGGGAGTGGCGCCTTCCATCAACAGATAACGTGGAACCCGTGTGCGTCTACTTCTTGTTGAAGTTTATTCAGATGGCAACCCAGAGAATGAGGAAGAGGTGTATTTAGCTTGATCATGATACTGTTAATAATATTTTTATTTCAAAAAATTGGAACAAAACAAATTCTACTGGTCTAAACTAATTGTTATCGCCAATCATGGCATGTAGATCAAATTTTACTTCTTTACAACTGCTGTTAAACTCTGCATATAATAAAAAATTATATTTAGGTAAATAAATTATTAGAATATATATATCACAATATTGAGCATAAATTTCCTTTGAATTGAGAAAAGAGGGTAGTAAATATTTTACTATATCATGTGAAGTTAGAAGTTAGCTCGAATACTATATTTTCTAAACAACATCATAAATGAAATTTCTAAACCATCACCAATTGCCGGCCTACTCCCAAGAACAGGATCGCCCATACTATTTGTCGGCATATTATTAAACGGTACAAAAAAAATGCAATAATTATTAGTCCGGGAATATTTGCAGCTTAAACTAATACAAGCGTTTTAAGTTATCAGAGGCAGTAGAATGTAATCAAGGGGTTTTGAAGTATTTTTATACTGATGATTAATATCATATGTTATAGACTAATCATTTGTGCAATTTATTTTTCTAACTCGCAAATAAAAGCTGTACTTTTTTATCCCAGATACGGAATATTTTTTCAGTGAATACATTGGAATTAACATTTTGCACACCATTCCATATCACCATAAAACCTAAAGGTATCAGTAGGAAACAAATAGAGGATGTGCGTCATTGTGCAACAAGGTTTTTATGGAATTATTCCGAGCAGCAATGGTGAGGTCACCCGAAGGAAGGAGGCAATTTCCCTCATACTGTTACTCTTTGTCATTTATACCATAAAAAATTACATTTTGTCTCAATTATCTACAATAACTGAACTGAAATAAATCATAAATAGGACAAGACTAAAAGTCTTCACATATGTAGCAATAACTTTGTGTATTATACTAAATAGGCTGATCAACAATACAGTACTTACAAAGTGCCTTTAATCAGGAAAGAACTATTACAAGAAAGAACCTCCTGGTGTTTCACTCTTTCACTCTTTGTAAATGGAACATATGTTTCTTTGAAGTTGTGAAGTGATTTCCATAAAAATGCCTTGCCTGCAGGTTTCTATATGATATGGAGCGTGTGCGTTTGATCATGTAACTTCTGTCTGCCAGCGCGCTCTAGGGAGGTTAAAGGGACTGTACCGTCTGAGATCCTTGCTACCTCAAGCTGCTAAGTTGCAGCTTTTCAACACTGTAATCGGTGTTCTACTATTGCTACTCAGCCTAAGGTAATAGCATTTTGAAAGAGGACGCTGAGCGTATTACAAAAGGCAGAACAGTTTAGTTTATAATTAAGGTAAACGTGACAGGATATCCACTCATCGTACAGAGTCAAATCTGATGCCTATGGAAGCTGTGTGTAGAACACTGACATGCTGTATTGGTTCACAAGACCCTGACACTTAGAAAGCCGTTGTACTCGTACCTGTATGACAGGCTCTTGTTCCGGGAGGGGGTTGCCTTGCGTGGTACCCGTCAGAGCAAAAGGCTCCACTTCCCGAGAGTTCGCCTTGGGAGGGGATTTCGTTATTTTGGACCGGCATTGTATAACACCCTTACCCTGTGTCCTTAAGTCACTGCCTTTGTCTTTCTTTAAAAATAGACTTAAGCAGTAGTTTTAGCGGAAATATCGCTTGTATTCTTTTACAACTGAATATTTTTTTAGAAAAAAAATTTTAGTAGTTATTAAATTTAGTGTATTTTAGGAAACCCTTAGCTGTAATAATTATATTAGTAACGTAGCTTGACTGGAGTTATATTGAACAAAAACAGAATTTTTATAAAAATTGTGTGACAATAAAGGCATTTTTATTTACTATTATTTATTTATTTACTTGCTTGAATACAACAATTACATACAGTAAACATTTAGTTAATTAAAAACAAGTTTATTGAAAAAATGTATAGTTAGAAATAAACTATTTCGTAGAATTAATTACGAAATTTGTTCCTGAAACTCCAGATATAACGTGACAACGCCGCGTAGAGTGCAGATGAGATGCGATGGCACATTTACATTTAGATAGTGACATTGTCACATTCAGATGGAAGTGTGAAAGAGCAGTGACAGTCCGTATTATCGTGTATGAGGGTTTGTCAACCGACCCTGTCCGTATGCAAATTTATTGAAGGGCTTGTTTAATTAAAACAGGCGAAATTAAATTTTTAAAAGCGTGTACTTTAAAAGTTACTATACGCATCACAGCAATGTTTGTGGCTATTCATTTTAGTATTTAATATTTCTTAAAAATTTATTATTTACAGTATAGCATATTTATGTTTAATGAAATATACTAATGCCTAACTATATAATATGTATGGTTGCGTTTGATTACTCATTTAATTGAGATTACTAATTTGTCACTGAAATACTACCTGTTTAAATAGGATAATTTAGTTACTATAATATAAATTATAAAATTAAAATTAAAGGAATTAACATATCTGCAAAATGGTAAAAATAAAATTTATAGTACAGTTTAAATTTTAAGAAAGTTATGGTGGAGAGAATTTATTTTTAAATCATAAGCTATATACAAATTAATAACTTATAGTTCTTGCTATAACTCTTAAGTTCTTGCAATAATATAAATACAAAATAAAGCAGTCACGTAATTTATTAATCTATATACTCCTATATGGCGATTGTGACAATTTAAGAATCGAAAATCACACAATGTAGGTACCAATGTAATCAATAATATTATATTTTTATACTTCTTGCTGTGCCAGTTATTCTTAAACACAGATAATAAATCTTATTGGTTGAAATATTTAATGTTAAGCAATTGCATAGCAGCATTGAATACGTAATGGAAGTTTTAATTAAATTATATATTTTAACTTACTATGCACAACCGCGTTCTAGGGTTAAACTGTATCTAAAGAGTTAATTGCTTTTCATTCTATTAATTTTTATTTAGTTGGGATTTGAAGCTGGCTCACAAAATTAAAATGTAAGAGTTTAGTAAAATAAATTACGTGCTCTTGGTTATTGAACCCAATTTTTGGAGTGTTTTGACTGAGCTGAATTTTTAAAAGATTTTTTAAATTTGTCTCTACTATTTATTTAATTTTGATTATTACTCTATATTTTCACTCCCTAAGACGATTTGAATTATTTTAAAATCATAACGATAGGTCCATACAATTATTTTTTTTTTAATTAAAAAATTAAATATAATTTATAGCATAAAGTTGCATATAAAGTGTATATTATAGCCTATTATATATGTTCAACTTATTTTAATTTTATAAATGAGATAGATCTGTTATTCTTATATTAATTATTAAAATCTATTTATTGGACCACTAATCTATATATAGATTTATAATTATTAAAAGTAATTTTTTTATAACTTCTGTAGTGCTAGATTAGTTTTACTTAAATAATTAATTAAAAAAGGATGGACAGTTCAGAGTGTAAGCTGGTAGGTCACCTCTACCACTCTGTCCAGCTGATGTTATTGCTTCATCAGCTGAAAGTGCAAATATAACCAAGTGTGCTGCAATATTGTAGATTTGTTTTCATTCTGGAAATAAACCGAAGTTATAGTAAAAATGAGCACGCACAGTATGTACAGGGTTGGTTAAAAATATCGGAACATTGAAACTTTTTATTACGTCAATTACAAAACTAACAATCTGTATTTAGATATAATAGAATATTAAAAGGTTATTTTATTTTTAATGTACTGCATATTAAGCAGTTATATATATATATATATATATATATATATATATATACATTCAACAGTCTTACATAATGGTATTTTGAATTGAACATACTTTTTAACTGTATTAAAAAATTAAAGCATTGTAATGCACAGTGAAATTTCGACGAGCATACGACAGAGCTTAATAAATAGTAAATATCTGAGCATTGGTTATCACACGTATCTTAGTATTGTAAATATGAATTTTATGGAAACACTTAGACACATTATTTGCACCAACCCAATAATCTGTTCATTTAAAAGTATATTTTTCCTACAGCATAATTGTTTAGGGCCATAGACTCACAGCAAAATGTGACAGTTAGGCGATTTTACAATCTTTAAAAAGTATTTAAGTTAAATTCAAGTTTTATCGTAAATATTACAATCAATCTTGTAAATCTAGCGTAACATTGTCTTAAAATGACGAATATAATTTTAATTGGGTAAAAGTTGGATTTTGGCTTAAAACCCAAAATCGTGAAAACTATGGTGCTGTAATGAAAACGAGTCAAAGGAAAAAATGTGAAGAATGATTTTATTTTACCTTCCTTCTACTATTTTTACTTTATTGTAAATTTTGTGGAATAGAAGTATACAGTTTTGAATTATAATTAAATAAATTTTTGTGGTTAATGTACATAGCTATCAATGGTTAAAATGTATTATTTATAAGTACCCATTGTTTGAAGTAAGTTTTTTGTTTGTTTGTTTATTTTCTTATATACATTTATTTATATAATAGGCGGTAATATCCTTATTTAATTTTCAATAAAGGTTTGATAAAAAATTAACAAGGAGTTGCTTCACTCGAGAGGGTGTGATACCATTACATCCTAGAACCCTTAGTTTTCACGAAATAATTATTTTTTAATTGACGGTTTCTAAAGGTATATATCATTTTACCTTTAAAATTATAAACATAAATTCTTTAAACGGCAACAACAAATTTTGTATGACTCAATATCATTAATGAGTAATTTTTTTTTATTTTTTTATTTTTTTTTCATTATACAGACGTATATTCACATGGGGGTTGTATAAGTGTTTGAAAAATCGGGGAAAGGAAAGGAACGGACACTTTAGGGCACATATTTATGAACGCCATTAGGCTGAGCGAGTGTTCTCAGTTAAGGACGGATATGTGCTCTCAAACGGTCAAGTAGATGTTGCTTCTCTTGTAATATATGAAGTACTGTAGGCTAGGTTTACTTGAGCAGCCATTACGAAACTCTCTTTACATGATGTTTTCGCTGATAATAACCTTTAAGTCCAAAAGCTGACGTAAAACACATTTCGATTGGATTTAATGGGTTGTATAAATTTACTCTTAATTACTTAATAAAGTAGCGAAAGAAAATTAAACCCATTAATACCTGTTAGTCTTGTAAAGAAATACGAGATGTCAACAAAATAAATATTTAATTTCGTGATGTATTATTTCCACATACCAGAATACTTAAAGATACTGATAAAAATATTGTTAGTTTCAAATATAACTTCTTAGTAACAAAGCTATGGATATACATGTACAGCTAATTAGTCTTAATATTTAAAAGTGCATGTTTTGGAGATAGTATACAAGAAGTTGACACACAACATGGTTGTTATTATTCGTGCTTATGTAACATTCTGGCATGATTTGTTTCCTTTAACCTATATAGTAGTTATGTGCAAGATTAGATTTCCACCTGAGGAAGTGATCAGATTGCAAATCTCGAAACGTTGTGTTAATGATTCTTTTACCACTGAACAATGGCAAATGTAAAATATTTTGTTACTATTCCACTCTTTCCATTGTAAAAACGAACGTTATAGTATATTATATATTATTCTGCTTCTTCATATAATATCTAACAAATTAATTGGTAATATTATATTGCTGATTAAACATGGATGCAAAATAAGTGCGTTTCGTTGACTTCAACTGTAGTTTTTCAATAAACAAATAATTACAATAATACAAATTAAACAAATAAAATAATAAAAGTTTTAATGAATACAGTGTAACCTATTGTAACTTGATGATAGAAATAACTCAAATTAGTAAAGCCAAGTTTATTCAAGATGGTGATAATTATCTGTAATATTTATCTCATTTACAGGCCAAAAATATATGGTCGTATTTTGAAGCTACAAGGGTTATCCTTAAGCGCTTACACGATCTCGCCGAGTGTTACAGTGCTGTGAGTGATCACAGAACTGCAATAGCTGAAGGGAGGAAGTACAAGTAATTTAACCAAAAGCAATTAAATACGCTCCGATTGAGTGAGTGAACACACGCGAAAGATCCTTTTACAGCTGCCGATAATTGCAAACAAAGTAATTATAAACCTAAACCTATACGTGTAGTTGTAAAGGAAAGAATGCTATTCAACTTTAAGGGTTTAAAAACGATTTAAAAAGGCGTACAGTGATAATTAAATTAACTGGTTGGCTATTTATGTAAATATGTTTTTATAGTTTGATTTCGATATTCATTTAGTTCAGTTCGTTAATACTGTTATACTTGGTCCCATGGTATAAGTAGATTTGTACATCATTTGCATCGATACATTTGGTAGTTAATTTAATAATATAAAGTAAATGACATTTAATAAAAAGAAAATAATTAAAGGGACTATTATGAACCGTATGGCATTCTATAAGGAACAAATTTTAAGTTACATGAAAAACAGTCAATCTTTATGCAAAGACCAGCCTCTGCAATAAATTATATTGTTGTTAGTGTATAGTAATACATAATATAAATTTTAAATTGACGTAAATACTTTACATTTCCTATGATACTTTGCACGCATTAAATTTATTGGGCACATCGATAGTAGCTGTTTCCTTATTATGGCATCCAGGACCTGTTAAGGCCTTAAATAAATGTTAGCTATGTATGGCACTAAAGGTATTAAATGAAAGGCTTTCAGTATTCCTGTACCGAAAGTAACTGTCTAGAGACTGTAGATGCACCAGATGAAGGATATAAGGCCGTGAGTGTAAGGATGAAGCAGGTACTAATCTTCTCAAGAGATTCGACTAGTGCGGGGTCTATTGTGACAGTTAGATTTGCAATGCCAGCAACTCAATCTGAAATAAAATGAAAGTGTAGTAAATGTCCCCTGCAGCATAGTCAGGAGAAGTATGATTGCGAAAGAGTGTTATAACATTTAAAAATCAAATTGGATATGCATTGATTAGTTCTATTTAATAACGCTTAATGGCTGGCATGTTAATATAATTACTATTCTTTCAATATAATATAAGTACAACATTCGTAAGCAGAGAAGGAAGCAAGGACACGTCCTGGCGTACAGTAATACTACCCGAGCCTCAAGTGTCTTATGGTTGTACTCGTACTTCATCTCTTCTCCACATATGTGTCAGTCTCTTCGTGTGATATGAGCGTTTCATATTGCGTGTAGTCATGTGACAAATATATCTGAGGTGAGCGTTGGCTAAGTTACACACATGCAAAATGAATCGTACATCTCTTAGAGAAGGAAGCAAGAACACGTCCTGGGTGATTACATTTGAGCCCCAGGGTATTACAGGTATACTCGTACAGTGTGTCTCTTCTCCGCATATGTGTCAGTCTCTTCGTGTGATTTAAGCGTTTCATATTGTGTGTAGTCATGTGACAAATATATCTGAGGTGAGCGTTGACTAAAGACACACACTCAGAATGAATCGTACATCTCTTAGAGAAGGAAGCAAGAACACGTCCTGGTGATTACATTTGAGCCCCAGGGTATTACAGGTATACTCGTACAGTGTGTCTCTTCTCCGCATATGTGTCAGTCTCTTCGTGTGATTTAAGCGTTTCATATTGTGTGTAGTCATGTGACAAATATATCTGAGGTGAGCGTTGACTAAAGACACACACTCAGAATGAATCGTACATCTCTTAGAGAAGGAAGCAAGAACACGTCCTGGTGATTACATTTGAGCCCCAGGGTATTACAGGTATACTCGTACAGTGTGTCTCTTCTCCGCATATGTGTCAGTCTCTTCGTGTGATTTAAGCGTTTCATATTGCGTGTAGTCACGTGACAAATATATCTGAGCTGAGCGTTGGCTAAAGACACAAACGCAGAATGAATCTTACATCTCTTAGAGAATGAAGCAAGAAAACGTCCTGGCGCACAGTGATTACATCTGAGCCCCAGGGTATTACAGGTATATTCGTACTGTGTCTCTTCTCCGCATATATGTGATTCAGTGCCTTCATGTGATGTGATCATGTCATATTTATTGTTGTCTGGTGATAAGTAAAATCAACTTTATAGAATAATTTGCATATAAAACAAATGTACTATCATTTTAAGTACTTAAAAATTTAGCTAAAGTTACAAGCCTTTACTTTGCTCACAAGTATACAAAAGAAAATAAATCTAAAACAAATCCAACGGTTGAAACTCTGCTTAATCAATATAACTATTAGTTTTAAAATTCTAAAACTTGCAAATTATTTTATTGTTATAAATCAAATTGGGATAAGAGTATTTTTTGAGCGTTTATATATCCAGTCATGATATCAATGGCAAATAAAGATGATGAGATTAAAGGATACAATTTATAAAGGGTGGGTTAATAAAGCGGTTTTGCCTACAGGGAGATTCATGTATTTATTCGTTGACGTATTTTATATGGTCTGTGATAAGCTTAATCATTTCGAGGCAGATCTTATATTTATGTGCAATTAGGTATCAATGGAAGATATGGTAAATAAGCATTCTCTTTAGCATCTGTTCAAAAAATAATCTTTTTTAACTATAAACACTATAATCACTAACAAAAAAACTATATTATGTGTTAATAGTATAATCTCCTTGTTAGGTAATTGATATCAATAACAATATTAGTACGAGTAAAATTTGAGCGGACATTATGTTACGGGATTCAGTATGGAGGCTAACTAATCTGTGTTTTCACTTTTGTAATAGCTTGAAAAAAATTCACATCAGTTTACACGAAATTTGAATTTTAAATAAAATTGTACAAATTTAAATGTTGTTACAGTAACGTAGTAAACGTAGTCATCTACGTTAAATGTAAGTTATTTACCCTTTACCTTTCTTTAAACATCATT
This sequence comes from Homalodisca vitripennis, assembly GCF_021130785.1. Classification (NCBI taxonomy): domain Eukaryota; kingdom Metazoa; phylum Arthropoda; class Insecta; order Hemiptera; family Cicadellidae; genus Homalodisca; species Homalodisca vitripennis. Next base: position 217,675,429 of record NC_060208.1, on the reverse strand, counting down.
GTCAACTTTATAGTACGCTAACATTGACAAATAATTATTGAGTAAAAACTATTCATATTTGTAAGTTCTTAGGCTTTAAAAAAAACACGTATAATATTTACCATGGTTTTAACCACGGATCAATTACTACAGAATACCTTATTATTAACGATACTTATTGTTATTGCATTAGAAAGATAGCATTATTATCATATTTATTCGGCAATCTGTATTGAAAATTTTCACGTTTTACAGAACACTTTCAAACAAGTTTTAAAAATTACTGTTTTCTAATAAGAATTTCTAGGCATTTTTTCTATAGTTAGGTAAAAGTATAACTGTTTTACATTTACATGATCAGGATCAAAAGATTAAAAATCATACTATAATGAAATATTATAATTATTAATTGTTTAATTATAATTAAGTGTTAAAATTTGTATGCAAAATAATTAATTGCATATAATATACATGGGGTATTGTACTTATTGTCTCGTCTGGTGTACTGTTTTGTTTATTATGAAGCACGCCCATAAATTCATTAAGTGTTAGTTTTTTTGTATATTAGTAATTTGAATAGTTAATGAGAACCCGGGAAATGGTATATGGGAATTTCAGATTCACAATTATCAGAGGCGATGGTTTTGACAGAAAGCTCCTAAAAGTAAGGAATCATATATTATACGTACTAATATAAATATTTCACGTTTATTTGATATCGTGCATAATAACGTATGAGTACATTATGTATCTAAATAACAGATGGGACAGACAAGCATGCTCATATAAAAGTTTTAGCGAGCTCTAAACATGTTGCCTGTTGTCAGTTATATGCGTAACTCTGCATGATGGATGGTAGTTGTTGCTTCTTCCTTCATTGTTATCATATTTCTCTTGCCACAATGTGAATTTATTTTCTTCTCATATATTTCTTCAGTTATGAGTTCCTACTGACAGTGTATTCTGTAAATTACTTACATACTGGGAGTTATTTTAGTTCTTCAGCTGAAATGTTACAGCGGAAGCTATACGATTAGACTTCCGCCGTCGGAATTAGATTGTAATTCGGTTTTGAAATAATAGTTTCATTTTGTAAATAACACTTTAAAATACAAAGTAAATTTCATAAATATTAATTGGCTACATTAGTTAGTAGCCTAATTGTGGCCAACTTGTAAAAAACCTAATTCAATAATAAATATACAAAACCAAGAGTCTAGCTGAACACGTGAAAGACAAATTACCCTTTATGGCGACTGGGTATTAATACAATATAAAATACAGTTACTTAAACTACATTATAGTAAAATAGAGAAGGTTTAAGCGATAGTTTGTAGAAAATAAGTTGCAATTTAACTTAACTAAAATATAATGGTTCAAATTATAAAATGACCAGACCTACAAAAAAAGTATGGTGGTTTTTTTATTAGATTTAAAAATGACCTTATAAATATGGTATTTATATAATATATAAAAAAATAATTCGTTATGTTTAAACTTAGTGCCATATATTTGTAGAATACTTGCTATGTAAATAGCTCCTGAGCTGAATTTGTATACTTATCTTAATAAAAGTATTATTTGGTAGAAAAAGCTGTAAATCAATATGAAAATCCACACATGTTCCCAATAAATCATAAATAATCTACCACAAATGTACCAAAATAAACCCAACTGTTTGGGAAAAATAGCCTCGATTGCAAAAATTAAAAATTCTTTAATATCTGGCGTAAATACAGTATTTACATATTATATAAAAATTTCGTACATTTAAAGATTAAATCACTATGGATGAATACCTACTATATCTTTGTGAAATAATTGATTCGTTAATAGTTTCAAAGCAGAATTTGTCTAATTTGCTTTAAAAAATATTATTGTGTATAAAAAATCTGTACAAAATATAAAAAATCCTCGTAATTTCCTAAATTAAATGAATAAATCATAAGTACTCCCCCTCAAACGTACAAAACAAAACCAGACGTTTAGGAATAAATAGCCTCGGTTGCAAAAATTAAACATACTTTTAATGTTTGGCGCAAATGATTTCACAAATTGAAACACCGACCTGCTACGGGGCGTACATCCAATATTAAACACATATTTCATTCCGCCACAGCCCTCCGCTAATAAAACTAACGATAAATTGTGTGAGAACGTAAACATTCGGTGCAGTTTGTTGAATGTTCCGATGGTGTAAATATAATATTACTCGTTTTCAGTTTAAATCTATTAGTATATACACATATTATGCAGTGGTGACTGTCTTACTTTGTAATTAATGGTGTTTTATAAACAAGCTCCTTAAATTGCTTCTATTATTTATAATGAAACATTTGCTATAAAGCAACGAAATGTTAATTATATGAATGTCACATATAATTATAATGTATACTGCTGAAATGCAGATTTTGACCTAAGATTACAAGAGACGTTTATGCAGGTGAATTTTTAAATATATTTAAGTAGTTTAATTATTTGATTGAGTCCATCTCTATGCAAAAGAAATGGAGAAAACGTCAGTATATAATGTTGGAGTAAAAAATTGTTCTTGCCTCTGTTATTTCATTTGTCAAAAATAATAATTTATCTACATTTACGATAATAATAAGTAAATATCAATATATTGACATGTGTTTTTTATTATTTTACAAAAGTTAAACAATTTTTATCATTTTTAACAAATAAATGAAGTTGTTAATCAACGTCAACCACCTCTTAAATTTAGAGAATCGTATAGCCTACCAGAATAAAATTAATAGCTATAATTCCAAAATAGATCTACGATACTGTTATTGCACATCTCAAACTATGTGAAATAATTAAAAACTAGTGATCTTTTAAAGATTTTTCATGAATATAACCTTTGCTTTTCGATTGGGTTTAAAAGTTTTTCATTCTACAACGAAAGAATTGTTTAGTATAAGGTGTTATGGCCCTTAAAGACGTAAAAGTCTAACCCATTAAACTGGGGAGGAATAAAACATGATAGAGCTCCTGCAGAACTGGCAATGTCTAAGCCCAAAGGATTTCACCCGCATTACAAATAAGAGATCATGTGTACGAACCGTAGTAGTATGGAAGAGTAGAGACATATTTTTTTTTCTTTTTAATGAACAAATTTTATTTATTTTCCCATGAAACCTGCATATTTATGCATATATGCTTTTATACTAACGAAATAAATAAGAGTTAATAAATTTTATAAAGGCCCATTAAGAATGAATAACTAAGAACACATGGATAGAAAATTTGTAGTATCAGTTTATACAGGTGTGATAATTACATCGAAATACAAAATTGAAATTTTATTTCGACAATTTTCAAACTGTTCTCAAACATTATTTTTAAAGATTATTGTGCGTTTTGTCCGTATGGGAGATGTGAAGCTTTTACTCAGACGCGTTTTCTACATTGCATCTGGCTTGTTAGCATGCGTAAATATCATATTCAACCCCTCAGTAAGTCGACTATAGATCAAGTTAAACCAGGCTGTGTGCTTATACGAGTACAGTAGACATTTGCTTTCGGCTGTTATGCTGTTTTGGAATGCTGTTACTCATGTCTTATATTAGAATATCAGGAATTTTTAGGGCAATCCTTTTTTTCCAATTGTACCACAATATTCCTAAGATGATGGTTATCAAACGTTATATATCATTAAAAACTACAAGAAGGGCATTAAAATGGGATGGCGAGATAACGTGCATTTAGATTTACTTTTTGAGTATTAAATTCAAGTACTACTTTAAGCGTAGTTATCTTAACCAAACGAGCTTACCCAGGGGTTTAGATGTGGGAGGGATGAGATCCCTCTAAAGTAGTGAAAATGTAACTAGATTAAGAAAATGTTTAGTCTTTCATCCAGATATGAGGATATTTATATTAGATAATAATAATTTTAGTAGTATTATTAATGACACACCTTACTAACAACAAACAATACTGGCTTCAATGGTAGTTATGGAAGTAAATACTTGTATCTCCGTCTCTAAAGATGAAAAAATAAATTCTCATAAATTAAAAGGACTTTGAAAATAATTGGGTAATTTAAAATTGTTTATATGCTTAACGTTTCTTTAAATCTGTTATTTAGAGTAATGTGATACAGGTCATATTCGGAGTTCAAATAATGATTACATATTGCAATAATTGTTTTTCAAACTAAATTTCACCCGTAATATTTTAATTTAAAAGGCCACTAAATTAGTGTTCATTTAATTTAATTCCATCTACTCCTATTTACGAACTTTTGATTTCTCTACTCCATATATTCTCTACTTCATTGATATCTCTACTCAATTGATATATCTGCTCCATATATTCTCTACTCCAATTGATATCTCTCAGCCACTATCAGTTATATATCAGTAATTGCGTATAATAAAGTACAGTAAAAAATAAAAATAAGATTTTTGACTCGAAATTTATATGCATAAATTCATTTTTATAAATATAAATAATAAAAACTTTACACTTTTCCAATACATTAAAAAAAACACAGCATTTACTGCGTTTACCCATTTTTGTTAAAATACTAGGTTTATTTGCAGAATGAATATGGATATGAATATTACAGCACACTTGTTTATATTTTGCACGTTTAGCTGATGAAGCAATAACATAAGCTAGACAGGGTGGCAGAGGTGTTTTAAACCACCAGCTACACTCTCAACTGTCCATCCTTTATAATTGATTGTTAAAATAGAGGGTACTCCAACAATATATAACTTATAAGAGGATTATTTCATTCTTTACATACTTATGTTTATTGGCTTTATCCAACAAATAGCCCACATAAAACTCACATTTATGAACACAAAAGAAAAGTTTTTACACTAAACATAAGGTGATAATTCATGAACATTTAATATGCATTGCTAATTACAAAATACACATCATTAGGCAATAAAGTAAAAATTCTTTAATTACATTTAAATTACATAGTAAATAAATTACATTTCAGATGTCATTGTATTACTGGAAATACTTCTTAAAAATTCAAAATAAAACTTCAGTAATTAATTTTATTTTATTTAAAACGGGTAGTCAAACGCGACTATATAACGGTATTCATTAATATATTTAACTAAAAATCCACTTGTCTTAATACCAGTATTATTAATGGATATTACAGAGATATTAAATAATTAAAAAATAAATACTTGTAAACATCATTATATTAACTTCTGTAATTATACTCTATTTAAAATTTAAAATCGGCTGTTTTAATTAAACAAGCCCTTCAATAAATTTGCATACGGACAGGGTCGGTTGACAAACCCTCATACACGATAATACGGACTGTCACTGCTCTTTCACACTTCCATCTGAATGTGACAATGTCACTATCTAAATGTAAATGTGCCATCGCATCTCATCTGTACTCTACGTGGTGCTATTACGTCATATCTGGAGTTTTAAAAACAAATTTCATAATTAATTCAACAAAATTTTTTATTCGGAAAGTTTACTATGTTAAATAAAATTGTTTACTTAACTAAAAGCTTTATTAGTCAAAGCGAATAAATTATACTTCGCAGTGGACGAAATAATTAATCACTATAAAATTTAATGTTAATACTAACTTGTTATATATGAAAATAATGACATTTTGGAAATTTTTTCATCATTATACATAACAAATGTAAAGAAAACCTATTCATAAACTTGCACTTATTGAAACCTAAAGCATGTGGCAATTGTGTGCTGCTTGTAATTTTGAATCCTACCTGACCTATATATTGGAGAAAATAAACCCAGGCGTTGTCACTTAACATTAGTGAATAGCAAAACACAAGTCAAACGTAGTATTATCGTTCCAAAATCCTACTATTCTTACAATAATTAATTACAAAACTTTAACACAGACAGAAATTATCGTTAAAAATATATTTGAAAAACCGATTAAAAATATAATATAATGAAATAAATTAAACGAAACAGTACAGCTTGTTTATATCACCTTACATTTAAACCACCCTGTATTTTAATTCCTCATAAATAAAAAATGAATCTGGCCGCACACACTTTGTATCATGTTCAAACCTCCAGACAAGGCATTTTATGTAAAACACTTTATAACTTCAAAGTAACAAATGTTCCATTTACAAAGAGTGAACAGAAACAGAGGAGATCCCCTCACATGTAACAGTTCTCCCTTGATTAAAGGCGCTTTGCAAGTATAGTAGCGTATAAAACAGCCTCTTTCGTATAATATCACTAAACGGTTGTTACAGATGTAGATTTCTGGCGCATTTTTATTAGTTTCTTTCTGTTCTTCTGTCTATTAATCGTGGTCAGTTAAAATTTAAAGATTCTTTTGATACGTCGCAAAACATACCTGGAAGAGTGTTCAGATGATATCGAATTATGTGCAGAATATTCCAATGAATTCATTTCAAAATATTCCGTATGTGAGATACATATCAGGCAAATCTTATATTTGTGACTTCATAAAACAAAGTTATATATATATATATATAATTTCAATAAACATTGAATCACAAAAAGTACTTGCTCGGCTAACCCGGATCTCTCACTTGCCGGGTGAATGTGCTACCATTACACCACAGAGCGCTTACTTTTTCCGATTCATTATTTTGTATTTGGCCGTATCCGTCACATATGCGTTTAAATAACCAAACTAACATATGATCGGAAGACCAAATACCTGTAAAACGACTTTTATTTACATTAAATTGTATAAATGGCAATAGCCTTATTTACTTTCAATAAACATTGAATCACACAAATTACTTGCTCCGCCGGGAGTCGAACCCGGATCTCTCACTTGCCGGGTGAATGTGCTACAATTATAATAGCCTTATTTACATTATATATATATATATATATATATATATATATATATATATATATAGATAAATACAGGATTTTGAAGTCAATTATATACTGGTGTTCAGTATAAAAATATTTAAAAGTTACGCTGTACTGCAACTTTGCTTAAAATGCTTCTCTTAGTAATATCGTATTATTACTTATTGCACTTTTTTGTATCGTTTAATCCAAGGTAGGAGAAGTACGCTAGAACATGTTTTTGAGTAACAGCTTCACTACGTTTCAAGGCTATGGACGCTAAGTTTCGTGGTGGAATGTGATTCATATAATTTTACAATAAGCTGCCTTCATCCAACTACTACCAAAGAGTGCCAAATTATATCTATAACCATTCCAGTAGGACTGCTCTTCTCACAAATCACAAAAACAATTTTAATTCATTTAAATGTAAGGTCTATAGCGCTTTATTTCTAGAAATATCCACTTGAGTAACCCTCCTTGCTTTTCCAGAGGGTTCTGCCTGGGTTATTCCTTCCAGTTGAAACCACATTGTGTACAGCAAAAACCGATATGTCACTTAAACCTGAGCAAAACCTTATGGATGATATATATGGATGATATAAGAGGCACATCACTAATCGCAAATGTCGAGATTTTGGGGCTCAAGGGATAATCCGATAGGTCTAGTCTACTGCGGGAGATGACTTTTGGAGTCGTGGAGTAAAACTTTTTTAAAGGCTTTTTTTATCTTAGACATAATGGCGTGCCACTCCTGCCTACGTTGACTGGAGAGGCTGGTACAGAGCTGGCTTTTCCTTCTTAATGGGAGTATATGATTTAAGATTAGTGACCTAAATCTTTCCTCATGAATCTCGACAGGAGGCGGCCCCTACCTCCTTAAATGGGTAAGGGTGGGACCTTACTCATCCAGAATGTCCTATTACTCCGGAAGCAGCGGAAGAGGTGCAACTTTTTAAGCTACTTGTCCTAAGAAAACTAACCATCTTTGCAGAAACTCTCTCAAATTCAATCATGATGCATGAGAGTACACCTTTATCAAACTCAAATTCCCTATGTAGAAAGTAAGATTAATCCGTATGTCAATGGTATAGCTCAATTTGATATCGGGTGTACCCCTTGAGTTTTAGTCTTCACTAACTTTCAGCCAATAACATCGTATCCAGTGTTATTTAATTTAACCTTGCCTATTGTGATGTCCATGCTAAATTTACGGTCTGTAACAGTTCATTCTGGAGATATCTTGCGGACGCAGACTTATGTTTAGATTTAGTCTTCGCTAACGCTCAGGCACTTTCCGGTCCTGTTCTTGCCAGCAGCCCAGGATATTGGAATCATGAGATGGTAAGGATATCACATTTAAACCGTAGTTCCTGAAATAAAGTGTCCGAGAAGGTCACTAGCTCAAACGTTACGTAAAATAAGCACCTACTAACTTCTTGTTTCGGTTCGAAAGGACTTATCGTTGAAAAAAAAAGGATTCGTAGTAAAACAAATTAAATTAAATATAAGTTTTATATCCACAATCCTCATATAGGTACAGAGATTACGAATGTGTTTGCAAATAAATATTTACTCTTGCCTATTGTCCATGCTAGATTTATGGCCTGTAACACAGTTAATTCTGGAGATATCTTGCAGATGCAGACTTATATTTAGATCTAGTCTTCACTAACGCTCAGGTATTTTCCGGTCCTGTTCTTGCCAGCAGCCCGGATATTGGAATAATGAGATGGGGTTAACAAAGAAATAAAAAACATGATTTACCAGAGCAAAACTCCGTCTTCGCATTGAGTGTGTTAACATATGTTTTTAGTAATGAATTAACGAAATTACGAGTAATTTATGACATACTGTAATTGTAGTAACAATTGCCTTATAGAATTGTATTTGTTGTTTAGATTTGTTTAAAATAAAAATATTATTGGCTATATAATGATCATGCTAAATACACTCTTTCTTTTTTGATGCCATCTGATTAAAGTTCAACACGAAGTAGACGCACACTTCCACGTAGGAGGGTTCCACGTTATCTGTTGATGGAAGGCGCCACTCCCACCTCCAACACCGCTTTCTCACCTTTATTTAATATCCGATTGCCGAATTTTATCTTTACCTAAAGAATTACAGAATCTTCCATAACACCTCTTGTATTTTTACTATGAAATTCAATCAATAAACTTTTAACAATAGTACGATTTCTAATACATTCCAAAAGTGTTTGAGGTTGTCAGAGACATTTGATAGAGACTGGATCAAAACAACCGCCTGGATTATGCATATTGTCATTAAAAATAACAATACACATATACGTTATAAAAGGTGTATATTAATAATCTGTGAAATATTTTGCATACTTTATTAACTAATAATACTTCTTATAACAAAACAAAATTTAAAAATATAATGTTTTTCTGCTTATTTTATCAGGCTTATTTAACTGTTATTTTTTTTATTTGGTATAATATGCACTTCAATCATCGTTATAATTTGTTACAAAAGGTATAACTCAACCTTTTGAGGATCGAAAGCTATCCTCTTCGCCAATATCCCATTTTCATCCGTGCCGGTGTTATGTGTGATTGTGTTTCTCGCACTCGTGACTTGTCCTCGTGACTTCCGTGCAGTGACAACGTCTGGACTGGACCCCAAAGCAGCTATTAGGTATGTTTGAACCCTTTTCTTATCATTCTATTCTTCTTTTTGTTCTTTACTTCTTTGGTATGTACTAATACCTCCCCCCACTTGACCAAGAGGATAGGTTCGAATCCTCTAAATGTTGTGTTATACCTTTTGTAATCACATACCGATGGCAAATGACCAAAAGCCTGTTATATTATCAAACCTTCCATCATCAATACAAAGATTTAAACAAAGAATGCAATTTTAGTATAAAATATTTACTACGTATTTATGAGACAATTTTTGCATAAAAACTCTACAGAATTGTTCGTTTTAATGCAACGATTAAGTTATACATTACGTACAAATAATATTCGTTACTTATTTATTGAGGAGATAAAATCAGATATGAAGATCAAAAACATGTATAATAGAGCAACAGATACTATGTCATACTTAAGCAAATTGATTGTGGCTTAAAGTTTGTGTGAATAACACATTAACAGATGTAAATGTTTTGGTCTTAGTAGTGAGATACCTTTTTTAATTGTAGGGACAGCAAAAAACTTGATCGATTTAATGTCAAAAAAGGTTACACAGGATTGATGTAACGGAAATGGAATCTTTTGAATCTGAGGTCAAACAGAACCGAATCAAATGTTTTGTTCTGTGATCCCTTTAACGGTATTTATACAAAGCAAACGTTACATGTAATTATTTCCAGTAGTTAAACATTGAGATATCAGTGGCTCTTTATTGGAGTTTCCTGCAATATTTCAAACGTATAAGAAAGTCAATCATTTACTTACTTTGACATTTTTCATGATAACTTTGGCCTTATTTTATTGAAATCGATCTTGACTATGTCCTAATTGTTAATTAATTAGGAAAATTTCGGAATTTTAATTTTTCGTATTATGTAATATTTATTTATTCGTAAATAATTATTTATACGTTATTACGGACTATGTATGATGTGTATGTTACGAACCGCTAGGCAAGAATATTCAACATGAAGAGTCGATGTTACAATAAATTTACAATGTTTTCAATAGGTGTTATGCGTTATCTTCCATTGTGTAAAACCTAAATAGACTCGTTTAGCAATCAATCAGCAAAGTATAATTACTAATAGTTGACACAAGGAAAAATAGTTGAAATATACAGTTTGAGGAAAACTTCAACATGGAAATTGAGGATGTAGAAAATTTATGGATTGACTAGTGTGGATTTCATATTAATATTGATAATCTCGTAAATTAGCTATAATGTAACAACAGCTCCTACAGCTCATAAGTCGTACGACCAAACTATTGCAGTGGAAAACCTGCATTGTACCATAATTTGTAACACTCCCCTTTTAGCACACAAAATATGCTTAATTTTGAAAAATTTTAACTGCACTAACAATTTTAAACGTAGGTTGTGTACCCATGTTTGTAAGATCCTTTTATTGAAATAACCATCTCATTGAAGCATCGCATATAGTTTATTCGACTTAGCTGTAAGAAAAAATAATAAATAGTAGTATTGGTTCAATACAATGACATAGCAGTGATAAAAATATTTGAATATAAAGTAATAAAATTTTAAATATTTTACTTAATACAACATAATGTAAATAATTATCAAAAGCGATTTACAGGACTATTATATGTAAATAGTTTTAATATTGAAAACTAAACGCAAAATCGTTGTAAAACTTCAGTTGTAATTTGGAAAATTAGTTAAACATTACATTATGTAATGTTACAGTATAAGTTTTGTTCTGTTTTCATGATGAAATCCTTTGACTAGACTCCCGTCCGCATGCTAACCCTCGCTCGGCGTGCCCGGTGAATAAATAATAAAACGCAATAGACCTCCTAACTTAAAACTTGTAACTGAATACAAATGTTTTATGATATCGCCTGAAGCATGATAAAGTTTTATTATTTCCATTACCATATTTGTTTTGGATTCTTTCAAAACTATTATCATATTCACCCTAATTATATTGCTTGAGTCCATACATGTGTATACTATTTTTAAAGCGAGACTCCTAGTGACTCCTCAAAGTGGCTAAAGACACCCGATCGCCCTAAATAGCGAGTTCTTTGTGTGCACAATTAGAAAAAGTGGGGCCTTACCAAAACCAAATCCCCTGCAATAAAATGAAACAGTTGACCAGTAAATTTGGTGTAATTAAGAGCACTAAGATCGTCAAATACGAGAAATCATTATTTATGCACTCATTACACATTTTTAGAATGAATTGTTTCAAAATAATACCTACTACTGTCACTTTATTCAGAGAAGGATACAGTATTACACCCTTCACCTACTCCTTCATAATTTGTTTATTACATAAAATATTTCATTTATTAAATACACTTTTTGTATTTAATCGTCAGATCGATTAAGGATTGTCGGGCATTTTCCTTGGTTTAGTGAAAATGTATAATAATACAATATCCAAAGTATTGCTGATTAGAACTGTAGGATTAATAGTAGAATTATAAACGAACGATGGCAATTATAACAAATGACTGCGTTACTTTTGTAATCCTTTAAATAGTCAAAAATCTTTTACAATTTTACAAATATTTAAACACATTAATTAAATGGTTTAGAGTGATGTATTGAATATTTATACTTAAATAACATGCAAACATTTACATTTAACTACTGATATATTTCATTTCTATTCTATACTAAACTATGTAATATACCTCCTCAATTAATTATTATTAATCATTTTTACATTATTTATACGATTTTCTTTTACTTATAGAAATTCCCGGATTTAATAGTCTACTTGCTTTTATATATAGTCTTATTAAATTGGAAAGTTTTCGGAAAGGCCTTAATAACATAGTTAATAATAATAAATAACAATAATTATGTTTCATATAGAAGGTTTGATTAAAATCACTAATCCTAGGACGTTTTAGACATATTCGTTGAACTACACCCAAGACATACGTAATCAACTTGAATTAACAGCATGCACTCTACGGAGTAATCTTTATAACAGATTTGGTGTCCGGTAAGTTTGACTGGAAGGTTGTCAGTTACGTGGGTGACGTAATCTAATACCTGTCACTGAGATACAGTTCTGATGCAACTTGTAACAGAATCAAGATAATGGAACATCACTCCAGGTGAGTGAGTGACGTCACTTCCTTCTCAATGTTACTGTCAGTGTCATGGATAGGCCGTCATCTTCATACTTGTCATGGACTGACAACTACGGTAGGCTTACAAGTCACTTCCGACATTCAAAGAGATCACAACCATGATTAGCTCACAATCATACTTAGCTCACAACCATACTTAGCTTATATCCACAATTAGCGCACGTTTCCTGATCTTTGTACACTTATATCTGTAACTGTACATCAGTAATACTAAGCAAATATAGGGATAGCATAATTTATTAATTAAAATAATAGTTTTAATTCCATCTCAAGAGTTAGATCTGTTTGATTTTCAATGGAAGAAATTGTGAAATAAAATTCCGGATGGTATATTACGAAAGGAGTATTTGTATCATCGTACATTATTTACTTGAAATACTAACAACATGTTATCATTTTTAACAATAACTTATCTTAACAAAGTTGTAATGTTAATACTGTACAAATAATTATTTTATTATTATTATTATTATTAGCGTTACAAATGATTTATTAAGTGCATGTTTTAGAGACAGTGTTGGAGTTGTTACGCAACATGTTGACGAGTTTCATTAGATTCTTCAAATTGATTGTTTTAAAATATAAGGTTGGTTACACTCCCGAGAAACTGACCAGATTGAAGGTTTCGAAACGTAGTTTTACTGATTTCTTGTACCAGTGAACAAGTATAAATGTAAGAAAACTCCTATTAATTTCTCAGTCTTTCCGTAGTGAAAAACGAAACTTATAGAATATTATGTATTATTATACTGTTTCATAAAGTATCGGACATTGCGCAATGTTTTATTTTGTCATTACTGCATGTTTCATTTCAAACTAATGGAACATGGATAGCAAGTATATGCATATTTTGTACTTAAATTATAGTTTTTTTTGTACTCAATAATTGAAGTTGTAATAGATATCAACTTAATGATACGTTTAACTAAACTTGGTGAGGTACAGTAAATGTGTTAATACCTAAGAAACCAGAAAATATTTAAGATCTGTTTTAATTATGAAAATATATGGTCGTGCGTTTCAAGCTTATTGAATACAAGGGTTAGTCTATAAACGCTTACACGATCTCGCCGAGTGCTACAGTACTGTCAGTGATCACATAACTGCAATAGTTGAAATGAGGAAGTACAAGCAATTTAACCAAAAGCAATTGAATACGCTCCGTTTAAGTGAGCGAACACACGCAAAAGATCCTTTTACAGTTGCCATTAATAGCTAACTTCAAAAAGAGTTATTATTCAACCTAACCTGTACATGCAGTTGTAAAGGAAAGCATTTTCTCCAGCCTTCAGTGTTTCAAATGTTTTAAAATTGCAAACATTGAAAATTAAATGGTTGCTTTAATATTAAGTCCGATGTTAATATATTCATTCATTTTATTTTGATATTACTTTTACTTTATTAGTTGAAGTAATACTGTTTGAGTAGGTATCGGAGTGTAAGTAAACTTGTAGTTTGTGTATCCATGAATAATATGACATAAGGTAAAGTTTGACTTAAATGTATGAATTTTATGAAATAATGCAATTATAGAGTACAGTTGTCAGATTTATTCGAAATATAGCATGAATATAAGATATCCGAATAATAATTTTTGTATCGTCACCGTTATATAAATATCAAGCCGCGTCTCGTTAATCGTCATATATTAGCTGTTTTTGTGAAAACTGACTGATTAAATCCTCAAATTATAATATCTTAGCAAATTTAATAGTATAATACAAAACTGTTTACTCATATAAATTGATTAAAATATCAATTATCAAACCAGCCTCTAAAACGCGTCACTAAGCTATTATCATAAACGAAAAGATTTATGTTCAATCTGCCTATCACAATATCGATAAAGGGGAAAGGTCGTAGGAGAATAATGCTGTACAAATACAGAACGCTCCGAACGCATGTGGAATGTTAAATATATCCCAGGGCTTATGTGGTATCAGGGTGTACAGGAGCATGTGTCTGCTGCTTCCTGTATACAGCCAGGCCGTATTTCTGCAGGATCCTTTATACATTTACATGTCTTCTGTGGGATTTCTGCTGTTTAGTATCATATAGGAGCGTACGGTTCTTTATATATACAAGTCTACCTGTTGTAATAGCATAAAAAGTCATAAAGATGTACAATCTTAGTTAATAAAAACTGATGAATCTGTTGAAAACTCTTCTTCATTATGAGATTCATTTAAATAATTTTTACCTTACCAAAAACAGTTCTAAGTATTGCATGAGCAACTACAAAAATACCGACGAAAATACTGCAAAATTCTTCTAATGTAAGTGGTCAAAATGTTTTTATAATATTACCTACTTATTCATTGAAGTTTATGAAGTGAAATATTGCAAATTATAAATAATTATTTTTCTGATTTTGTGTTACTTTTGATGGTTGTTTGTACTGTTGTTCGTGTATTGTATTTGTATTGTTAGGCATTGCTTCTATGGTATAAAAACATTGCAGTTACATTATAAATGATAATAAAAATTATATTTCCAGAGATATAGATTTTTCCAAAATTTTCATACGCGACAGTTAAAATTGCATATTATGGGGATATTATGTTTCCATATGTAGTACGAGACTATACAAAATTTAATTTCAATTCGACCCAAATAATTCTTGCCGTATTGTGCAACAGATACTGCATAAATTGAACTCACATTAAATTAAGTCTTTCACACTACTATTATAAGGATATAAAAAATAATGCTTTCAATAACTCTTAATTTTATTTTTATGGAAAAATAATTTAATTTTCTTTATATACATATTCATGGGGAATAAAACAAAATTAAGGATGAAAGTTACGTCCCAGCATATTTGTACACTTAAAAAATTACAATTGAAAGCAGCGAGGTATGCTTAGTACGTAGAAACATGTTAGTTTAGGTTTTTCCTGTGTAAATAATTAGTTCCAAACCATAAGTTAGTATATAAATGGAGCTGTTCTGTTAATTAACGCGATAACATAATATTCGAATCATTGTCAACGTTAGTGATTGTTAAGGAGTGAAATTGGTTGGTTAGATAGTTGAGACTCTTGGAGAAGTAATTGGTACTGGTAACTTTACTCTGTTATTACAAGAAAAATATAAAGTTGAATTTTGTATTACCGCGATAAAATAATGAATATTCGTGTCGTTATCATCGTTAGGGGTTTTTAAGGACTGAAGTTGGGTACTTAGATAGTTGAGGCTGTAGGACAAGTTGCTGTTGAATGAATCGCCCATATCGCAGATAAGGAAGGAAGGCATATCATAGGCACATTAAATCTGAATACCCAGGAGTATTACAGTTATATTCGTATTATATCTCTTCTGTACATTTGTATATTTTTATACCTTCGTGTTATATGAGCATTTATATCATGTGTTGTCACGTGACAAATATATCTGAGATGAATCTGGGTGAAGTCACACACACGCAGAATAGGTCGTACATCTCTCAGAGCAGGAAGTAAGGACACGTAGCTGCATACAGTGATTACATCTGAGAGGGTATTAAGTTATACTCGTACTATATCTCTTCTCTAGATATGTATATCTTTAAACATTTCTGTTATATGAGCATTTATATTGTGTTTTGTCACGTGACAAATATATCTGAGATGAACTTGGGCGAAGTTACACACACGCAGAATAGGTCGTACATCTCTCAGAGCAGGAAGTAAGGACACGTAGCTGCATACAGTGATTACATCTGAGCCCCAGGATATTACAGTTATACTCGTACTATATCTCTTCTCTAGATATGTATATCTTTAAACATTTCTGTTATATGAGCATTTATATTGTGTTTTGTCACGTGACAAATATATCTGAGATGAACTTGGGCGAAGTTACACACACGCAGAATAGGTCGTACATCTCTCAGAGCAGGAAGTAAGGACACGTAGCTGCATACAGTGATTACATCTGAGCCCCAGGGTATTACAGTTATACTCGTACTATATCTCTTCTCTAGATATGTATATCTTTAAACATTTCTGTTATATGAGCATTTATATTGTGTTTTGTGTCACGTGACAAATATATCTGAGATGAACTTGGGCGAAGTTACACACACGCAGAATAGGTCGTACATCTCTCAGAGCAGGAAGTAAGGACACGTAGCTGCATACAGTGATTACATCTGAGCCCCAGGGTATTACAGTTATACTCGTACTATATCTCTTCTCTAGATATGTATATCTTTAAACATTTCTGTTATATGATCATTTATATTGTGTTTTTGTCACGTGACAAATATATCTGAGATGAACTTGGGCGAAGTTACACACACGCAGAATAGGTCGTACATCTCTCACAGCAGGAAGTAAGGACACGTAGCTGCATACAGTGATTACATCCCACCCCAGGGTATTACAGTTATACTCGTACTATATCTCTTCTCTAGATATGTATATCTTTAAACATTTCTGTTTATATGAGCATTTATATTGTGTGTTGTCACGTGACAAATATATCTGAGATGAACTTGGGCGAAGTTACACACACGCAGAATAGGTCGTACATCTCTCAGAGCAGGAAGTAAAGGACACGTAGCTGCATATAGTGATTACATCCCAGCCCCAGGGTATTACAGTTATACTCGTACTATATCTCTTCTCTAGATATGTATATCTTTAAACATTTCTGTTATATGAGCATTTATATTGTGTGTTGTCACGTGACAAATATATCTGAGATGAATCTGGGTGAAGTTACACACACGCAGAATAGAGTCGTACATCTCTCAGAGCAGGAAGTAAGGACACGTAGCGGCATACAGTGATTACATCTGAGCCCCAGGGTATTACAGTTATACTCGTACTGTATCTCTTCTCTGCATATGCATATTTTTAAACATTTCGTGTTATATGAGCATTTATATTGTGTGTTGTCACGTGACAAATATATCTGAGATGAACTTGGGCGAAGTTACACACACGCAGAATAGGTCGTACATCTCTCAGAGCAGGAAGTAAGGACACGTAGCGGCATATAGTGATTACATCTGAGCCCCAGGGTATTACAGTTATACTCGTACTGTATCTCTTCTCTGCATATATGTGATTCTGTCTCTTCGTGTGTTGTGAGCATTTAATACTGTGTGCCATCACGTAATAAACATAATCTTGTTTTATTAATAATTTATTTATAAAATTAACTAAAAGCTATTGACATTCTGGGTTTACTTAAAACTTACAGCTTAAAAAAACACACAATAATACAATATTAAAATAAATCTTAAATATATTCAATGATTGAACTTTTCTTATGAGATATAAATAATACTTTTTAATTAGAAAACCCTTGCTAATTACTGTATGATTATAAATGAACTTGTGATAAGATTATTATTTGTAGGACGAGTTATATATCCTTTCATGATGTGGGTGGCAAATAAAGGATGAGGAGCTTATAGGATACGATTTATAAAGGGTGAATTAATGAAGCGGCTTTGCTTACAGGGAGATTCAAGTATTTATTCTTTGACATATTTTAATATGGTTTGTGATATGCTTAATCATTTCGAGACAGACCTCATATTTGAATATGTACAATTACCTAGCAAAGGAAGATACTCTAAATAACATTCTTTGTACTTTCTTCACAAATAATATTCCTTTTTTTAACTATAATCAACAATGAAACAATCAATCGCAAGTTTTAAAAGGTTAGTTTTCTTGTTAGGCTGCACCTTGAAATATAAAATTAAATATAAATATAGTTTGTAGGGAATTATGTAAGTCGAATTTTAAAGAAATCAAAATAAGTAATTTATAAATTATTTATAAAAGCATGACATGAATTAACACATTTTGAAGAATTCGATTTAAATCTTGTTTTATTTAATGCGTTTTGTTCTGTACTTAGTCAAATAAAAGTTATGCATGTATGCTATTTAACATTTTTCTTTCTTAAAATAACATAGTTAACATTATACTACTTCAAAATATATGAATAGTTAGTGAGGTTTTTAACAATTTCTTTATAATATACATCACGGTTCAAATGAAGGCTCAATATTTCAATCTAACATTATTTTTATTATAAATATTATCATAATAATGTAGAAATAATACTATTTTAATAATTATTCGGTCATTTGTATGAATTATTTACTCGTTTAATACATTACTTTCAAATAAGCTTCAACTTTGCTATTTATCTTATTACAACTATTGTTACTAGCTATTCTTCCAGTATTTAGGTAGAAGTATGCCTGTTCCAAAAACTGCATGATCGTGATCGATAGAATAAAAACTGACTATATAGCCCAATTTTAGTGTGTATGTAACTTAATTGTATACACTTAGGATATGATAATTCTACCATTTCTAATAAAAAATACATAATTCTAATACAACCTAATTTGGAGAGTTTCATGAGTAATTAAATATTTAATATACTACATTTTTCAAATAAGTAGTTCAAATAGTAGTATAAAATAATGTAGTGATGGTTGGTAGTAAATTAACGAAGTCAAAGACGTATAAAAGTAATGTGGCTCGTATGACTGTAACACGTCTGTTATCAGTGTGTCTCCAAGACTGTTCTCATTAGACGAAATGTAATGCTCTAAACGTGACAAGGAGTCTCACATCATTACGGAGTTAATAGAACTGAGATCCTAAAATTACCACGCACGCCATTGAGTTTCCTCATTAGACTAGATTTAATTATTGAAACTATACAATGAGTCGTACATCCTTACGGAACATATACACTATGTACCCACCTGCATTCCCTCATTAGACGAGATGTAATGTTTGAAACAAGACAAGAAGTCTTGCTTCAATAAGGAACATATAGAACTGCGAGCCTAAAATTAAAATGTACCCTCTTGCATTCCCTCATTAGACGATATATAATAATTAAAACGTGACCAGGAGTCTTAAATCATTACGTAATCTGTAGGACTGCCCTAAAATTACTATGTAACGCTCCTGCCTTCCCTCATTGGACGATATATAATAATTTTAAACGTGACCAGAAGTCTTAAATCATTACATAATATGTAAAACTGCCCTAAAATTACTATGTACCCTCCTGCCTTCCCTCATTAGATGATATATAATAATTTAAACGTGACCAGGAGTTTTAAATCATTACATAATATGTAGAACTGCCCTAAAATTACTATGTACCCTCCTGCCTTCCCTCATTAGACGATATATAATAATTGAAACGTGGCCAGAAGTCTTACCTCATTACAGAATATATATATATATATATATATATATATATATATATGTGTGTGTGTGTGTGTGTGTGTGTGTGTGTGTGTGTGTGTGTGTGTGTGTGTGTGTGTGTTGTGTGTGTGTGTGTGTGTGTGTGTGTGTGTGTGTGTGTGTGTCTGTGTGTGTAACTGCGACGCAAAATTACTAAGTATCCTCCTGTGTTCCCTCATAAGACGATATATAATAATTGAAACTTGACGAGGAGTCTTACATCATTACATAACTTATATTAAATTAACCCTAAAATATTAATGTACCCTCCTGCATTCCCTCACGAGACGCAATCCAATGTTCGAAACGAGACAAGATATCTTACATCCATATGGATCATACACAACTGGGATCCTAATAATATTAAGTACAGATACTCTCTGATGTTATGAAACTCGCGTAACAGGTAACACATTTGTACCGTGCATTACCCAATTAGAGCAGATGCAATTTAAATGTTGAGTTTAGTAACACTTTACCTGCAGCTAAGTGTACCGTCTGGAATCTGACACTGTCACAGACTGTACTTCAGGAATCTGGAATCACGTTTGTTTAAAGGAATCCAGCAAGACAGAATAGTAGAGTACATTGGCAATAATGCTTAGTACTTGACATGATTGTGGTAACTTATAAACGGAATCGCAATTGTACTGAAATAGGATGCCAACCAATCGTCAGGCCCTTATACCAGTCACTAATGAAGATGTTCAAAATGTATTCTCGGAAATGCAATAAGTTTATAATTGTTTTTTTTGCTGCCTCTTTTCGACATCAGAGATACCTAGGATACAAAAAAGATATGTCTGGTTTACCCAGCAGACATCGTTTGTAATCTAGATAGAGGAGTTGAACTTATTGTCTCGTATGGTATTCAGTTGACTCCATCAAATCTGTATTAAATATATACTAATACATAAAATTCCAATAGTGAGTAAGTTACTTAATCACGTAAATCCTACCAGACCGATTGTGCACATTGTCATGTACATCCTTAGGATCCCTTGTCAACATCTAGGCATTTTCTTATTTCTTAAAATTTCCAAAATTACCCCACACTGCTCTGTAACGTTGCGTAACAGTCAAACACATGTTATTAACTACTAGCAGTTACCCGCGGTTCGCACGAAATTTCATGTTTAAAAAAAAGGACACCATGGGCAATAAATAATTAAAATTAATTAATTATTCTTTTTTAATACATTCCAAACACTCCAGTGATATGTGGTAGATATAGGAAGATATTCCAATCCTCTAATCCATTTTAGATTTAAGTTTAAAGAACTGTGTTTTGAGCCCTCAAGTCTGAAACTGTTTCATTTTTTTAAGCAATGAGGAAATAACTCGAATTTATTTTAAAAAAATCAATATTTTCTTGGATAGCCCCTAGCGATTTCAGTAAAAATTCATTATTATAGGCCAACCTCAAGTGGATTAACCTCAAGTTAAAGTCCTTAGTTTTTTAATTAACGCTCTTATGATGTAATAAATGATGGGGTACTATGTAGTTTATAAACGGAAGTAGGTGTTCATGGTTGGTTCTGTTGGAATATTATATAAACATGTCCGATTTACACTTATTAATGTGATTTTGACAGAAAGCGCCTTAAAGTAAGGGATCATATCCTTTACATCAGTATATAAATATTTCACGTTTATTTGAAAACGTGCATAATAAAGTACGAGTACATTATATGTCTGGATAACAGATGGGACAGACAAGTATGCTCATATAAAAGTTTTAGCGAGCTCTAAACATGTAGCCTGTTGTCAGTTATATGCGTAGCTCTGCATGATGGATAGTAGTTGTTGCTTCTTCCTTCATTGTTATCATATTTCACTTGCCACAACGTGAATTAATTTTGTTCTCATATATTTCTTCTGTTATGAATATCAACTGACAGTGTATTCTGTAATTTACTTACATGCTGGGAGTTATTTTAGTTCCTCAGCTGAAATGTTACAACGGAAGCTATTACGATTAGACTTCCGCCGTCGGAATTAGATTGCAATTCGGTTTGTATATAATAAAATAATTGTAGTTTATTTATTTTAGATAAAACTATTTAAAATACAAAGTAGATTTTAAGAATATTAGTTGCGCTTATCTTCCAGTAATTGTGTCCAACTTGTAAAAAACAACCTTATAAAAAAATAAAATTACAAAACCAAGAGTTAAGTTCAGCAAATGAAAAAAAACTCGCCCTACATGGCGCCTAGGTATTAATACAGTATAAAATACAGTTATTTAAACTACATTATATCAAAAAGAATTGTGAAAATTTAAACGATTATTTATAAAAATAAATGACTAAAAATTAAATGGTTGGAGTTATTTAATGACTAGGCCTAGATATAATACTATAGAGAAAATTTACCTTATAAGTATAGTATTTATATATTATATAAACATTAAGTACATTGTAAAATTAAATCACTATTTATGAATACTACACCTTATCTCTGTGAAATACTTGATTTGTTTAGAGTTCATAAGCTGAATTTGTCTAATTTACTTAGTAAAAATATTATTGGGTATAAAAATCTGTACAAAATATTTATAATCCTCGTAAGTTCCTAAAGTAAATAAATAAATCATAAATACTCCCCCTCAAACGTACCAAAATAAACCAACCGTTTGGAAATAAATAGCCTCGGTTAAAAAAATTAAAAATGCTTTTAATGTCTGGCGTAAATGATTTCACAAATTGAAACACCGACCTGCTACGGGGCGTACATCCAATATTAAACACATATTTCATTCCGCCACAGCCCTCCGCTAATAAAACTAACGATAAATTGTGTGAGAACGTAAACATTCGGTGCAGTTTGTTGAATGTTCCGATGTTGTAAATATAATAATACTCGTTTTCACTTTAAATTTATTAGTAGATACACATATTATTCAGTGTTGGCTGTCTTAAAAATTTTAATTAGAGGTGTTTTATAAGCAAGAGCCCTAAACTTTCTCATGTTATTCATATTTTTTTTTTTTTCCTTTGGGATATTGGGGTGGATTCCTAGATCCTCACCACGTCAACCTGAGCTTATTGTGTGCCCCTTTGATGTTTAGAGGGGTAATAAGCCTATCTTCGTGCCCTTTAATTAGGCTAAGAAGCTTTTCCCCGATACTAGCAATCTGGTTCGTCGCCTGGTTGTTTATCACCGAAAAGAGCCCTTTCTCCTTGCTCCCAGTCTCTCACAGTCCAGTATATGTGTTTTGCAGTCTCTTCAGACTTATTGCAGAGTCTACACTCCGAGTCCTCATTTCGTAAGCCTAGAGTGTTTAG
Source organism: Homalodisca vitripennis (assembly GCF_021130785.1). Lineage (NCBI taxonomy): Eukaryota > Metazoa > Arthropoda > Insecta > Hemiptera > Cicadellidae > Homalodisca > Homalodisca vitripennis. Next base: position 217,652,329 of record NC_060208.1, on the reverse strand, counting down.
GTGTTTCATGAAGTGGCCGTGTCCTGTGATCAAGGCAATCACTTGCTTAACCCGATCCCTCCCCAGCCCATCAAGCCATTTGGTGAATCCGGAGCTAGAATCGGGAAGCAGTCTTTTGCCGAGTGCTTGTCCTTGTGACTCTGCCACCGCAACAAGCGGTGTGTCTTCATGGACCATTTGTTTATACTTTGATATAAAGAGGTGGCTGACTTGCTTATACCACAACTCGGTTTCTGGACTCGGTGGTTATGGCATGCTTGCTCCGCTTTTGGCAAAGAGCCTGTCGGCGCTTTCGTTGCCACCTATTGCCTGTGTGGCCCGGGTACCCAACCAAGACGCACACAAGTGGGCGTGATCCCAAGCTTGCAGAGACGTGTTAAAGCACTCCCACTACAAAGCTTGGATGAAATGCTGTTGGAAGTCAAGAGCTTTAAGAAGCTGCCTGACTGTCTGACATTATAAAGATGTTCATTTCCATGGGGTACCTTCTGTGAGGCCTAGGTTGGCACAGGCTAGGATTACCATAGATTTCGGCTTGAAATATGGAGCAGTTCCGACCCAAACTGCCGCTAAGGGCAGTTTCTAGGGGATTGACTAAACACTCCATATCCAGTAGTTTCTACCTTAATAAGCGAGCCATCGTCGTTGTACCAGGGACAAAGCTCTTTCTTATTGTTGGGATGTTATCTTGCGATTTCCACTAATCTCTGGAGTAGAAGTCAACAGAGAATGGCTTATTGAATACGATACTCCGTTCTCATTGTGTCGGAGACCATTTCGAGAATAGCGCTTGGGTTTTCAGCTTCAGTGATGGCGGGGGGCCATGGCTCGCGTAGACGCGCCATTCCTCCCACAAGCCACAGACATCCATCAGCCGATAAGCTGACTTACGCGCTTCAGCTTTTATTACTGACATCAAGAGGTAGAAGTCCTTAAAGCCACCTTCGAGGGTCGCTGAGGGACTGCTCCTGAATGCTCCGGTTACAAAGATTGTGCCAAGCCTTTGTAAAGCTTTCAAGCTTGAGCTTTGGCAGTTACCTGATTCACCTTTGTCCACCAGACTAATGAACCATTATAAGTGATTTTGAGGCCTTACAACTGCTTTGTAAAGCCATAGTGCTATATGGGGTTTTACGCCCCATGAGTTTCCTGCAAAGTCTCCTGGACGTCATGAGCGCCCACTTTTGCTTTGTGCAGGATATTATTAAGATGATCATTCCACGTAAGCTTATGGTCTAGAGTCAGTCCTAAAATATTTGACTGTCTTTGACCACTCCAGCTGAGTGGATGCGAGTTTCAGCCTAGAAAGGGACTCTAAGGATAATGGTACAAATACTACTGTCTTAGAGGGATTTACTTTCAGTCCCTCTCGCTTGACACCAGTTTTTCGTACACGTGAAGGTTAGTAGTATTCATGATATCAACAACAACATTGTGTATTTTTTTTTTCCCTGTATCATAAGGACTATGTCGTCTGCATATCCTTGGACATAGATTCCGTTGTTAGTAAGGTCCTCAAGTAGACCATCTACTACTAGATTCCACAGTAGAGGTGACAGGATGCCTCCTTGAGGTACACCCTTGTGGGTGCGATCACAAGCGATACTTCATTGAGATCGGCCCTGATCCGGTCTGGAGCACAGCATGGCCCTAAGCCACCGGCACAGAGCTGGCTCGAGGCCACGTCGCTGTGCTCCACTTACCATTGCAGTGATTTTGGCATGCTGTCGAAAAGCTCCTTCAATGTCTATGAAGGTGCACAATGCCAATTTCCTTGGCGGACAGGCTATCCTCCAATCCTACTGACTAATTGGTGCAGTGCTGATTTCACAGGATTTGCCGTTGCTGGTATGCATGTTGGTTGCGATGAAGGGGTGTGTCTGAGAGAAAACTCCCTTTTCTCAGGTGCCTCTCCCACCAGTCTTTCTAATGGTGTTTTTCAGTAGAAAAACGAAGATTAAATACTGATGGGACGAAAAGTTTTAGGGGACAGAGTAGTCCACTCTCCCTTTTTTAGGGATGAAGGACCACCTGTTTGAGGGACGCCAGACTTGTGGTATGTACCCATAGGCTAGGGCTCGCCCTGAATAGTTCACATAGAAGGCGGTAAGGAGATTACTCCGGCCCTTGTTGAAGCATTCATATTTAAAACATCTGTTTTTAAAAACAACAAAGCCTATATTCGTAACAATGTCAATTATATATAATGTATACCTGTTGAAATGCAGATATTTAACCTAAGATATTTAAAATAATAATACATATACAAAATTGAAACGTTATGGGATACGAGTCGTACTGCTCAAGTGGCTCAAATTGTACCTAACTGATAGAGCTCAATTTCTGAACATCTCCCACGCACTATAGAAAGAGAAAGGGTTGAGCTACGGGGTCCCTCAGGGATCTACACTCAGCCCATTGCTTTTCTTGATTTATATAAATGACGCTGGCTCATCGCTACAACATGGACGACTCGTCTAGTATGCAGATAACACGACTCTTTGTTTTAACACAAATTCAATCAGAGAACTCGAAATGGTAACATTCACTGAGCTCAACAGAACTATTCAAATCTTCAACGACTCAATCTCAAAACAAATTCTGCTAAATCAACATTCATTCATTTCGGTCTACGACAAATTCAGTCAGATTACAGTCCTACAGTCATGCTGGATGAAACAGATATCGACGAGGTCTACTCAACGAAATTCCTTGGAATACACCTAGATCGGGGGTTGACATGGGATTTCCATGTAGACAGTGTTTGATCAAAGTTATCCTCAGGAATCTATATATTGAAATAACTATCCAAATATTGCCCAGCCCGGGTGCTGATGACGGCATATTATGGAGTAATCTACCCACACCTTTCCTACGGATTTGTTTTGTGAGGAGGTTGCACAAACACAACTTTTCCAGATTTTTTCCCTAAAAAAAAGCAGTAAGAATAATTGCAAAATTGCAATGGAGAATCGCGTAGGCCAGCATTTAAAAATTTGCAGCTGTTGACACTTCCCTGCCTCTATATTTTGGAAGTGTGTCTCTTTTTTAAGTTCAAATGCGAACATTTAAGATGTAGTAATGTACACCCTTATGAAACCAGAGGCAGGGACAATTACCACACTGCGAGACACAGGACGGTAGTTCATGAACGCTTGCCTTCACAGGCAGGCGGTCAATTTGTTAACAAACTGCCAAATTCCATTAAAAGTGTAAATATGCCCAAGGCATTTACAGCTCGTCTAAAATCATCATTAATCCGTGCAGCATTTTTAATACAGACTAGTTTTTAACACACGATTAGGAGACCGCTGAATTGGCAGACTGACACTGCGGCTAGAGTGGACAAATTCGAATGAACGAGATTAAGAATAGAAACTATTGTATGTATGAATGAGTCCAATTGTCGTGAATGAATGGTACATTTTAGTTAACATATAAAACTGACAATTGCAATACAATTTCGTACATTGTTTACCCAATAAAATATTTATTATTATTGTTATTAATTGGTGAAATTTTGCTTCATTTAGGTTGACAATAATATTAATTAAATATAAATATATTGACATGTGTTGTTTTAAATTATCTTGTACAAGTTATAACATTTTCTAACATTTTTAATAAATAAAGGAATTTATTAATCAATAACAAGAGGCTCTGAAATTTAGAAAATCGTATACTAGAATAAAATAAAAAGCTCTAAATAAAAATAGATCTATAGATCTATGATACTACCAAGCGATGTGAGCTAGTTGAAACTGTATTTTAGTGATTTTGGAGATTTTTCCTGAATAGTACCTTACTTTTTGAATGGTTCAATTTTTTTTATCCTACACATAGATCTTTAGTATAGGATGTGAAGGCCCTTAAAAACTTAAAAGTCGAAAAAATTAAAATGATGAAAATTAAAACAGGCTAAAGTACTCATGCAGAACAGTCAATGCCTAGGCCCTAAGGATAACAGCTGCACTACTAATAAAAGAGCATGCGTGCGAGTGTGGCCGAGTGGAGACATATTTTGTTCGGATTTTTTAAATGAATACATTTTATTTATTTTCTTATACAACCTGCATATTTAATCATACTCAAGGAAACAAATAAAAATTAATTAATTAAATTCAAATCCAGAATATATTGCTATTTGTTATTTATTGAAGTATTTGTGTATTCTTTTTGAGTATTTAATAAAAAAAATACATAGCTTCTGAATATGCATTAATAAAATTATACTTTTAAACGAAACGTCATCTACCATAGCTAAACGATGATAAATAACCGTAAGTAAACGTGTAAAGTATTTATTACCACCAGTAAACCCGTTTAAAAATATCCAAAAAAAAGGTTAACCTAAAGTTTCCCAATTTCTTATTTATTTTTATTTATTTATTTATTTTTTTATTTATTTATTTATTTATTTCCAACGGACATACTCCCCCCCCCTTTTTGTCATCAAGGTTTCTAAGCTTCTCCAATACTTCTTCAGGGGTGAACTCATAAGCAACTCCGTCACCGAGATGGTAATATCCGCTTGGAACAAAGACCTCCGTAGGCTTCGTGAAAACCGAGGAGAAGAAGTCCTTGAATGCTTCACACATCGCAAGAGGCTCCTCAGCAACGACTCCATTGTGAACAATCTGAGAGGGCACAGACGAAGATTTTCTTGTGGAATTGACATGACTCCAAAATAAACGGAAATTGTTGGGGATTCCAGCTTCCACCCTTTGTATATGCTGGCGATAATCCCAGGCAGCCAAGACCCTACACCTTGCTCTTATATTAGCGAATCTGGAATAATTAGATGCTGACGGAAAGTGCTTGTATTTTTTTATGTAAACATTTTTTTGTTATTACTAAGTTTTTTTAAATAAGGTGAAAACCATTTAGGAAACGGAGAGTAGCCAATTCTTCTTACTGGCGAGTTAGCCTTTACTATATTGGAAACTGTAGAGATAAAGGAATTTGTTGCCCTGTTAAGGTCTGAGTTGGACAGTATTGCATGAAAGTCAGTAGTTAACAACGAGCGATGAACATTCATAAGGTTACACCTTTTCAGATCATATATGTGTCTTTTGAATAAATGAGATTGGTATATATGTTGGTTGATGTTTGATATGTTATTCTACCTCATAATTGTAGAGAATAACTTGGAGTTTCCTAATCTTTACTAATAACTAAACATCTTAGTGATTAATTACAACTGATAACATTCACACGTTAACAATAAAATCTCAAGCTTACGACACGTTTATATTTTCTACTTGAAACATAAACACGACTAATCAGTTCCAATTCTGCTCTTAGACCACTCTCAAAGTTGTAAGTGATCAAAAGGTAAATTAATTTAAAATAAAACTTACATTCTCATGTCCATTATTGTATAATGTCTGTTTTTAGTTTATAAAAATATATCCGAAAAATCTCTTATATAACATGTACTTATCACTGGGTTATGAACGCCAAGAGATAAAAAAACCTTGTTATTAAAAGCGAAAAAAAAAGTCAAACTTCAAGATTATAAAAATAGAAAAATACTGTAATAAATTGTTTGCTTTTCTACTTGATGTGACATGTGCCATTAAGTGAGGAAATTGAAATGCATTGAAATGGTCGCAGTTTGTTACTGCAGACTTATCTGGGTGAAAAGTACACTTGAATGGAGAATAGTAAAGTTATAATGATGAAGTGAATGGTTTGGAGTTCTCTAGTCACGTAATAACACTATATCACTTCTATTTCCATTCTAATACGACTTTTCTTCGACGTAAGTAAAATGTATGACTTCCTTACTATGAATGCTGCTCTGGATATTTCAAACTTTTTTAATGCAGTTTTTTAATATAAATAGATTATTGTTACTAATTAATAAGAAGATATGGATGGGAACTTTGTAATATAAGTTTATAAATGTGTAATTATTACACTTAGACACAATTTAAATTGTATTTCAATAATTTACAAACTATTCATTACTTTAACATTATTTTAAAAGGTAATTGTGAGTTGTCTGTATGGGAGACGTGAAGGCTTTTTTCAGACATGCTTTGTACATTGCCTCTGCACAGGTCCAGATGATTATATGGTAGCATGCGTAAATATCATAGCCAAACCAATGATCGATTCGATTCATCATAGCCAAACCTTATCGATTTCAAGATAAACCATGTTGTGTGCTGATACGATTATAGTGGAAATTTGGCTCTCGGCAGCTATGCTATTTTGGAATGCTGTTAAACATGTCTTATTGTATTTTCTCAGGAATCTCACGGACAATGTATTTTTGAATTGCGTCACAATATTCATAAGATTTAAGGCTATCAGAATTTATATATTATTTGAAGCTGCAAGGGATATGAAAGTTTCGTTAATGCACCTGATACTAGAAATGACATCTTCCGTGTTGGGAGGACGGTAAACACATTTTCTGAGGCGGACTTTGGGTCCGAGATAAAGGTTACAGGTTCAAATCCCGATCAGAAGCATTTATTATCAATTACGTATTCGGAACCTTGATCAAGGGCCCCTAATCATAAAACAATCCGTAGTACCCCCTCAACACCCCACAGTTGCATTGTGTCAGCAGGAGCGACTAGTGGGTCCATTATCTAACCTATAGTTTGATAGAGATAAGATAAACTGTAAAACGCTAACTCTTCTTCCAGACGATCAATCAAACTGGAATGGTATTCCCCAATCCAAAGATAAGAAAGTTTATTTTTAAATCCTATATAATATAGCTATTAGATATAAAACAAAAAGAAGCATTACTGGCTACAATAGTACTTATGAAAGTAAATAATTCTATGTCCCATCTTTTATGATGTAATTTTAATATATTTAAAGCTAAAAGACCTAGCAGGTGTTGTCGGTTACTGTTTACCATTAAATGTTTTACCAATTGTTCTAAAAAAAACCTTTGGATTTACAGAATATGGACGGTTGTTATTACAACCCTGTTTTTGTTCACGAAACTACACCTCCTGGGTTTTTAAACAGTGCTTTTAATTAAAATATAATCAATATAATTACTACATAAATATTTAGTATATTCAAATTCGTGCATTACTACAATAATATTATGTCAAAAACTGTTATAAACTCATGAAAAACTCCATATTTATAAGGGCTGAATAATCTTGAACATTCCATACTTCTCAGGGATGAATAAAATTGAAGTGTCCATAGTTTTAAATGAAGAATTATCCTAAACGCTTTCATAGTTCTAAGACCTGAACACCATTTAACATTCCTATAGTTGTAAAGACAAAATAACGTTGAAAACTCCTACAGTTCTAAAAACATAATACCTTGTCCACTTCTACAGTTTAAGGGCTCAATAAACTTGATCACTACCTACCATTATTATAAGGGCTGAACAGCTTAAGATCCATTTACATCGTGAAATGATAATAGAAATGTTGAATAAATTTATGTAAGCCAGACGCATACTATACTTAATTAAGTAGCTAATATTTATATATTTTTATATTATTGTATGTATATGCCATATTTTTAGTACTATATTTGGCTTTAAAAGGCATTTTAATTCATTATTTGGTAAAATTTATTCTATCGAATGTGTATGTACATGTTGGGAAGTATTAACTCTACGTGACCGTGATTCTCCAATCTATTTTTGCTTAATATTTACAAGTGATTATAGTATTTTATTGAAGGTGCTTGCCAGTTTTCTAGAAAATAATGCAAAACGTACCACGGTTACGTAGAGAAGGCTCTTGGCACCAAAGTTATATACCAATCAACATAAAAACTTAAACATATAACTTATTTTAGAATTCATTAAGCCCATTTCCGTTATGATTCACATTAAGAATGTCTCATTACATTGTATAAAACAAAGAGTTGTTTATCTGAAAAAATACTTCTCAAAATACGTAATTGTTTAAATATTTCTCGGCTTTACATACGTGGGTTAATTGGCTTTATCAAATAAATGGCCCACGCGTCAACTCACATGTCTTTTACAAATAACACGTAAGAAAGGTTTCGACATTAAACACCAGGTCAAATCATTAGGCATTAGGCAATAAAAGTAAAAAAATCTGTAAAATTAAAATAATCTACACTTTAGATGTTTTTGTATTACTGGAGATACTTCTTATACATTTAACAACAAAGTCAAATACTATTTCAATTTATGAGCAAAAAATTATTTTAATAGTTGCTTCATATCTTAGCAGTTAAAAATATGAAATAAAATATAAGTAATAACCCTTGAGAGAAAATAGGCTAGTACTACTCTCCCCTTGAATAAATTTTCAAATTTAAATTAAGTAAAAAATAATAGAGTGAAAAGCAATTCATTCATGCATGCAATTCAAAGCTACAACGCGGTACTGGATGGCAAGTAAAACGAATGTAATTTAGTTACGTTGTTTGTATTCAATGATGCTATTGAATTACTTTAAATTAAATCTTTCAAGTAAGAAAGCTTAAATATCCCCGTGTTTAAGATTCATTCTGTTACAAAGGACTCAGCCTCTTTTTGCAAAAACACGAAGTATAAAAATATTCATTAGTGGTGCCTAATAGTGGCCTACAGTCATTACAGTGCTACCTAAATTTTTTTAGTATCGATTATTATTCAACCATCACATATTACTGAACTATCCGAGCGCTTCGCTTTGTTACTTTATTATTACAAGGGCTGCGATAAGCCATGAGCGTGTCTGCAGTAAATGATTTTGGAAATTATTCTCACCTATAAATATTTTGAAAATTTAGCACATACTTAAAAAAATTATATAGTTCCTTGTTTTTCTTAATTTTAAAATTTATGTAATTTTACTTTTTAATTAATATAATAGTAAAAATGAGTGATCCTATTATTGTTTTAATAATTCAGCAGGTATTGGTTACATCAATATTTGTTGTCAGTTTTAGTAATAAATTTGATTTTAATATACGCGACTATACAATGGTATTCATTAATATATTTCACTATATATACACGTGTCATACTACACTTGTTATTAATGGATTTTACAGAGATATTACATATTTAAAATGAATAGTCAGCAAACATCATTATATATGTTAACTGTATAAGTACACTCTGTTTAAAATTTAACATCAGCACTTGTTGTAATACGAGTATTATTAATGGATACTACAGAGATATTAAATATTTAAAACGAATACTTATAAACATCATTATATTAACTTATGCAAGTACACTCACACAGGTTTAAAGTGTAACTTCAGCTGTTTTAATTAAACAAGCCCTTCAATAAATTTGCATACGGACAGGGTCGGTTGACAAACCCTCATACACGATAATACGGACTGTCACTGCTCTTTCACACTTCCATCTGAATGTGACAATGTCACTATCTAAATGTAAATGTGCCATCGCATCTCATCTGTACTCTACGCGGCGTTGTTACGTTATATCTGGAGTTTCCGAAACAAATTTTATAACCAATTTAAAAAAAGTTTTATTTGGAAAGTGTATTGTGTTAGATCAAATTGTTAAATTAACTAAAATCTGTATTAGTTAAAGCGAGTAAATGATACTTCGCAGTGGACGAAACAGTTAATAACTATAATTTAATGTCGGTATTTATTAAATATGAAAATATTGAGATTTTGGACATTTGTAATTTTTATAAATAGCAACCGTAAAAAATTGTACATAAAGTTAGACTTAAAACCTAAAACATGTGGCAATTGCCTGCTGCTTTAAACCTTTGTTTCCTAACTGACCTAAATACTGGAGAAAATAACCCCAGGCGTTTTCACTGCACATTAGTAAATGGCAAAAAACAAGTCAAACGTAGTATTCTAAATATACCTGCAGAAACATATAAGAATATCAAATGTCCAAAATCCTACTATGCTTTTACTTACAAATTACAAAACTTTAATAGAGAAAATAATATTAAAAACTGGAAAACTGTTAAAATTAGTATAATATTATGAAAAAAAATTAAACAAAACAGTACAGCTTGTTTATATAACCTTACTTATATTTCCTCATAAATAAAAAATGAATGTGGCCACACACGCTCCTTATCATGTTCAGACCTCCAGACAAGGTATTTTACGTAAAACACTTTATAACTTCAAAGTAACAAATGTTCCATTTACAAAGAGTGAGAAGAAACAGAGGAGAGCCCCCACACGTAACAGTTCTCCTTTGATTAAAGGCGCTTTGGAAGTACTGCAGTGTTGAACAGCCTCTTTCGTATAATATTACAAAATTTTTGCTACAGATGTAGATTTTAGGATCATGTTTTTAATCATTTCTTTCTGTTCTTCTATCTAGTAATGGTAATCATCTAAGACTCTTATTTTATGATTTTTATGACATACGTGGCAAAAGATACCTAAAAGAGTCCGGATGGTATTGAAGTGCGTGCAGAATTTTGATTTCAATGAATGCATTGCAAAATACTCTCCATGTGAGATACAAAAGAGCCAAACTTACATTTTTAACTTTATAAAATAAATTTATATATAGACAAAATCAAATTTAGGTGTCAATAATATACCATTGTTTAGTATAAAAATACTTACAAGTTTGAATCTTGATTACACGTACTGCAACTTTGCTTAAATTGCTTCTCTTGGTTTTATCGTATTATTATTACTTATTGAACTTTTTTGTACCGTTTAATACAAAGGAGGAGCACGCTAGGACATGTGTTGAGTAACAGCTTCACTGAGTTTAAAGGTTATGGACGCTGTCTCAACTACTTCTTAGTGGACATTGGTTCATCTAATTGTACAAAAAGCTGTCTTGACCCTAACACCAAAGAGTACTAAAATCTATAACCATTCCAGTAGGACTGATGTTTCCTCAAAACACAATACCTCTTCGCTTCATTCAAATCTAAAGCTCTTTATTTCCAGAAATATCCATTTGAGTTTGGGGAAATTAGAAATATTCACTTTTCTTCTCCAGAGGGTTCACTTTTAGCTGGTTTTTAACTTCCAATTTAACGCAAACTTGGTACAGCAAAAACCGATGTGGCAACCTTATGGATATCTAAAAGCGGTACATCACTAACCACAAATGTCGACTTTCTGGTGCACAAGAGTAATTCGATAGGTTGAGTCTACTGCGGGAGATGACTCTTGGAATTGTGGGGTAACCTTTGTAGACATTTTCTTCTTAGACATAAGGGCATGCCACTCCTGCGTACTTTGTCTGGATAGGCTAGTACATAACTGCCTTTCCCTTCTTCCGAGGGGACATGGCTTGATATTAGTGCCCTAAATTCTTCCTCATGAATCTCGATATGAGGCGGCCCCTACCCTCTCAATGGGTAAGAAAAGGACCTTACCCATACGGAATATCATGTTACTCCGGATGCAGCGCAAAGGTCCGTATAGTACTAGGTGCAATTTTCTAAGCTTGTTGTCCTAGAAAAAAAATCTTTTGATTACACTCTCTAGTAAGTCTAGTCACGATGCATACTCCTTTTCAAACTGAAATTTCCTTATGTAGAACGTAAGATTAATCCATATTTAAATCGTGTAGCTCAATTTTATATAAGGAGTACCCCTTGAGTATTAGTCTTTATTAATGCTTAGCCAATCACATTGGCGGATTATTTAATTTCATCTTGCATATGCACAAGCCTTTGTGAATGTCCATGATAAATTTAAAGTCTATAAATCATTCCGTTCTCGAGATATCCTGCGGACGCAGACTTATATTTAGATTTATTCTTCGCTGACGCTCAGCCACTTTCCGGTCCTATTCTTACCAGCAGCCCGGCCAGTGGTGATGTGATGGAATTGATTTCACCTTTAAACAGATTTTCTTGAGATGTCAAAGAGATCTCCTTAGCTCGAACTCCACGTAAAATATGATATCTATTAATTTCTTTTTGTTTTAGTTTGAAAGGACGTCTCTTTGAAAATAGGATTCATATACATGTTTTACCTGAACCAAAATCCTTCTTCGCATTCACTGTTTAACAGTTGCTTTAGTAATGAATTGAAGCAATTACGAGTAATTGGTGGGATACTATAACTGTTGAGAGAATTGTGTTTATTGTTTTCAGATTTGTTTAAAATAGAAATATTATTAGTTATATCATGATCAAGCTAAATACACCCCTTCCTCTTCATCTTTTTCTGGGTTGCCATCTGATAACTAGTTTCACGTTATCTGTTGATGGAAGGCACCACTCCCACCTCCAACACCGCTTTCTCACCCTCATTTAATATCCGGTTGCCAAATCTTATCTTTGCCTGAAAAAATGCAGGATTTTCATTCTTTACTCCGTAACACCTCTTGTATTTTCACTATAAAATGTAATCAGTACACTTCAACAGTATGTTTTATATTACATTCCGAAAGTGTTTGAGGTTGTCAGGGACATGTGATAGAGACTATATCAATTCAAGGCAGAAATTCATTTCATGATTAAATATTAACACCGTGTGAATTAATAGCTTTCCAATCTACGTGTGAAACAACAGACGAATAAAACTGTCAAAAACAGACGCCGGGAATATGCATATTGCCATTAAAATAACACACACTTACGTTATACAATATATATATATATATATATATATATATATATATATATATATATATATATTTACTTCCGTATACCTTGCATATTAATCATCATTATATGTTTACAAAAGGATAATACAACGTTTCGAAGGATAATCAATCCTCATCGTCAGTATCCCACTTTTATCCGTCCTGGTGTTATGTGTGATTGTGTTTCTCGTGCTTGGGACTTGCATTCTCTGAAGTGACAACGCCTGGACTAGACTCCAAGCAGCTTTTAGGAATGTTTTAACTCTTTTCTTTCCCTTCTTTTCTTTTTTCTGTTCTTTACCTTTGTATGTACTAATTCCTCCCCCACCTGACAAAGAGGATAGATTCCAATCCTCGAAATGTTGTGTTATACCTTTTGTACCATATAGCGATGACAAATCCTGTTATCCTATCAAACCTTCTATCGTCAATAACACACTTTAAACAAAGAATAAACCAGTATAACATATTTACAAACTAGGCATGTGACAATTTTGCATTAAAAAAGGCTACACATTTTACGTTTTAATGCAATGAGAAAGTTGTACATTAAGTACCACTAATAGTCGTTATTTATTTTTTTGAGGAAATAAAATCAGATATGAAGATCAAACAAATGTATCATAGAGCAACGGAAATTCCATCATACTCAAGCAAATTGATTGTGGCTTAAAGTTTGTGTGAATAAATACATTAACAGATTTATTGTAGTATCACTAGTATACAGGAATACAACATGTTCCAATATAACTTTTTATTTTGTACAAGGCCTTTCTGAATCAAAGATACCATCATCAGGCACTTCACAAATTATCAAAAAGTGCCTGATGATGGAGTCTTTGATTCAGAAAGGCCTTGCACAAAATAAAAAGTTATATTGGAAAATGTTGTATTCCTTGTATATTAGTGATACCACAATAAACATTTTTTTCCAATGCTCCAAGATTCTACATTAACAGATGTAAATGTTTTGGTCTGAGATAGTGAGATAACTTTTTTAATTGTTGGGACAACAAAAAACTTGATTGATTTGATGTCATAAAAAGTTACACAGGATTGATGTAACGGAAATGGAATCTTTTGAAACTGAGGTCAAACAGAACCGAATCAAATGTTTTGTTCTGTGATCCCTTTAACGGTATTTATACAAAGCAAACGTTACATGTAATGATTTCCAGTAGTTAAACATTGTGATATCAATGGCTCTTTATTGGAGTTTGCTGCAATATTTCAAACGTATAAGAAAGTCAATCATTTACTTACTTTGACATTGTTTCATAAAAATTTTGGCCTTATTTAAATGAAATCAATCCCAACTCATTCCTAATTCTTCTGTAATTCAGACAATTCCTGAATTTGAATTTCTCGTAAAAATTACTTGAACGTTATTACAGACCGTGTATGCTATATTTGTTCCTAACCGGTGAGCAAGAATATTCAGCGTGTTACAATGAATTTAAGCATGTTTTCAAGAGGTTTTATTCATTATCTCTCCATTGTGTAAAACTTAAATAAAATAGTATCAATCAATAACCATTGTATATGTACTGATATTTGGGACAAGAATAATAATAGTTGAAACATACAGTTTAGGGTTAACTTTAGCTTTAAAATTCAGGATCAATTAATTTTTTCTAGTTTATTAGAGTGGCTTCCATATTGATAATATTTTAAAACAATTAGTTACAATGTAGCTCCTAATTAGTATGGCCAAACTATTACAATGCAATCCTACTGCACTGTATTATAATTTAAAACACACTCCTTTTAGCACACAAAATATATATTTTATTTAAAAATGTTTTTATACAACTCAAATTTTAATTCCATTAACTGTTTTAAACGTGAGTTATGTACACAAAAGTTTTTGGAAATATCCTTCTATTGAAACAACCATCTCATTGAAATATCATATATAGTATATTTGACTAGCTGTAAGAAATAAATAATAATTTTAAGAAAACATATTTTGGTTCAATACAGAGATGTATCAGTAATAAAATTATTTGAATACATTGTAGGGCTACGGTTTTACATACTTAATAGAACATAACGGTAAATAATTATCAAAAGCAATTCTTAGGGCGAAGTAAATAGTTGAAATATTGAAAACTAAGTGTACAACTGTTGTGAAACTTCAGTTGCAATTCGGCTTCATTAATTAAATATTGTATTATGCATCATTACGGTATAAATTTGGTTCTGTGGTCACGATGAAATCCTTTAGACTACGAAACTTTTAAACTCCGATCGGCAGGCTGAACCATTGCCGGCGTGACATGTAAATAAATACAAAAATTCAAATGTTTTATCAAACCATCTGGAGCATATGTAAGTTTTATTTCCTCTGCCAATTTTGTTTTAATTCTGACAATACTATTATTATATTTAACCTCATTATATTATTTCAGTCCATACACTTTTTTTAATATTATTAAAGTGAGACTCCTACTAACTCCTCAAAGTGCTTTTTAAAGTGGCCAAAGACACCTGATCACCCTAAATAGCGCTATTACTACTGTCACTTTATTCAGAGACAGTATAACACGTTACACTCTTCACTTACTCTTGCATAATTGTTTATTAAATAAAATATATCATTGAATAAATACACTATCTACATTTAAATGTCAGTTCGATTATGTAGATAAAAAAATTATCGGGCATTTGCCAGTGTTCAGAAATACAAAGTAGCTCAAACCATATTTAGCTTATAATCATACTTATCTAACAACCATGCTTATCTCACAAACATTGTTAACTCACAGCCACACTTAGCTCTCAACCATACTTAGCTCACAATCAATTTTAAGTTCACAATCAATGTTAGGCTCACAACCAAGCTAGGCCCACAATCATACTTAGCTCACAATCATAATTAGCTCACAACCATACATAGCTCACTTTTCCTCATTCTTCTACACTTATACTGTAACTGTAACTCAGTAATACAAAGCTAGTACAGGGATAGCATAACTCATTCATTAAAATGAATAGTTTAATTGCATTTCAAGATGTAGAAGCTGTTTAAACATTCTTTTATATCCAGAGGAAAATGAATAAATTCCACTGGTTTTCAATAAAGGTTTGTGAAATAAAGTATTTTGTTTCATTGCTCAGTAATTATTATGTGAAAAACCACTAAATGTATAATTTTGTTTTATAAACTTTTCAGATAAGGTTAAAAATTAAAACATAAACAAAATTGGGTTTTAAACGAAGAATTATAACTTTTAATAAGTTTTAAAACAAAACGTCTTTTCAAACAGTAAATGTTATTTTATACTTTATTAAAAATCTGCTAGTATATAAAGGTCTAAAGTCATTGTGTAAAATTTTCGTAATGATTGGACATTTACTTTTGGAGAACATGTTTTTTATGTTACCATGTAATCTCTTCAAGACAAAGTAAAAAACATTACGTAATATTAGTTTATTTTTACATAAAAATACATTATATTTTACAATTACTTATGTCAATAATAAAAAGTGCACAATTTTCTTGTAATAATTCAAAGTCACTTGTTTCCAAAATTTGTGAAATAGTTTTTCTTTAGGTTTAACGCGCTTTTTCACATTAAATGATGAAAAAGTATGTGATTGGACATGTATTAGTATTATTGTGTTGAGAATAAAGCAACGTTTTAAATTTGAAAGATGGTCTACATTAAACATGTAAAGTTGGATTTACCGGAAAAAAGTTTGCATTTAGTGTCATGTAAATAATAAAACCTCTTTTTTGACCCAATGATATACAAAAAAGAATTCCAGATGAAATTGCACAAACTCTTCAGGAAGCCTTGGTTCTGAGCACCTCCAGGAGAACATCCAATGGGTGGAAGGTTCCCTGCGGGAGTGTCTTTACCCAAACAAACAACAATATCCTGACATTGCCTGCAGAATGTTTACCCAGCAATGTTTCATTTACTCTATGCGAGTAACTAGTTGCATATAATTAAATACTTTAAGGTACGCTGTTTATCATTTTGTTCAACGGTTAACCTAACTATATTTGAACACGACAGTAGAGTTTAAAAATTATGTTTTTATTCTGAATGAAAATATTTCTGATTAAAAATGATTATGAGAGGACAGAAAACTGGGGCTGCACATGAAAAATAGTTTTTACGAACCTACACAGAATGTTATATAGTTGCGCATTAAATTCCATTTAAGCTTCATATCTTACTGGTAATTAATTAACCAAGAAACGTTAGTATACGTTTGGGAACTAGGGTATTTTCAATTTTTATTAGAATATTTTCAACAGATAATTATTGAGAATATTTGAATCCATGACGTGGTGTTTTAAAATGCTCTGAGAATTTTTATAACAATTTTGTACATTTACACATTTAAATCCATGTAAGATTGACATGCTACTGATAATTAACACAAAGAAACTTTTTATTCCACGCCTGTTGATTAGTATTATTGAATGTTCATCGATTTTTTAAATAGAATATTGTACACTTACAAATTTAATTCCATTAACCGGTACTTACAAATGCTCTGAGAAAATTTAGAACAGAATATTATACAGTTACACATTTAATTCCATTAATCGGTATTTAAAAATGCTCTGAGAATATTTAGAACAGAATATTATAAGTTACACATTTAATTCCATTAATCGGTATTTA
Organism: Homalodisca vitripennis; assembly: GCF_021130785.1. NCBI lineage: Eukaryota > Metazoa > Arthropoda > Insecta > Hemiptera > Cicadellidae > Homalodisca > Homalodisca vitripennis. The sequence goes on along the minus strand of NC_060208.1, from coordinate 217,635,157 downwards.
AAAATGCTCTGAGAAAATTTAGAACAGAATATTATATTACACATTTAATTCCATTAATCGGTATTACAAATGCTCTGAGAATATTTAGAACAGAATATTTTACAGTTACACATTTAATTCCATTAATCGGTATTTACAAATGCTCTGAGAATATTTAGGACAGAATATTATACAGTTACACATTTAATTCCATTAATCGGTAATTTACAAATGCTCTGAGAATATTTATAACAGAATATTATACAGTTACACATTTAATTCCATTAATCGGTATTTACAAATGCTCTGAGAATATTTAGGACAGAATATTATACACTTACACATTTAATTCCATTAATCGGTATTTAAAAATGCTCTGAGAATATTTAGAAATAATATTATACAGTTACATATTTTAATCCATGTAAGAATAACATCTAGCCGACAATTAAATCCAAAACACATCATACGTCTGTTGTGGACTGGTATTATAAAGGGTCAGCCAGTTGCTATATTTAATTATTAATGTAACGTTTCACTTTGTTATCTAGTGTTTATTATTTCTAATGGTTATTTCTTTGCTATACCAATTCTTCGTTGTTTGTTTATTGTAATTATAGCCTAATGTTAGTTGTTACATGATTTCTGTAACTTTATGAGTATTTACTTGTTATGACCCATACTCTGTTTTTAATCATGTTTTACTACTGTTCAGTCATCCTAAGTTATTTTAAAACTACAAAATTGTTATACTTTAGGAGTATAAATAAATATATCCATTATCTCTATAAATCATGCTTTAAAATGTAATTCAAATTGTTGTTAACTATCTACTTACTGATTTTAATACTGTGCAAACTACATTTAACTTTTAATATGCCATATTCTGTATTACCATTTCAATAATTAATCTAACTAATTTATTTTTCCATTTCATAATCCTATTATGGTCTTTCTTATACTTATAATTGTTTGTCACTTCATTTGCTCTGAAAATCTGTTAGGAGAAGAGTTTTTAATAAGGAAAAGAGTTAGTTACACATAATAATGAAATGAACAAGTGTAGTATTTATTAGTTAGATCATTAATGACTTATTAAGTTACACTATGTGGAAACTTTATACTGGTAACAAACGAAAAATAATGTATTGTAATCATTTATTCAGCATTGGATGTACCAAAAGAAAAATAAACTCAATTAATTAAAAGGAGCATCGTGATGATAATTGCATTTGAGTGAAGCGCTTTACAGTAAAACTCTCTGTTAAACCTGACCTCGTAATAAAAGCTTAAAACCGTAACAAATACATGTAGGACAACCGTTCAATGGTATTGATTCCCCCTAAACTGGATTGTCATGTTCAGAGTATTTGGCCTATATCCAGCTTCAGTACTCGGAGTGTAGGAGTCCCAGAGACTGGAAATTAATTGGTGAAACATTTATTGGTACCAGGCTCTATTAAGTACTTGTAATATTAAGTCTTAATATTACAAGTCTTATATTTTAAACTGGTGTTTTTTTATATATGTTAACATACAAATGACTTGTAAAAGTTGCATCTAAAATATGAAATACGTTTTAAAGATAAAAAAACCATTTACCTACCTCTCTGACCTCATTGCATTTGCAATATATATCGAGTATAGTCTATTCCTTTACTTTTATTACACTATAAATACAATATAAAAATATACATTTTGTAGCTGGTTAGGTCAATACATGTGTTACAACTAAAATTAAATAAAATGTAATTTTTTTCGGTTATAAAGTCATAAATACCAATTTAATCCTTTACATCTGAACATAAATATGTAAAAGGGTATATTTTGTTCAGCCCACAGTTTAAACTAGTTAATCAACTGGACTTTCATTTTAAAAATGATGTAATAAAGGCGTTCTGAGATGCTGCTCTATTTTGAGCTTCATGTGCCTTTTTCGCTATAGTTATGTCCCTATCATATAGTATTACAGTTTGTGACAAGGTGGATATAAGTAATACTTATATACAAAATATTTAAAACCGAGGAAATATATTAATAATATGCTACGCTATGAAATAGAGAAGACCTTCGTGCCTCACAAGTGTATATATTTCTCTCTGCATAGTGTGTTAAATTGCTCTGGATTATTATAAAGTATTTTATTAATTGATTGTGATATATATACTGTAATAAACAAATTATTTTCAGAATATTTCTATTGCTTGACTTGCAAAGTACATTATTTCATGTTAATTGGCTTATTTAATGTTCAGTAGACAGATAACCTGAAGTATTAAATGCTTTTAAAATTACAAAGTTTATTAAGGAATCTGGACATAATAATAATTAGTAGATAAACTGTAATTGTATCCTTATTCATTTTAAACTAACAATCCAGTTTTACCAAACTTCAGTTTTCAAACAAAATATATTCAGACCCTTACAAATATAAACAACTTGCTGTTGAAGGATACGCTTGTTCAGTTTGTGTGTCTGAAATATGGTCTCAGTAAACTAAAAGCGTAACAAATAATAGAAAAATGAAATACTACAAAATTATTAGAATTCTTAATTTAACAGTACTAAAGAAGAGCCCTATATAAAGTACAATAAAAAATATCTAAAATTTAATTGAATTTATTCAATAAAACTAAAACAACGATAACTTCCAACGAAATGAGATTTATGATGAACCGTACTGTCTTTTAAAGCGAAATAAAGTTTTCTAAAGTAAAATTAAATGATCTTATGTCTTATTTGTATGTTTTTGCTCGATAAATTGTTAAATATATTCCAATATATGTTATATATTGATTGAAGTATGAAACCATTTGCAGGAATAAGGTGTAACTTTTATGAATTGACTAAATGTCAGCAAGCAAAATGTAACAGCCCATCAGTATTTAGCAACCAAAACCATGCAATCATCGACTCTTAGTCTGTGTAAATATTTGTTCTGCTACTCCCCAGCCCAGAATTGTTACGGCCAGGTAAATCGCTTTCGGTATCATGAGCTAATAATATTCTTTAGTTGAAGCAAATGTCCACAGCCCAACAGCACGTAACAAGTGAAACCCGACAATCATCGTCTCTCAGTCTTTGGTAAATATTTGTTTGGTCCATTTGCTTTGCTAATGAACCTGCTCCCCGGCCAAGAACTGTTACAGTCAGGTAAATAGTGATTGGTTCCACGAGCAATGCTTTTGAGCTATCCTACAGCACTGTGTGGATAATGTTCATTTCATCAGTTCATTTATTAGGATTTATTTATTATTAATTGTATAAAACTGTATTTGTTTACAGTTTATTGGTTGTCGATATGAACTTTATGCACGTCCTTGATTAACAAGCAATCGTTGCTTTCAGTCAATAAGTACAGTCGGATTTTATAAGTCAAGTCTTATTGGTTGAGCATTAGCGTACTTAGTAAAAACATATTTTACTTTAATGTGAGACATACTAACACAACTAGCTTTTATCCCATTGCCTCTTATTGTCTTTGTGTATACATTATTTTACAGTAAAGAATTTACATGGAAAGTCAATATTTAAGTCAGTGACAAGGTTTTATTGCAGAACAATCTTGCATTGCAGTAGCTTTGCTATACTCACAGTTTTATTTCAGGACAACTTTGTGTTGTATTAGTCTCAGTATACTCACCGGAACTTTTATTATTAAAAACACTAGAAAACCTAACTTGATAACTAAGTGTCAACGTAATATTTCATCATGGACTTCATATTTCCATGAAACCTGTATGATTGCCTTTATCTGTCAATCTACAGGACATCTCGTGTATAAAATTATCTGAAATGACTTTAAAATTTGTATAACACTTCAGCCAAAGCAACACGTGGTTTGGAGTAATCCTGCATTGCTCAGCTTTAAACGAAACGAATCATGTTCTTTTTACAAAATGTAAATTTTTAACGTATTTAAAAATAGTCTTATTTTGTATGTTAATTATTTATTATTCATAAATGTTCTTACTATAAAAATGCATACCACTTTAATAGTGAGTCATCTTTCTAACAAGTTCACGTATCTATTTAATCAATTCATCTCGTACTATCCGGAAACAATTCAGCAGGGGGGGGGGGGGGGGGGGGGGGCATGTATAGTAATATGTTCGTCTAAGTGTGCGAGAGAGATATATTATGATTTATCTAGGATACCTCCGTATCTTTCTAAATGGACGATTATAGTGTTACGTTATAGCCACAGCTAACACCTGCTGCGTAAAAGTAAATCTCTCTGTGTATAAACAAATATTAAAATATAGGGAGTGGATTAATAAAACAGTGAATCATTTTTTGTAACTTAAATAACTGTTTCAATCAATTCACATTATAACGCTCCGGAAAATAATTCAGCAACATTAGTAATAATGTTCGTCTGTGCTTATCTGATTGATTATGTATAGAGGACCTTCGTATCTTAAATGAGTGGGGGGGGGGGGGGGGGGGGGGGGGGGGGGGGCGATTAGTGTTCACGTTTACCTCTGTAAGAGTAAATCTCTGTGTATAAACAAATATTAAAATATAGTTGGATTACTAAAACAGTGAATCATTTTTTATAATTGTTTAATCAATTTACATTAATATCCGGAAACAATTCAGCAACACTTAGTAGTCAGATCGTCCTGTGCTGATACGTTGATATGATTGTATAGGAGGACCTCCGTATCTTAATGACGATGTAGTGTCACGTTACCTCTGTAAGAGTAATCTATCTCTGTGTATAAACAAATATTAAAATATAGTTGGAATACTTAAACAGTGAATCATTTTTATAATTGTTTAATCAATTTACATATAATATCCGGAAACAATTCAGCAACATTAGTAGTCAGATCGTCTGTGCTGATACGTTGATATGATTGTATACGGAGGACCTCCGTATCTTAAATGACGATTAGAGTCACGTTACCTCTGTAAGAGTAAATCTCTGTGTATAAACAAATATATTAAAATATAGTTGGATTCACTAAACACAGTGAATCATTTTTATACTTGTTTAATCAATTTACATTAATATCACCGGAAACAACATTCAGCAACATTAGTCAGTCAGATCGTCTGTGCTGATTACGTTGATATGATTGTATAGGAGGACATACATCCGTATCTTAAATGACGATTAGTGTCCACGTTACCTTCTGTAAGAGTAAATCTCTGTGTTATAAACAAATATTAAAATATAGTTGGATTACTAAACAGTGATCATTTTTTATAATTGTTTAATCAATTTTACATTAATATCCGGAAACAATTCAGCAACATTAGTAGTCATATCGTCATCTGTGCTGATACGTTGATATTGATTGTATAGGAGGACCTCCGAGATCTTAAATGCGATTAGTGTCACGTTACCTCCCCTGTAAAGAAGTAATATTATCTGTGTATAAACAAATATTAAATAAGATCTACGTTGGGATTACTTAAACAGTGAATCATTTTTTATAATTGTTTAAAATCAATTTACATTAATAGTCCGGAAACAATTCAGTACAACATTAGTAGTCAGGTATCGTCTGTGCTGATACGTTGATATGATTGTAATAGGAGGACCACCGTATCTTTAAATGACGATTAGTGTCACGTTACCTCTGTAAGAGTAAATCTCTGTGTATAAACAAATATTAAAATATAGTTGGATTACTAAAACAGTGAATCATTTTTATAATTGTTTAATCAATTTACATTAATATCCGGAAACAATTCAGCAACATTTATTAGTCAGATCGTCTGTGCTGATACATTGATATGATTGTATAGGAGGACCTCCGTATCTTAAATGACGATTAGTGTCACGTTACCTCTGTAAGAGTAAATCTCTGTGTATAAACAAATATTAAAATATAGTTGGATTACTTAAAACAGTGAATCATTTTTATAATTGTTTAATCAATTTACATTAATATCCGGAAACAATTCAGCAACATTATAGTCAGATCGTCTGTGCTGATACATTGATATGATTGTATAGGAGGACCTCCGTATCTTAAATGACGATTAGTGTCACGTTACCTCTGTAAGAGTAAATCTCTGTGTATAAACAAATATTAAAATATAGTTGGATTACTTAAACAGTGAATCATTTTTATTAATTGTTCATTCAATTTACATTAATATCCGGAAACAATTCAGCTGCATTAGCAGTCTGATCTCCTGTGCTGATAGTTAATGTGATTGTATAACGTGACCTCCATATCTGACTCGACTGCTAGCATTACGCTATCACTGTGTAGAGGAACACTCTGTATAATCATGTATTGTAAACCCGAAGGTTCATGCAAACAGCGAGTTATCAGTGTACAGCGCATATCTCTTTGATCAGTTTCCTGGATACACCGGAAATCCGCAAACACTATCGCTCTGCATTTGAATAGACGCTGCGGTCCCATATTAGTTCCCGTAGTCTATCTCTATATTTAAACTACTGTTCTGTTACAATTGCATCGGGAAATTATTACTAAACGTACGACATAGTTAGTGCAGTGGGCTGTTTTATTCTGATCTAGTTTATTTAATAGTTCGATAAATTCCATGTGTTTGTATCAGGATATTTAAAGACATAATAGACATGTATTTTATAGAAAATAAACATCACAACATATGATTTTGACAGATTATAGAATATTCTGCCTTTGAAAAATAGTCGAGAGTTCAGATATCATGGCATAAAAATTGTCAATGTACTTTTGGCAACCAGCATGATTAGAACTAAATCTTGCATAATCAATTTGTAAGCTAGCAAATAAAAAAGGAAAGTTATTTTCAAAAAGAAGCGAACCAACTGCTGAACCTTGAGGAACTCCAGAAGTAACAAGTAATACGCTCCGTAAGTATAACTTAATTTTCCAAATTTCAAAGCATCAAACATCATCGTTCAATTTTTGGCTCCAACAGTTTTATGCCTTATTGTGTCATCAATATTATACATTATGGTGTCAATAACCTGTCACCAACTCATGCTTAAATACTCGAAATAAATATACCTCTCTTACTTTTGTAGTGTATAATAAGCTGTTAAAACTGTATGGCATAACGATTGTTCAGATAAAGCAGCATGTAGAAATAATAGTATAAAGGATAACCAGTTCCTTGGTTCTCCAAGATTGTGATTTACTTTTGCTTGAAATTAAGTAAAAAGTTTACGAAAGAAAAGTAAATGAGACGTGAGGAGAAAGTTGGATCTTGACAAAGTTGACAAATAAATCCTCAAAATACAAGTTTAAATTAGTTTTGAAGTAACGACGAGACGACGGTAAGTCAGGTGCACTTACAAATAAGTTTAGCCAGACTAAGACGCTGAGGCGAATTAAACTTTACTTAGCAACTTTTACACTTGCACAATAAAAACGTGTTTTACAATAACATCTCAATTTATGTAGCTTTATTCATGTAGCACAAAAAACGATAATACAAGGACTGATTTGTTAGATTATTTGACTGCTTTTCAGTCTAATTCGTCAATCTGAAATCACGTTGTTGCGTTGTACCAGAATGGGTTAAGCTAAATCAATAGTGATCAGTGATCGAGTAGTACTGGTAAAGAGAGATATACTCACAACAATAAATAATGTATCATTGGCTAGTATGTGCAGCGTATCATCATTTACTCTATCATACTTCAACTGCAACAATCAGCAGTTAAACAACATGATATACGAATTAGTGTAATTTACGTGAAGGGTGGAAAAGTAATGTAAAACCTTTATTTCTCAGTTTATATTTGATGTAGCAGAAATCTAAAATCAATATTTATTTATAAACCCACTCCTACAACACCATTGCATTCAAATAAAAATGTGAATTCACAATTCTAGATGATCCATTTTCTTATAGGAAATTCTTTTTTTGTAATAATTGTTAAATAAAACAATACAATACTATTATTAATAAGCTTTTTTTCCTTAAGAAATTATTTTTAGACTCACATATTATATGGTCGAAGAGCTGGTTATTATTATAGAAAAATATAAACAAAGATATACTTTATAAAACAAGTCATTACCTTTTTTGGACATTCAAGAAATGTTACCTTCTTGTAATACTAAGAGAAGTATTTTTTCCTATTTCTTTATAATAACAACAATTTGTGTTCAGTTATGTGGGTGTGGATATGTTTTATTTAAGAGCAAAAACACCACCAGCAATTTAAAAAATAAAATAAAAATTATATAAATATTATTGTATTGCTTGATAAAGTTAATACAGATTAAGATTTATACTCACTCTGTAGATTCATGATGAGATACATTAAGTAGTATGCTCACTACAGGTATAAAAGCCTATCATAACTCTAACTTCTTAAGGAAATTCAAAAAGCTTAAAAGTTTAAATTAGTTTCCAAGTGGCTTAGGGAGAAAGTCAAGTGTTTATTTTGTTGTAGGTTTATTAACTTAAGTTAAGCTTAGTATATTCAGCTGGAGGATTCTATCCCGATTTTTTATTTAGTTGTATGTTATTTTAACATTAAAATTCAATATCTTCTCTTTTTAAATATGTTGAAGTATTCCGGACTAAAAATATATGGAATTAATCTTCGAGGTTGTCATAATTATTTAAAAATGTATTTCTACTGAACGTTTTTAAACTCGCTTTGCTAAATCTTCAGTCGTTATACCTTATACCACCTAGTTTTAAGAGTACCTTGGTTGTCTTATCTAATCTTAAAGATAAATATCTTTTAAGTATAAGTCTACGGCGAATCCATGGACGAAACTTAATTTAATTCTAGCAGATTTAATTTATCACTAATATTATTTGTACATACTAATACAAATAGGCATAATATTCCATATAATTTCTTTTAAAAGCATTAAGGTCCTGGATAGTTATAAAATTGTGTAAATTACCCTCAATAAAAACAAAATACAATGATAAAACAATACGTACTATTTATCGCAGAGGTTATGAAATTGGAATGGAATAAGATACTCATTATCTACACTGACACATTAACCTATTACTAAAATATATAAATCGTAGAGAACGAAAAAATTAACATTATTCAATCGTTGTTAATAACATTTGTGATGTCTGTTAGAGGCATTTCAACCATTGAAGGCAAACCCATTCAATACCTAAAGTAGTAAGTTAAATTTTAAACTTTTAATAGTTGTCTGTAAAATAAACTCAAGAATAGTACATGCGAATATCCATTAAAATATGATTGTATTCATATTCTTGTATTATTTGTGAAGGTTTTAATGTGTTTTCATACGAAATGTCATCCTTTCACTATTAATTTACAATACTTATTATAACAAATCTATTCAAGGGGATAAATTCCCTTTAATGGGTGTATTATAAACAGTCTGTTTGCAGTTCCTTGTGGAGATAAATATTTTCGAGAAAAATCACGCTTTTGTCTTTTTTTCCTTGATTGAGTTTAGATATATTGCCTAGCATATAATAGAATTCAAAACCAACTTATAAAGAGAGCTACAGATGTAATTAGGCATATTTCGTTCGTTTCATGTTCAAGGATACCCTACATCATAATAAATAATATTACTCCACCGTTCACGTAGGAGTAGGATTATTGACCATATACTAAACTGTACTAAAATAATAACGAGAAAATATAATCACAAATACTGAAATCGCAAATTTGTATACATCAGTATACCAACTTTTACTAAAATGTAATACAGCTATAATAAAACTGTTATATTGTGTGATATACAGTTCAAATTACACTAAATCTGTAGGAGTCTATAACATGTTATAAAAATAATAATTTTATAATAATATATAAACATATCCAAGATATTATAGTACAATATATTGAAATTTTCAATTTTATGTTACTAAGTAACAGTGGCAATAATGACTTGTAAGTGTCTGGTGTCCAACCTGTATTTACAAACAAAAACAAAGCATCCGCAGCTTTACAACGTGTATCAACACAACTCTAGTCCCGCATCATGGTCATAATACCAACAGCTATTCACGTTATCTTAATTACACTGTCAACTTTAATTATTCCATTATTTACCTGGATATCACTGGCGACTGTATACTTTAACACTATTCAGCAATTCGTTAGGTGCCATTTAACTTTTGACAGATACAAAATGAAACGAAGTAGTTACTGTACTGAAGGTAATACTACGAGTATTTCCAATTATTCATGACAACTGACTTGTTGATAACATATACCAAACATAATTCACCACACTCTATCTTTAAAAGTGAGATACAGTAACAGTGCTCATTTTAAAAAACCGAATTTTGAGATATTGTTGTCTTACTGTTGTTGGTTTTATCTCATCAATCATACATAACAGATCTGAGGAGACAATCGATGTATAATTCAATTTAATATATTCTTATGATATGCTCACGAAATTTGGGAAGATGGGGATGAATTTGACGTTAAAACAAAACCTTTTAAGTAATTACTAGCTACTTCTCAAAGGAAATATGGAAATTTAACAATTTAAAGATAAGATGGGACTTTAATATTATGAAAATGTGTATTAATTATTTATTTGTAGGTTGAAATAGAAAACTAACCAAGTCTTATTAAAATAATATTTGAGGACAAACATTTTATCACCACTTTAAACAAGTTACAACTATTAATCTTTCTCATAGAAAGAAAACATTTGGTGACGCTGAACCATCTATTACGATACAACAACCTTCCCCTTCGATGTTAGTCGTTATAAATGATCAATGATGCAGATTTGGTTGTGAGTATTCTGCAAGTTACAACTATATGTATAGCTACAACTCTCTCAAAGAATAAAAACATTTAGTGACGCCTGAATAATTTTTAATGTATTCTCTACTAATTTATTTTGTTACAAAAAAATATTTCTGTGTGATAGAATTAAATATTTATATATTTGGTTCAGATTGTAAAAGACGTTAAAAAACGAATTGTGATTAAAGGGGGTATAAATATTACATTTATTATATATTTTTTTTAAAATAATTATATGTATGTTGTTGGTAAAATATCGACGAAATTTTGGGTACATCTATCACCTATTTAATCTAAAAGCAGTAACACATTTAAAAATTACTTATTTATTTCAAACGTACCATATTATTGAAAAGTACGAACTCTACAAAGGAATACATGCAAGTTGACTCAGCAAAGTAATGAGAATATGTTACATGTTGAGTAAGATACAAAATAAATCAGTGAAATACTAAAAAATAAGCACAATATAAAATAGTCATTATGCTCTGTCGGAAGAGGTAGGTAAAGTTCTTTACAACTGAAATAATATTAGTTTATTGTCAAAGGATTTACATGTCCTCAGCATCTTGTAAACAGACTATAATATTTTCTTTTGAAGTTAAAAATAACAAAAATCAAAATTAATTCTATATGTGATTGATCGATAAAATCATTTTGTGATTTATTAGAAATAGTTAAACTATTCTCAGATGCAGAATCTTGAATATATCTAGTATTTCTATCACCAATACGCATTGGATGTTTTTGGAATTTTATCACTGTTTGTATTCAAACCTATTCCAAAAGTGGTTTGACAGATTGGGGGGGGGGGGGGGTGGGGGGGGGGGGGGGTGGGGGGGGGGGGGGGTGGGGGGGGGGGGGGGTGGGGGGGGGGGGGGGTGGGGGGGGGGGGGGGTGGGAAATTGGGATTTAATTTGGTTTCATAAATAAACGAAAATAAAAATTTTTTATACATTGTATAATGAATTTTTTTTGTTCAAATACAAACGAAAATTTTGGAATATAGTTGGCCAACGTTAGCTGTGGCCAACTTGTAAGAAACAACTTAAATATTCAATAATTGAGTATAAAAAAATAAGAGTGTGTATCTCAAAACATAAAAAAACATACTTGCCCTTCATTGGCGCCCGGGGTATTAATAATACATAAACAAATAACAGTTTACAAATATTTAGACTAATTTTACTACAATTATAGTAAAATAGAAAAAGTGTTAACAAGACTATTTATAAAAAATAAACTTACAAATGAAAATTTTACCCAAAATAAAAATGGTCGCATTTCTTCAATGGACTAGGCTGGAATTTAATGCTATAGGGAAAAAAATGAACTCTATAAATTACAGGGTCTTTATTTTAATATATAAAAATTAACGTAATTAAAAATATGAAATATCAGTATTTATGGAATTAAAATAACATTAAATCTGTTCAATACTTGCTTTGTTAAATATATCCAATAGATAGGTCCTAAGTTAAAATTTGTCCTAAATTGTTTAATAAAAATATTATTAGGTAGAATAACACATCTGCGAAATACATTTTGAAAATCCTTTCTTTGTTCCAAAAGTAAATAAATAAATTATAAAATTACTCCACTGCGGAACGTACTTAAACAAAACCCAAAACCGTTTGGGGCCCATAAATGGCCTCTATTTGCAAAAAATTTAAAAAATGCAATTAAAATTAAAAATCTAAAAAAATTAATGTCTTTGCGTAAATGATTCCACAAATTGAAAACACCGAACTGCTACCGGGCCGTCCGTATATTTCCAATATTAAACACTATATTCATTACCGCCACAGCCCCTCCGCTAAATAAAACTAAACGATAAATTGTGTTAGAACGTAAAACATTCGGTGCAGTTTGTTTGAATTTTCAATATGGTGGTGAAAAATTAATATTACTCGTTTTTCAGTGTCAATTTATTAGTATATAAATTATTTAAAATCCCAATGGTGGCAGGTCTTACCCAATTGGATTGGTGGTATATTTTATTATAAAGCAAGCGCCCTAAATTGCTCCTGTTATTCATATTTTAATAATTTTATTTTAAAATAACAAGAATGTTATTTCACATTCAATGTCACTTGTATAATGTGATGCTTGCTAAAAATTCCTGATATTTAACATAAGATTACAAGACACTGCAGGTTTAATGCATGTGGATTTAAAAAGAGGGATATAAATGCAAGTTTTTTATTTTGTTGGGGCCCACATTCGATACAGAAATAAGTATAAAAAACTTCTATAAATGTTTCGACTTCTAAAATATTGGTTCCGGCCTCTATTATTTCACTCGCACTCTGGCTTAAAATTATTGCCTTTATTAAATTTTCAGATTAAACATTAAGAAATATAAATAATATTGACATGTGTTTTTTAAAACAATTTTGTACAAGTTATAGCAATTTTAATTAACCATTTAAATAAAAGGGAAATAAAAATGGTGTTTAAACCAACATATAACCCGCCTCTGAAAATTTAGAAAATCGTTATTACCTGAATAAAATAAATTAGCTATAAAATACAAAAATGGAATCTACGGATACTGTCATCGCATCATATAAAAGCAATGGTGAACTAGGTTTTTTAAAAAATAGTGATTTTTGTAGATTTTTTCCTGACCATTACCTTAATTTTGGACTGGTTTAATATTAATATTTTTTTGATTCTCCTGCAGCGAAAAATTTTTTATTATAAGATGTTTAGGGCATATTAAAATGACTTTAAAAAATAGAACCTATTTAAAAAATAGGGAAAAAAATATAACAGGGTAGAGTACGAGTTCGTCTTGCAAAGACCGTCAATGAACAGTCTCTAAGGATTACAGCGAGAACTATAAAAATAAGAGAAACATATGTACGAACTGTAAGTAGTATGACCAAGTATACGCATATTTTTGTTGGACTGTTTTTTAATGAACCAAATTTTAAATTTATTTTCTTATGAAACTTGCCCCATTTTAATCTTAATAAATTAAAAGGGGATATATATATATATTATATATATAATATACATATATATATATATATTTTTTAAAAATATATATATATATTATATGTTTTTGGTTTATATAAAAATTTACAATTAAATTTACGTTAAAATGTACCTTTTTACGTTGGTTTCACTTTGTGACGAGTTACAAAAACTTTTATATTGAAGTAAATATTCCAATTGTTTTTTTAGAGAAGGAAAAATACTGTAAAAAAATTGTTCGGTTTCTTTCTATGATTTGACATTTGCCCCATTAAAGTGAGGAAATTATAAATGAATTGAAACTTGGTACGCAGTTTGTTATGTGACTTATCTGGGTGATAAAGTATCACTTGAATTGGAAATATAGTAAAGTTATTATGTTACTTTGATGGTTTTGGAGTTTCTTTAGTAACGTAACCAACTATATCAACTTCTATTCCCATTTCTAATACGACTTGTTCTTGAACGTAAGTAACAATGTATGACTTCCTTATATGTAACTGCTGCACTTTGGATATTTTAAAACTCTTTTTAATGGAGAGGTATTTTTTTTAAAATAAATTAAACTAAACTATTATTTTAGTACACTCAAGAAACACTACGAAACATATAGATTAGGAAACTTCCGTATTATCTCAGTGTAATTTAATTACACGAATACATAATGTATTTTCGATAAGTTTTGTAAACAATTACAACCCTGCTACCATTTTAATAGGCACACGTGGGGTTAGCTTATTGAAATTGTAATTATGTGAAGGTTGAAAAAATAAAATAAGATTTCTTCCTGAACTTTATAAAGTTCAAATTAAATAAAAAACTTTTTGATTACTTTTAAAATTCAAACTTGTAATATAGGTCGTCTTCACTCCAAAAATGTAACAAAGTTTTTTTACAGCTTGTTTTTTTTATTCAATTTTCAAAAATTTTTAATAACCTTCACACTCTAAATCTGATCTGGCAAATTTTTTTCCATTTTAAATTTAATCTTCAAAATTCCAATTTTAATTCTGTTACTTATTTTTCTTTTACATTTACTCTTAACTAATTACTTTAAATTTTCCAGTGGTAGGAAAAATAAAAATTCTTCCCCAGTGTTAAGATTTAAAAAATTTCTTTCAGTGTTAGAGAATTAAAAATATGTGCTGAAAGGCAAAACACCATGAGAATCTTTTAAGTATTTTTATTATAAAATGTGCTCCACTGCACCAACTACTTTTTATGTTGCCACAGCTCAAAAGTACAAGTTCCTTAAATTCCCATTAAATTTAATTTTTAACAATATTTCTTTTCCAAAAATGGATTCAAAATTAAACTAAGGATTGGGAATATTGACAGGAATCTCCAGTTTAAAAGGTTACTTTCCCCCAAGGTTCGATGTCGATTAGCAAAAAAATTTAAACTCTAAGGCACTTTTCAAAGTATACCTTGTTACAATAACTTATCCGATCAACTGGAGACAGGAGGTACGGCACGTCTACCTCCACCCAACCTCTCCAATTTCGTTATGATCAAAACACTGCCATATAGCGATTTCGCGCCTCGCTGATTGCAGGGCCTCTTTTGTACAGTCAAGGTCACTTATCATTTTCTTCATGGGCTACTCCTTCCACCGGTTAATCCCAGTTACCCCAAAAATATTATTTAATAACAATCGGTACAATCGTTATACTTAAACAATTTATTATTTGTTTTTGTCTAGTATTGGGAGATGTGAATATTTTACTCTATCAATTTTAGCCTCTGAAACTGGTTCAAGTGAATACGAATTTTATTGATGCATAAATACCAAATTTCGAAATCGCAGTAATTCGTTTTATCGAGTTTAAACAAGAAAAAGCAGGTTTGTGTGCGCTATACCCAGTAACTTTTGAAAGAGTGGCTCTCGGTTGTTTGCTAAGGCCTATTGTTTTGGAAATAATGGGGGTTTACTCATGTTTTATGTTTAGTATTTTAGTTAGTATATCAGGAAATCTCAAGGGTTAATTTATTTTTTTGAAATTGCACCAAACAAAACATTTTTCTAAATAATTCATGGTTATCCAGAAGTTATTTATTATTTATAAAACAGCAAGGTCAATATGAAAGTTTGATTATTGGCATATAATAATTAGATTCGACACCTTCATTGGTTTGGTGGGCGTAGGTAAAACACACATTCTGGGGTGGACTTTGAGGACCCGTGTATAAGAAATCCCCGATTCAGAAGGCATAAGCTTTTATTATCAATGGACGTTTTGATAACGTGAAATTTAAGTGGGCCCCTAATCGGAAAATAATCAGTCGTTAACTACTCACCCCACAGTTGCAATTGTGTTTCAACAGGAAGTGCCTAGTGGATCATTTATCTAAACCTATAGTTTTTATAGAAGATAATACAAAGCTGCAAGGACGCTTAACTTTTCTTTTTAACCAGACGGCTAACCAAACTGGAATGGGGACTTCAATTCTCTTGCTTATTTCTAAGGGGACCTTATAAAGGTATGTTTAGATATAAATTATAAAAAAACACACACAAAAAACAAGTGATATATAAAAAACTCTAAACTAAAAGACTTCTTTAAGTTTGATTTTATTCTCATGAAGAATACAAAATACTTGGCCTGTCTATTTAGTTATTGGACAAAAAAAACACACTTTTCATAAATCATTGTTTTCTTTTAGATTTATTAAACAATATTTGTATAAAAAAGTATTTTAAAGGGGAAAACTTATTTCATAATATATGGCAGGTTAATCTTACAATTGTGTAGTTTGTTAAGTTGTATTAAACATTCTGTGATTTTTTGGATAATTTTTTTATTTATTTTTATATCAATAAAAACTTGTTAACCATACGTCGCGTCTCTCTAACGATAAACGTAAGTAACAGTTTTAATAGAGAACATTGTATTTGCTGCCAACTTAGAAAACCCCCAATATATACATTTTTTTTTTAATGTTTTTAATAAATTTTTTTCTGTACATATCATGTTACATTTTTCATTTTGTACAATTCAAAAAAAAACCTTTGTTTAAACGTTTAATTTAAAAACCGTACTTTACAATTTAATCAGCTGACAAAAACATGGCATTAAGGTTTTTAAAGATTTTTTAGTATTAAAAATGCTTAACCAAACGAGACTACCCAGGGAGTTTTTAGAAGTTAGGGGGATGAGTTCCCCTTTAAAAATAGTGAAAATGTAACCTAGATTAGGAATGTTTTAGTGTTTTAATCCATATATGTGTGTGGATATTTATTTAATAGATAATAATTAAAATTTAAGTACTTTTTATTAATGGCAACACCTCATTAAACAACAAACAATTATGGCTACAATGGTAGTTTGGAAGATCTAAAATAATTTTATCCTCCGTCTATAAATGATTGAAATTTGGGAATTTCTCTTAAATAAACAATAACTTTTTGAAAGCAATTAAGTAATTTAAAATTGCTATTATATACATATATTTATAAAAATCTATTAATATGAGATACTTGGTTTTTTTTGGGAGGTCAAATTAATTATTTTATTAAATATAGTTGCAATATTTTTGTTGAAAATGAGTTTCTTGGGTAAATATTTTTTGATTTTTAATGGCACTACAATGGATTTGAATTCCCAAATTACTCATTATTTTACGATTTTAATCCATTGATTTTCTCTACCCTATATGTCTCTTATACATTAATAATCTCTTCTCAAAAAATTTCTCTAATTTCATTGATTTTTCTACTCCCATTTATTCTCTTCTCAATTGTTTTTTTCTTACTACTTTATTCCCCTACTCCATGTGGTTTATGTTTAACTCCATATATTTTCTTACTCTTTTTAATATATATCAAGTCACTATTCAGTTAATTTATATCAATAATTAATGCTTGGTAATAATTGTATGGTAAAAAAATACATAATATGATTTTTTTACTCGGAATTTATTTGCAGAATATAAACTGTATAAAAGTGTACCCTAATAAAAAAAAAATGTACAACTTTTCCAATTAATTTTAAAAAACACACCTACAGAATTTTACTGAGCTTACTCATTGTTTGTTTAAAATACTAGGTGTATTTTTGCGTGAATGAAAACAAATAAACAATATTTGCAGCACACTTGGTTATATTTGCAACTTTTAGTCTGATGATGCAATAACATCAGCTGTGACAGGGTGGCAAAGGGTTGTCCGCTCTAACCGGCTTACACTCTTGAAATGGTCTTTCCTTTATAATTAATGTATTTAAGTAAAGCTACTCTAGTCACGTATAGAAATTATAAAAAAAGTTTATTCTTTTCATTTAAAGTTAAAATGTTAAGTATCGTTGTATATGAAAGGCGCGTTAAGGGAAAATAAATTTGTATTAACTAAACCTATCATTATAGGACTTTTACAATAGCAAAATTGCTATCCTGATTTTTTTTGAATAATAAAAGTAAAATTAATAATTTTAGATGATTTAAACCATAAATTAAATTTGCAGTTAGAATAGCATAAGTACCGTCCTTATCGATTTAAAGTTTTACCACCATGACACTTTTAAAAAAAGTGGGCGTCGTTATTTGAAAAACAATTTTTGTCTAAGGAAGTCCATCCTCCTGACCTTATAAAAGAATTTTTTGAAATAAATCTTGGCTGGAAATACAAGTAAAATTACATGATTAAATGTTTACTCATCTTTCATACATACATATGGACTTCAGGATTCTTATAGAGAAACCTTGTTATAGTGCCTAAAAATATCCTCATAAAATCCCAGGCAAAATGATCTTGAACTAAAGGGACCCATTAATTCTAAGGATGAACAAATATCGAAAGGTGTTTTTATTACTCCATGTAATATTAAAACTTAAAAGCTAAAAAGTACCCGAGTAGGGTGTTGTCATGTTACGGCTTTAACTTAACTAAATATTTTACCCAATTTTTTCTCAACACTTTCGGATTTACAAAACCGTGGACGGTTGTTATTTGCGTTAAACGTGTTTTTTCTAAGAAAACTCCCACTCCTGGGGTTTAGAAGATTGTAAATGTATCCTCATTCAATATATAATAAATACAAATTTCCAGTCCAAATATTTGTATATTCGAATTCGTTGTTTCGGTAATTAATACAAGAATCTTTTATCTAAACACCGTTTATAAACCCCTTGAATAATCCATATTTAAAAGGGCTTTAAAAATATCTTGAACATTCCATAATTTCTTAAAAAAATGAATATATAAAAATAAACAGTCCCATGGTTTTAAAGGTGTATAATAATGGAACGGCTCTCATAGAGCTGAACACCACACTTAAATTCTTTTAAAGTTTCTGAATGTAGAGAATACCTTCTACTCTCCCTATATTTAAAGGGCTAATAAATACCTGATTCACTACCGAGTAATTTATAAGGGCTGAAAATCCCAATCCTAAAGTTTTCTTTAACCTCGCAGGACTTTTTTATTTTTGCCCTTTCATATAAAAATCATAATATTAAGTGGGAAGAGGTGTAATATTTTTGTGATATAATTCTGTAATAAATTTGATTGTTGGCCTGATTTACTAAAAAAAGGTTTAAATTTGTTTAAAATGTTATAAAAAACTATCGGCTTTATTTAACTTATGTTTATACGGCTGTTTAATCAAATAAATAGCCTACGAAACACTCGAAAATAAAAACACTAAGAACTGTTTTCGACAATAACCTCAGGTGATAGTTTCATGCATGTTTATTTATAGCTTGATAATAACAAAATACAAATTATTGGACATAAAATTTAATATAATCTTCAAATTGAAATTAAATTTGTATTATAAGATATGTCTTTTATTGCTAGAAATATACTCTTACTAGAAATAAATTTGAATTTTAATTACCCTTGGATGGTCAAAACGTGACTATTATAAACGGTATTCATAAATAGATTTCCATTAAAAAGATCCACGCGTCATAATAAATACAAGTCTTATCAATGTCATATATCAGAGAAATATTAAAATATTGAAAATGAATAGTCACAATACATCATTATAAAATTTTATTTGTAATTATAGTACATTCTGATACAAATTTAACAATCAGCTGTTTTAATTAAACAAGCCCTCCCTTCAATAAATTTGAATACGGGACAGGGTCGGTTGACAAACCCTCAATATACCACACGTTATTTCGGACTGTCACTTGCTCTTTTCACACTTCCATACTTTGATGTTGACAATGTCACTATCTTAAAATAGTAAAATGTGCCAATCGCGAATCTCATCTGTATTCAACGCGGCGTTGTTTCGTTTATATCTGGGAGTTTCGGAAACAAATTTTTCCCAAAATTGTTATTTTGGGAAATGTGTAAGTTTTGTATTAAATATAAATTTGATCAGATAATCAAAACTTTTTTATTAAGTAATGATGTATACTTTGCAGTGGACGGAATATTTAAATAACTATAATTTAATGTTGGTTTCTTAGTTAAATATGAAAAAAATAATAAGTTTTGGACAAATTAGTCATCATTATGCTTCGTATATATCAACAACTGATTTACAAGCCTATACTGGACAATGTATTTAAAACACCAAAAAACAATGTGTTAATGTGTCGGATCTGCTTTTAAAGTTTTCTATCGTACGTGACCTTTACACTGGTTTTAAAATAAACCCAGGCGTTTTCACTTGCAACATTAGCGAAAAGAAAAAAAACAAAGTCAAACGTAGTATTATAAATGTTGACACATATTACATGTAGGCAAATGTCCAAAATCCTACTTTCTTTTTCAAATCACCAATTACAAATAAAGACACTTAAAATTAATGTTAAAAAAAATATTTGGGGGAAAGACCGTTTTAAAAATACTGTTAATATAACTTAAAAAAAAACTTAAACTTAGAAACTACAGGCTTGTTTATATATAGACCTTACTTTTAAATAAACACTGTAATTTTAAATCCTTCATAAATAAACAAAATGAATCTAGCCGCACTTTATACCGTTTTGTTTCAATCCTACAGGGGACAACAAGGACGTTTTCTAATTGTAAAAACACTTTATAACTTTCAAAGTAACAAATAGGGTTTGTTCCATTTAACAAAGGAGTGAAAAGAAACAGAGGAAGAGCCCCCCACAAGTAACAGATTCTTCCTCTTGAAATTTAAAAGGCGTTTTGGAAGTACCTGTTAGTGTTTTGAAACAAGCTCTTTCGTATAATATCGACAAAAAAAAATGCTACACAGACAAAATAAGTAGATTTGGGCTTATTTTTAATAATTTTCCTTTCTATTCGTCTGGTCAGTAATTTGGTAAATCAGCTAAGCCACTTATGATTTTTCTTATGTTTATTACATGACAAAATATACATGGAGGAAAACGTTGGATGGAAGATATCGAAATGTGTGGAATGATTTTGATGTCCATCAACTTAATTTATTGAATAAATAATTCCGCATTAAGATACAAAATCAGGCAAAAGTTATATTATTTTACTTTTCATAAAATTAATCAATTTAGATATAGATACAAACAGCAATTTACTGTCAATAATATTGCATCGTCGTTCAGTATATAAAAACTTTAAATTCAAGCTTAACACTTTGATTACACTATAATGAAACTTTGCATAAAAATTCTTCTTTTAGTTATATCACGTATTATTTACTTTGCTCACGTTTTTGCATCGTTTTAATTACAAAGTTAGGAGGCTATGGACGCTGTTCTAAACTTACTTTTGAGGAGGAAGCAGGTTCATCCTAATTGTGTACACACCAATCTGCTTGGGACCCCTACCTACCAAAGAGTCTTAAAAATATACCTATAACTATTTCCCAGCAGGACAAAACACAATCACATTTCACTCTCCATTTCAAATTTAAATGTCTATAGATCGTTATGCAAGGTAGTCTAGAAATTTATCCAACTTGGGAGTAACCCCCTTTGCTCCTCCATAGGGCTCAACTTCTGGCTGGTTTTATACATTTCAGTTAAACCCACACTGAGTAAGCAAGCAAAACCCAATATTGTCAATTAAATTTTGGGGAAAACTTTTGACTATAAATTGTCCCAGTGAGCGCGCACTTTATGACTGTTAGGTCGTGAAATTCAGGGGCGCAAGGGTAATTCGATAAGGTCTAAGTCAATCTGCAGAAGATTTAAATTTTGGAAAGGAGGTTGGGGTAACCCCTTTTTTTAAAAAGGCAAGTAAAGAGGTACTTTGTCTGGGAGAGGGCTAGCACAGGAGCTGGCTTTTCCCTCTTCCTTTTATCTCGAGGTGCATGACTTAAAAATTAGTGCCCTTAATCTTTCCTCAGGAAGCGGCCCCTCTACCCCCAACACCTTCGCCCCATTTCCAGAATTCCTGTTACTCTGGAAAGCAGCCTAAAGTCATGCTAAGGACTCAGGTTCAATTTTTGTAAGCTTGTTATCCTAAGAAAAACAAACTACATTTGCTTGATACTCTCCTAAATTTCAATACGATACATAAGGCTTTATCAAAGTCCTTTTTTCCTTATGTAGAAATAAAGTGAGTTATTAACCTAAAGGTTCAATTTATATAGCTTAAATTAAAATATAGGGGAGTAGCTAACCCTTGGAGTTATTAATCTCTTCACTAAATCTCAGCCAATCACGTTGTAAGTACCGTTATTTAATTTTATCTTTCCTACGCACAAGCCTCATGTGGGAATATTCAAGTTAAATTGAACAGTATATATAACAACAATCTGTTCTTCTCATGGTATCCTGCGGTACGAGAAACTTATGTTTTAGAGATTTAGTCTTGCGCTGACGCTCAGTGCCACTTTTCCTGTCCTATTTCTTGCCAATCAGCCTTGGAATATGGCATTATGTGATGATATGGGAATATCACCATTTACCACCGTTTGGGTTCTTGAGATAAAATTCTAGCTCAAAACGTGAAAGTAAAATTTGATCTCTACTAAATTCTTTGGTTTCAGTTCTGAAAGGAGAAGTCCTTTGCCAAATAAAAATCCTCTGAACAGAAAACGTCTTCATTCATTGTTTAACAGTAGTGAATTAAAATTATGGAGTAATGGGTTGGCGTTAAATAATTGTGTGGTAATCAATTTAATTAGAGAATTTTTAAATTTTTTTTTTTCATTATTCGTTTAAAATACAAACATTATTAGTCTATAGTCATGATCAAAGCTAAATAACATCCCTATCTATTTTTCTGGGGTTTCCATCTGATTGAACTTCAACAAGAAGTAGACGCCCAAGGGGTTCCACGTTATCTGTTTGATGGAAGGCCGCCACTCCCAAGTCCAACACCGCATTTTTCCTCACCCTTTTTTAATATCCGGTTGCCAAAATCTAATCTTTGCCTGAAAAATTCAAGGGATTTTCTTCATTCTATCTTCCATAAAACACTCTTGTGTTGTCTTACTATGAAATTGAATTTCTATACACTTTTTAACAATAGGTACGATTTATTATTACATTTTGAATGGTGTTTGAGGTGTGCCCACGGACATCTGATAGAGACAACCAATTCAAGTTCATGGGTATAAATTATTTCTTTAATTTAATATCAACCAGGCGTTGTGAATTAAATAAGCTTTCCAAATTACACATGAAAACAACGGACGAATAAAAACTGTTAATAAACAGCCGCCTTTGATTATGGCATATTTGCATTAAAATAAAAATCATACACACTTACCGATTATACCAAATATATATATATATATATATAATATATATATATATAAATTTATAATACATAAATATTCATTACCCACTAAAAAATTTCCAATAAAAATAAAAATATCATAAGCGAAAATACTAACTTATATTCGGTGTTATATTTTTAGCATAACGTTATTTTAGCTGTTTATGTTTTATTTTTGGTTATTAATATGCACATTAAAATTCGGCTATAAGTCTACAAAATTATAACACAAGTTTTACGACGAGGATTAGAACCTATTCTCTTCGTCGGTATCCCACACTTTCATTCCGCGCCTACGTGATGCCTGTGATTGTGTTTTCTCGTTACTCGTGGACTTGTCCTTCTGGGACTTGTATTTCTCTGCAGTGACAACCGCCTGGACTAGGACTCCCAAGCAGCTGTTCGGGTATGTTTGAACTCTTTCTATCTTTCTGTTCTTTACCTTTGTAATGTCTTAATACCTCACCCACCTGAACGAAGAGGTTGAGTTTGTTCTTAATCCTCGGGAAACGTTTGTGTTATAACCTTTTGGCATCATATAGAGATGGCAAATGGATGAATTCCTGTTTGGTCCTATCAAAACCCTATATTCTCCTATAACACACTTTTAAAACAAAGAAATGCACTTTTAGTATAAAATATTTTTTTTACTAATTAGGTATATGACAAAAAGTCTACAAATAAATTCTACGGTTTTAATGCAACGAGAAAGTTGTACATAAAAGTACCACTGATAGTCGTTATTTATTTATTGAGGTAAATAAAAAATTGATATGAAGATCAAACAAATGTATCATAGGACCAAACGGAAATTCCCATCATATCACAAGCAAATTTATTGTGGCTTAAACTTTGTGCGAATAAACACGTTACAAGATGTAAATTCTTTTTGGTCTTGAGTAATTAGATTTTAGGGACAATAAAAATACTTATTGAATTGATGTCAAAAATGTTTTTACAAAGGATTGATGGTGACGGAAATGGGAAAATCTTTGGATCTGAGGTCAAACAGAATCTGAATCAAATGTTTTGTTCTGTGATCCCTTTTAAATGTATATATACAAAGCAAAGGGGGCGTAACATGTGATGATTTCCAGTAGTTAAACATTGTGATATCAATGGCTTCTTTATTGGAGTTTGCTGCAATATATTTCAAACGTTTAGGGAAAGTCAATCATTTTACTTCCTTTGACATTTTCATGACACTTTTAGCCCTTATTTTAAATGAAATCGATTCTGTTCTCTGTTCCCTTAAATCTTCAGTAAATAAAAAATTCCTGAATTCGAATTTTTTTGTACCAATCAACTTTGTTAGATTTAATTACAGACTGTGTATGCTATGTTTGTTCCTAAACGATGAGCAAGTAATATTCAGCATGTTACAATCAATTTAAGCATGTTTTTCAAGAGGTTTTTTATGCATTATCGTACCATTGTGTAAAGCGTAAAAAATACAATAGTTATTAATCAATCAGCATTGTAAATTTTACTGATATTTTAGACGAGGAATAATATTAGTTAAATTATACAGTTTAGGGTTGTAGCTTAGCATGAACATTTAGGATCTATTAATTTTACTAGTGAACTAGAATTAGTTTCCATATTTCATAGCAGTGCAAAAAAATTAGTTACAACGTTTAAACAAAAATCTCCTAAGTAGTATGGCCTCATTATTACAATGGCAATACTAACGCATTGCATTATAACTTAAAACACATTCTTTTAGCACAAAATATAATATTTTATTAATAAGACGTTTTTATTACAATTCAATTTTTAATCGCACTAAACGGGTGTTGTGTACAAAAGTTGATGGTAAGATCTTTTTTACAAAAAACCATCCCATTAGAATCATTATATGTATATATTATATTTTGACTATCTAAGAAATAAATAATAAATTTAAGAAAATATATTTTTGTTCAATTACAGCGATGGGTCAATTTATAAAAATCTGTTGAACATATTGTAGGGCTACGATTTTAAATACTTAGAACAACGGTAAATAATTTATCAAAATCAATTCTCAGGGACGAAGAGGTAAACAGTTGAAATATTGAAAACTAAGTGTACAAAACGTTGTGAAATTTCAGTTGCAATTCCGGCTCATTAATTAAACGTTGTATTATACAATAATACGGTACAAATTTTTGTTCTTTGGCCACAATGAAATCCTTGAGTAAGTAACGGAAAATTTAAAATTCGATCGGCAGGCTGAACCGTTGCCGGTATGACAAGTGAATAAATATTAAAAATGCAATCTACCCCCCAGGCCCTAATCTTGTTAATGGAATGCAAATGTTTTATCAAATTATTCTGAAGTATATGTAAGTTTTATTTCCTCCGTCAATTTTGTTTGATTTTTTTCAATACTTGTTATTATATTTTATCCTCATATATATTGTTTAAGTTCGTACACCTTTTTATTTTTTTTAAAGTGATACTCCTAGTTCACTCCTCAAAGTGCTCATAAATGTGGCCAAAGACATCCCTGATATCGCCCTTTTACAGCGAGTTCTCTGTATGCACGTTAGAGCAAATGGGTCCTTTACCACAAACCAAAATCCCCTGCAATAAAATGTAAACAATTGTCTAAGATTACAATTATTGTCAGGCATTCTCCATTGTTTATATATATAACAAAATTGTTGCTGATTATTGTAGTAACTGGACTATTAGTAAATGTTAAAAACAAAAATCATCAAAGTTAACATAATTACAATTTATAATCACTTTCAAATGTTACAAACATTGAAAACATTAATTAGAGATTATATATAAATTTAATATATTGCGTTTGAAATAAGCAAATAAATAAACAAAAATGTGTAGTAAATTATTAATATATTTCATTACTAATACTATAATTTACTAATGTATGAAATGGTGCGGATTTGATACATTTTACTTGCTTTTGTTTCAATTTTTTAAACTGCAGATTTGCCGGAAAAAGTTTTAAAAACAAATTTAATTATATCTATACCTTTTTATATATATTTTAAATGTTTTTATATTTACATGTTTATACCTAAAATATATTTCATATAGGAAGTTGTTAAATAATATCAGTAAATTCTACAACGTTTTAGTTATATTCAATCAAAAACAATCAAGGAAATACTAATCAATTTATGAATTAACAGCACGCACAGCGCGGAGTTAAAATCTCTATAAACAGATTTGGTGTCCGGTAAGTTGACTGGAAGGTTGTCAGTTTACGTGGGTGACGTAATCTAATAATGGTCACTGAGATACAGTTCTGATGCAACTTGTAACAGAAATCAAGATAATGGAACATCACTCCAGGTGAGTGAGTGACTTCACTTCCTTCTCAATGTTACTGTCAGTATCATGGATAGGCCGTCATCTTCATACTTGTCCATGGACTGAAAACTACGGTAGGGGCCTACAAGTCATATTTCGACATTCCAAAGAGATCACAACCATGATTTAGCTCACATTCATACACCTAGCTCACTTTTTCCTGCTTCGTCGTATATCTGTAACTGTACCTCAGTAATACAAGGCATGTACAGGCAATTAATTAACATGAATGGTTTACTCGCACTTCAAGATTAAAAAAGATGGTATTATTATTTATGTCCAGAAGGAAAAAAGAATCAATTAAATCGGTTTTCATTGCATGAAGTTGAAAAACATAATGCCGGGTGGTATATTGCGAAAATAAGTATTTGTTTCACTGTACATTAATTATATGGAAACCAATAATCAATGCATAGTTTTTCTCTTTGTGAAAATTTTTTAGGTGAGATAAAAAATTAAAAAATAAGACAGTGAAAATGGGATGTAAAGAAATATTATAATTTTTATTACGTTTAAAAGCAGATAGATTTATGCAAATAATAACAAATAATAAATATTGGATTAAACTTTAACAAAAAGAACCAGCTTGTATATAAAAGTCCTAAGAAATTCTTAAAATATTCATAAGTACCTTTTAGAGAGAAATGAACCCTTATGTTTACAAGTGATCTACTTAGGTCCCGTCTAAACTTTAAGGCATCAGTTTTTTAAAATTAGGTATTTAAAACAACAAAAATAAACCAAATTTAACCCTTTAGAAACAGGTGGCTACACAAAGGAAAAATAATTCCTTCATAAATCTCATGTGTTAATTTTAATGTTCATTAATTTTAGAATTTCCTAGGAAATGTATTCAAGTTACGAACTTAAGCACAGGCCAATAATGTACTTTGCTTTGAAATTATTAAGGAAAATGTATAATTCAATTAGGAATTATAAATAATTAAATTTTACAGTTCTAGCGGTCCAGCCTGCAGTAGTTACAGTACTGCAACTGGTTAGGCTGGAACAACATTTATAGGTAGGTCAAATCAGTAAGTCCTCGAAACAATCAAGGTGACATGAAGGAGAGATGGAGCGAACTTACCAACCCAGCACTAATGAAATTACAATCTATTACAAGATCGCTAATTATTCAACTAGAACCTTTGTATGACTTGTCACATTTAATTAATCTGATTTCAGGATTAATGAGTATATATGTACATATATTATTTATACACATTATTATATATATATATAATATTAATAGTTCTTTTTAGGAAGAAATTTTACACAGGTTAAAATGTTACATAATTATTGAGTTTATAATTGTTAAATAAAAATATATTTTCTGATTACACATGTCAATAATACAAAGTTTCTGGTTCCATTAAATTTTAATGTACTCTCGTTTCAGAAACTTGTGAAATAATTTTTCTTTAGTGTAATACGTTTTTTCACACTGAATAATGAAAGAATTGTGTGATTGGACATGTACAAGTATTTGTGTTGAGAATATAGACACTTTTCAAATTTGGTAGAACATGTGAACGATGCATTTACTGGAAATGATTTCATGTTATGTAAGCTTTTTTTATGAATGATATATTTCAGATCAAACGGAAAAAATTCGGTTTCTTCGTCAAGCATTAGTTCTGAGCACCTCCAGGATGAACATCCAATGGGTAGAAGGTTCCCTGCGGGGGGTGTCTTTAACCCGAAAACAAACAACAATATCCCTGACATTGCCTGCAGAATGTTTTACCCCATCAATGTTTCATTTACTCATATGTGGACTAACTTAATGCGTAACTTGAAATACCTTTGACTACGCATTTTAATTGAAAACGGACACCAGTAGAGTTTAAAAACTGTGATGTAAATCTTGCATGGGTATAATTTTTCTAAACCCATGAGCACAAACAGGATCCATTTTCTTTTTTATGAGGAGAAAAAAAGGAAATAGATCTGCTTATACAATTTATTTCAATAAACCTATAAACATAATGTTATACAGATACACATTTAAATAAATCCCTTGTAGTAGTAAAATCCATTTGAATATATGAAATTATTTTCATTTCTATTTCAACTCTTTACTTGCAAAGCACATTATATATTAGGTTTAATTGGTTTTTGTTTATTGTCAGAGGACAATGTAACCTGCATTTTTATGTATTATGTGTCTTTAAGGCATATGGACACATTTTTAATTAGTGGATAAACTATAATTGATTCCACATATAAAAAATAAAATAAAATATTTAGCCACCAAGGTACTTAAAACCATATAACAATTTGGTTTCAATTATTTTATTTTTATAATTTACCTAAACCTAAAAATGCCTGAAGATGGATTCTTAGAATTGGAAATGTACATTTGTCCGAAATAAAAATACATCAAAAGTGTTAACACAAGGTTTATTATTTATGTAAGTACTTTAAAGTGTACAACAAAAAACAGAAATAAAAATTCAGTGCTCATGTTTGATTTTCGAGTTCACAGAACTCTTCATCGGAACCACACTGAATTTAAAACATATAAACAGAACTCAAACAAAGAACAAAAGACATAACCAAAATAAAATGTTTACAAATAAATACCATAAACAACAACATTCCAATAGCTGTGTGGTCGAATAATTTTTGTAAATGTTTACATAGAACCTTCTAAAAATTTTTTGTGTTATAAAATATAAAAGGAAAAGGAATCATCTTAGGTTCAACCCATCTGGTTTGCCTAGATTTTAAAATTAATTGATGTGCGATTTCAACATTTCTTAAATTTATCAGATTGGTATTTTGATTGGGGTTTGGCTCTAAATGGTAAATTCCTTTTAGGCTGAAGCAATTTTCTAATTTAATTTTTGATTGTGTGTGAATCGCATGAGCAGATAATGGTCTCGTCATAATTTTGATGAACAACATACAAATCCATGGATTGGTGATTCTCACTCTTAATGGAGTGATAGTTTTTCCAATATAGTCCAATATATATATATAAATTAAAAAAAGGTAGTTGCATTGTAGATGTTTATCTTAAAACAAAGATAGCTTCAAACGGAATGAGATTTATGATGAAGCGTCCTGTCTTATAAAGCGAAATAAAAGTCTTCTAAAATTAAAAGTAAATAATCTTACGCACTCATTTATACGTTTTTATGCTCTATGAATTGTGACCAATACGAGTCATACTCGGTATAGTCCAATATATGTTATATATTGATGGGTGAAATTAAATTCTTTTCAGGAATAAGGTGTAACTTTTATGGATTGACTAAATTATATGAGCTAGTAAATATCTTTAGTTGCAGCAAACTGTCCACAGCCCAACAGCTTGCAGCAAACAAAACCTAACAATCATCGACTCTCAGTCTATGGTAAATATTTGTTTGGTCCATTTGCTTTGCTAATGAACCTGCTCCCGACCAAGAGCTTATACAGCCAGGTAAATTAATGTTTGGTTCCATAAGCAATGCTATTGAGCCATTCTACAGCATTATTAATATTCATTTTATGTTCATTTATCAGGGTGTGTCCATTAATTAATTGTGTAAAAACTGTATTTTTTTTAATTATTAATTTTATTAGTTGTGGATTTTGCACAATGCATGAAAGTTTCCCATGACTGAAAGTATTCTATAAGTCTCCAAGTTAGTTCCAAGCAGGTTGGATTTTATAAGTCAAGTTTGTTTGGTTGAGTGTTGGCTAACTGAGTAAAAAACATATGACATTTTAAATGTGTGTGAAATATTAACACAAGTATTCTACGTATCCCAACACATGTTTTTTAGAATAAAAATATACAGTGGAAAGTCGGTGACAAGTTTTATTTCAGTACAATTCCCGCGTTGTAAAAGCCTCCCCTATACTCTCTGAAACTTTTTATTATTTAAACACTACGAGGAAAAAACCTAACTTAATTAACTAAATGGTCACTGTATTATTTATCGGGAAACATTTCATATGTGGATTTGAAATTTCCATGAAAATTACATCTACGTAGACAAGAATTAGTTTTTATGTTAATGAATGTACAGATATTTAATTTTGGCTGAGCATCATTAATGATTTTAACTCGGTATTTCTGGACACAGTTTCTCTTTTTCCTGATTCTAAAACAGTTGTAAAAACTTTCTTTCCTGTATGATTGCAATTTATATGGTCCGTCTACAGGACATCTCGAGGATGAAACGAGCTATTGACTTGTAATTTGTACACAACACCACATAGCAAAGCCTAAACGTGGACGCGTGGTGTAGCGTACGCCTACATTATTTTAGCTTTAAAAGAAAGTTTTAATCACGATATTTACAACAAATGTAGCTTTATTTACCTATTTAAAAATTTTTACTATGTATTTTTTTATTATTATTAATCTGATTTTAGTATAAAAAACGTGATATCACTTTTAATAGTTAGTCGTCTGTTTAACTTAAAATAGGCGTAACTGTATGATCAAATTCAAAGGAATATTTGGGGAAACAATTAGTAGTATTAGTAGTCTGATCTTCTGTGCTGATACATTGATGTTAAATTGTATAACAGGACATCCGTATGTTACACGACGATTAGTGTAAGCAAACTACTGTATGAGTAACTCTCTATATAAAAACATACATTATAATATACTTTAGATTACTTTAAAAAGTGAATCATTGTTGTAACTTAAATAACCGTTTAATCAATTCATAGTGATATCCGGAAACAATTCAGCAGTATTAGTAGTCTGATCTTCTGTGCTGATACATTGATGTAATTGTATAACAGGACATCCGTATGTTACACGACGATTAGTGTAAGCTACTACTGTATGAGTAACTCTCTGTATAAACAAACATTATTAATACGGTTAGATTATTAAAAAAGTGAATAATTGTTGTAACTTAACTAACCGTTTAATCAATTCACATTAATATTCGGAAACAATTCAGCAGTATTAGTAGTCTGATCTTCTGTGCTGATACATTGATGTAATTGTATAACAGGACATCCGTATGTTACACGACGATTAGTGTAAGCTACTACTGTATAAACTCTCTGTATAAACAAACATTATTATACGGGTTAGATTATTTAATAAAAAGTGAATAATTGTTGTAACTTAACTAACCGTTTAAATCAATTCACATTAATATTCGGAAACAATTCAGCAGTATTAGTAGTCTGATCTTCTGTGCTGATACATTGATGTAATTGTATAAACAGGGACATACGGTATGTTACACGACGATTAGTGTAAGCTACTACTGTATGAGTAACTCTCTATATATAAAACATATATTATAATATATTTATATTACTTTAAAAAGTGAAAGAATCATTATTATAACCTTATTCACTGTTTAATAAATTCATAGTAATAGCCGGAAAACAGTTCAGCAGCATTAGCAGTCTGATCTCCTGTGCTGATAGTTAATGTGATTGTATAACGTGACCTCCATATCTGACTCGACTGCTAGTATTACGCTATTACTGTGTAGAGGAACACTCTGTATTACAAACCACCCGAAGGTTCATGCAAACAGCTAGTTATCAGTGTACAGCGCATGGCATATCTCTTTGATCATTTTCCCTGGATACCCCGGAAATCCGCAAACACTATCGCTCTGCATTTGAATAGACACTCCAAATTAGTCCGTAGTCTATCTCTATATTTCAATTCCTGTTTTCCGACACAACGAGAAATTATTACTAAACGTTACAACAAAACAGTAAGTGCAGACAGCTGTTTTATTTTTATCTAAGTTGAATAGTTTGACATTATTTTGAAACAATGAATAATCTATGTCATTATATAAAATCAGCCCATTATAATATATTACAAACTATTAATGAGGATAATACTTTGTGTAAAGGTTTTTATTAACAATGAATTGATTTGATATAACAATTTTTTGAAATTCCCTATGTTCCTATTTTTCTATGTGTTTCTTTTAGGAAGTGAAGCTCAGAAATTGCAATTAGTCCTTAAAGGACCTTTGCACAGTTTTCGGATAGAGTGATGGTAGTAGGGGTCAATTTCTTTTAAGATCCTTGAGGAAGTAGTATAGACACTTATTTTCCGTGATGTTTTCTTGGAAGAAGGGAAAGCTAGCTCTGTACCAGCAGGTCAAAAGTCAGTGCGGGCAGGAGTGAGTGGCTATGCCCTTATGCCTAGGATAGCGACTGCTATTAATACAGGGTGCCCAATAATTCCAAAAAAGTCATCCCCTGCAATAGACTTGTCCTACTGACCTTTCAAATTGCGTCCTAATATCTTGAAATTTGCTGTTAGTGATATGGCCGCACCAGGACATAAGTTTTTACTGTACCCAGTGTAGATATAACTGGAAGGTATAAAAACAGCCAGAAGTGGACCCTCCTGGTTACCGCTATATGCTATGCAAAAGTACAACTTTACGTTTCGAGGATTTGAAATCTACCCTCTTTTTCAACTCCTAAAAACCCTAGTATAATTAAGAAACTAAAGAGTGCAGCAATGGATTGCCACTCGCAGTTATAATAATTATTAAGCGATACCTGACTCTCACTATGATATTAAACTCAAGGACCGGATAGGAGGTGGATTATCTGCACTCAACCCCCCCCGCCCACACAACTGGCAGGACCATCGCCTTTCTACTCTCGTTTAAGATGACGGGGCCCGCAATACTGTAGAAAAACTATGACATTGAGTTTGTCGTCAGTGCTCCACCCTATATTTGTTTCGGGTATGTTTGTTTCCCATTCCTGGCTCCTGAGCAGTGACATCAGTTTGGGTCTATTTTCTTTTCCTCCAGTCTGAACGCCATGCCGTTCTTGGTACAGCGAAGTATCACTTAATAATTTACCATACCGTTGAATGGCAACTCATGGCTGTACTTTAAGTTTTTTTTTCAGTTATTAGGAGATTTTAAACCTAAAGAATAAGAGACATTTCAATCCTTGAAACGTAGTGCTATAATGCTTTAGTAATAAAGCATTTTGAATCTAATAACAATATTATTGAGTAAATGTAATTGCAGTCTTCGTTTTCGTTCATTAATAGTCAAATATTTACAATTATTCGAAGGAGTGATTAAATGCAAATATAGCATTGCGCTACATTACACATTCTGATTAGTTATCTTGAAGGAAACAGGTTTTTCCCCGGACATTTGCCATCGTTCAGTGAAACAAGAAATCAGTTAACACTACGTTTCGAGATCTGCAATCTGATCTCTTCTTCAGGTCAAGAACTAACCTAATACATACGATAAAAACTAGGCTTAAGTAAACAAATCTTACCAAAGCGTTGTGGCACGCCTAAGTCAGGAATCACAATCAAACATGTTGTTTGTCAACTTCACTATCTGTAAAAACATGCACTTAATAGAAAACTATACACAACACTAATCATTAAAACTGAACTACGGAATACAGGTCACAATATTCTGCTTCTGCTTTCGTCTAATAACCCCCTACGACTGAACCAGAGGGCACTAGCCAATGGCAATCGTCACGGCAGACAAAAACAAAACAATTTTGTCGGAAATAAAAAGGAAGAGGGACAGGAATGGGCCCTTTCATTATTATTGGGTTCATGCGAGATGAACTTCTTAAAACCATATTGTGACTCCGGCATTGGTGTATATTTTTGAAACCTGACACTAGTGAAGATTTGCTACTAACTAGAGTCTACATCTATCTGAAGATACATCTTAGTTATCGTTAAAATTTAACAGAATTCCAATAAATGTGTGATTTTTATAAAGTTTGTGTTTTTCAATAATTGGTGATACGTACTGTATGTTTACTTAACAAAAACAAAAACAAATAATACTTTCAGCAAGAGTTATCATCATTATATATCTGTATCATAGATTCAACATCAGGTAACAAAATCAATCTGAACGAGAAGAAATCTTCTGACATCGAAAAATTCAGTTTACCTCCGAGCAAGTCAGATTGGTTTCCACTTATATTCTGCGTTGACTTTGTTTTTTATGAAGACCTAGCTATGTTTTTGAATTTCTTAATCTTCATTTTCGGACAACTCTTTCAAAACCAGTGAGTTTTGTGTTGTCACATTTTATGTATGTTTGTTTTAGTTTGTTCGACCCTTTGCTTCCTAATAAAATAACAATGTTTGTATTCATATCCCTTAAAGTCCCTTAGTGATGCTTGTGTGTTTTTGTTTGTGATTTAAGGGTTTTCCAATGAGTTCTAATTTGGATTTTCCAAACTCCAGGACATGATGCATCATGACAGGACAATTTGTTAATCATTGAAATCCTAATAACTTTCGTCCTATTGTTCGTAAATAATCTCAGGTCCATTTAGATGTTACTCCTGTTCGATGCCTTTGGCTACAAAACAGAAGGATGTTGGAAAAGGTGCAGATATATTTTTCAATAACTCTTATATGTCTTCTTTCTTTCGGAAATTGTGCCATTTTTATGATGATGGAAGATAGAAGATATTACATATTAACTTGATTAACTTGTTTTCACGTTCACTTATACAATACAGTCAATATGTGTTTCTGCAATCAAAACCCATGCATTGCTTTTATTACATTAGCGAAAGGAAAATCAAAATATTGATATTGTTTAATGTAAGCAGATATAACTCAGAGTTTTTGTTTGTATGAGAAAACCAATATTTTATTGAGCACAACATGAATTTTAACTTAATTTTCTCGTAATCATAATATGATATGTACAGAGGAGATAGTTTGTGAGATTTACATGTTTTCATTATATCTGTAAATTTTAAAGTCAAATACTACTCGAGTTTTGCGTTTAGATTTATTGATATTTGTAAAATTAATAGAAATATATTTTTATTTTATTCTTTTTATACGAAAAGACTTAATTTTTGCACTGGAAAATGACAAAAATAGATCACTATACCAGTAGAAAAAACTGAACTGTTTTTTTGTCCAACTGTGTTTTTTATATCCACGTGTGTCTTTTCGAATAACAGTTTCAATTAACTGTTATTTGAAAAGGAAAGTAATGATTTCCAACAAACAAAAACATTGGATAAATTTGATGTTTTGATAATGTAATTATATCACTGGACTAGAATCTCTTTATAAATTGTCTTGTAATCACAATATTGAAGAAACACTAAAAATTTTTCTCTGTAGAAAGAGTGTATTGTTTTAAAATAAGTTTAATAAAAAAATTCAATTCTTTTTTTAGTTGAGGCTCAAACAAATCTGCAAGTGATGAACTGCTAAGATTGCTGATTAGCGAAGAAATCAAATACGTTAAATATTTTCAACAAATCTTTTGTTGGCGTCATATTTTACCACAACCAGCTTGAGTATATTCCTAATTGTGCTTCATTGACAAAATTTGGTAACTGGCATGTATTTTATTTTAAATGGACATCAAAATATGTGATTTTGACAGACATAGAAAGAGCTTGCCTTTAGAAATGGGCGAGAGTTCAGATATCATGGTATGCAAATTGTTTGTACGTTTGGCAACCAGCGTGATCAGTACTAAAACTCGCATAATCAATTTGTAAGGTCAATAGCTGAAAATAATGTGGCAAGGTTATTCAAATTTTCAAAAAGAAGCAAACCTACTGCTGAACCATGAGTAAAAGGTAACACATCTGGTAAGAATATATTAATCTTACGAATTTCACCACGATGAACATCATCGTTCGTTTTGTGGTGTAATCAAACAGTTTAATGCCTAATTTTCTCATAATTATGATAAATTATGGTTCTCTCAAAAACTTTTCAACGCATCATGCATAAAATACACGAAATAAATATACATTTCTTACTTCTGTAGTATATCATAAGGTGTCGAAAATTATAAAGGATTACCAGTGAATTATTTCTCCAAGATTGCGATTTACCTTGGCTTGAAATTAAGTAAAAAGTTTAGGAAAGAAAAGTAAATGAGACGTGAGGAGGAAAGTTGGATCTTGACAAAGTTGACAAATAAATCCTCAAAATACAAGTTTAAATTAGTTTTTCAAGTAACGACGAGACGACGGTAAGTCAGGTGCACTTACAAATAAGTTTAGCCAGACTAAGACGCTGAGGTGAATTAAAACTTTACTTAACAACTTTTACACTTGCACAATAAAAACGTGTTTTACAATAACACCTCAATTTATATAGCTTCGTGAAGAAATGTTCTGTTAAATCATTTTATTACTTTTAAGATGCAAATTCGTACTTCGGAAATCACGTATCGTTGTACCAGAATATAATGGATTGAGCCAGATCTATAGTGATCAGAGAACGAGTAGTGTTGGTAAAGAGAGATATACTCCAAAAAATAAATAATTTAGCAATTTGAGAATTTAGTTTACTTGTATGTGTTACTATGTGCAAGCGTATCCATAATTTATTCCATCATAAAACTTCAACTACAACAATCAGCAGTTAAGCAACCTTCATTAGTGCAATTTTACGTGAAGGATGGAGGTTTATTTCTCAGTTGTTATTAAATGTAGCAGAAATCCACAAACACAATATTTATGATCCTGCTCCTGCAACGCAATTCAATGCATTCAATTAAAAATGCGAATTTACTATTCTGGATTATCATACTTTTTTTTGAGAAATGCTTTTTTCTAATAATTATAAAAATATAACAAAATAATACTATTATTCATAAGGGTTTTGTTTTCTTTAAAGATATTAATTTTAGACCCACATATATGAAAGAAGAACTGGTTATTGTATAGGAAAATGTAAACAAAGATGTAATTAAAAGAAAACACAATTTACTTATTTAGACATATATAATACATGTTACTCCCTTGTAATTCTTAAATAAGTGTTTTTCAAATTTCTCTTTAATAACAGTAACCTCTTTTGTTTAGTATTTGGGTCGGAACGTGTTTTATTTGAAAATGAAAACCTCATCAAATTAAAAAATAAAATTATAAATTATAAAACAGTTATGAGTTATTGAGTTGTTACATAAAGTTAATAAGGATTAAGATTTTATACACACACTTTAGACACACGATAAGATACATTAAGTAATAAGCTCACACTACAGGAATAAAAACCTGTCACACTTCTAACTTCTTAAGTACATTCAAAAAGCTTAAAAGTTTTAATTAGTTATCAAGTGGCTTAGGGAGAAAGTCAAGTGTTAATTTTGTAGTAGGTTTATTTAAGCACATGTTGAGCTAAGTATATTTAGCTGAAAGATTATCTTTCCGCTTTTTTTTAATTAGTTTATATTTTATAAAAGAAATATTTTTTACATTTTAAAATTAAACTTCAATATCTTATTTTGTAACATGTGTTGAAATATTTAGAACTAAAACTTATGTGGAATTAAACTTTGAGGTTGATAAAATGAAACCAAAAATATATTTATCTAAACGTCTTAGCTCGCTTTGTTGATCTTAATTTGTGTTATACCTTATATCATTTAGTTTGAATAGTATCTTGTTTATTTTATATAAACTTAAAAATAACCATCTTTTAGCAATAAGTCTTTGCGGCGAATTATGTTTCCAATGGACAGAGCTGTAATTAATATTATTCGTAAATCTAAACGCAATCCACGGAAAGAAAGTAAAAAACTTTTTCTTATGTAGACGTTTAAGAAATTATGTAATTCTAAAAGAAGTATTTTTTCCCATTTCTCTTTAATAACAGCAACCTCTTTTGTTTAGTTTGTGGGTCTAAATTTATTTTTATTAGAGAATGAAAACCTCATCAGAAAATAAAAAATAAAATTATAAATTATCATACTTCTAACTTCTTAAAGACATTCAAAAAGCTTAGAAGTTTTAATTAGTTATCAAGTGGCTTAGGGAGAAAGTCAAGTGGTTTTATTTTGTAGTAGGTTTACTAGCACAAGTTAACCTAAGTATATTTTAGCTGACAGATTATCTCCTGCTTTTTAAAAATTATTTTCTTTGTTATACAAAATATTTCTTCTATTTTAAAATTAAACTTCAATATCTTATTTTTGTAACATGTGTTGACATATTCGGAACTAAAACATATGGAATTTAAACTTTGAATTTGATAAAATTAAACAAAAATATATTTATCTAAACGTCTTAGCTCGCTTTGTTAAACTTAATTTGTTATACCTTATATCATTTAGTTTGAATAGTATCTTGTTTATTTTATATAAACTTAAAAATAACCATATTTTAGCAATAAATCTTTGCGGGCGAATTTATGTACCAGTGGCCGGAGCTCTAATTAATATTATTCGTAAATCTAAACTCATCCTTGGCAGAAAATAAAATTTAACTTTTTCATATTTAAATTCAACACTAATACTATATTTTACATTCTACTACGAATTGGGAAAATAATGCATATATTTGTTTAAAATAACATGAAGGTCCGGAGTAGTTATACATTATGTAAATTACTCTGAATAAATAATACAATCCAATGATAGCAATAACTATTTTTCGCAGTAAGTAACAACAGTGGAATGGAATCAGATACTTCTCATTATCTATACTTTCAAAGTTTCCTATTACTAACATAATTATGTAAATTGCAGAGTGAAATATTTAAAAACTGTACAATTTTTTTCAAGCAACTTTGTGTAACGGATGTGGTAACCTATGCCAATTAGAGGCATTTTAATCATTGAACGCGAACCCATTTAATACTTAAGATCTTAAGTTAAATGTAAAACTTTCAGTAATTTTTCCTTTAAAATATTCTCTTGAATAATATATGCAAATATTCATAAAGTGTTATACATTAAAAATATAGTATTCCATTGATGTATTGTTCATGAAGGTTTAATGTGATTCATACAAAATGTCTTCTGTTCGCTATTAAATTTACAATACTCGTTACAAACAAATCTATTCATAATAACAAACGTATACATTAATACATAATTAAGGACGTTTATAATAATGTTTTTTTTTTACCATACGCCCCACTTTTGCTCTATAGAGTTTTCTGCTTACAACACTAATTTATTTTGCATATAAAATTGCTCTTAAAATTTTTAATAGTTTAAATATTTTATATATGAATAATTTTCACATGATTTTTGTTAAGAATTATAATTTAGCTTTCAAGGGAGGAAGTATCCTTGTTTAGATCGAAACTAAACAAAATCTATTTTCAGACTCCTTTGAGAATATACATATTTTTGAGAAAGATCAGGCTTTTAGCTTTTTTCCTTCTCGATATATTGCATAGCAATAATAGAACTGCAACACAATTTATAAAGAGAAGTACAGATCTAATTAAGTATATTTTCGCTCGGTTTATGCTTAAAATGTTATTTTATAAGATTTAAACACTGTCTTTTAAGGTACATAATAAATTCAAAATATAAAAAAATATATTTCATAGAGCCTATTCTGGATATTTCAGAACACAATTATAACACATCACATTTCGTAAAACATATATATTTAATTCAAGTTTACCCTAGTTCATAATAAACAATAGTACTTCAAAGTTCACATAGGATTAGGATTATTGACTATATGCCAAACTGTACTAAAATAACAATAAGAAAGTATAATCATAAGTACCGAAATTGCACAGTTGTATACAGTAGAATACAAATATTACAGTAGTGTAATGTAATACTATTACAATAGTGTAATGTAATCTATTACAGTAGTGTAATGTAATACTATTACAGTAGTGTAATGTAATACTATTACAGTAGTGTAATGTAATACTATTACACTATAGTTTGCTGTATTTTATTAAATATATGTTCCTCATTACACTAAATGTGTAGGAGTGTATAACATTTTATGACAAAAATCTATTTATAATAATATATAAACATATATAATATACTATCTTACAATACATGTCGAACTATGTACCATGGTACCCGATCACATCAGATTATTTTTGATAACTGGCATATTTAATAACATAAGAATAACTTTAAAACAATTTACGTTTAAGTAACAGTACGTTTCATGTAACAGTAGCAACAATTACCTGTAAAATGTGATGTCCATTCTGCATTAAACACAAACACAGCGTCCGCAGCTTTACAACGTGTATCAACACAACTCTAGTCCCGCATCGTGGTCATAATATCAACAGCTATTCACGTTATCTTAATTACACTGTCAACTTTAATTATTCCATTATTTACCTAGATATCACTGGTGACTTTACACTTTAAAATTATTCAGCAAAGCGTTCAGGGGTCCATTTAACTTTGACACAGATATAATATGAAAGGAACTAGTTATTGAATTGGATGCACTACTATATTTCCAATTATTGATCATAATTAAAACTTTTTGAAAATGTATAAAAATAGAATACATTTGACAGCGATTAATGGCTTTGTTGTAATTTGTTGAAAAGTCACTACTATATGAACGTATCACTTTATAATGAATGTGTGTTCGATGAGTATTTAGAACGAATAAATTCGAAGGAGAAGGTCGTTGTAATTAAGTGATGATTCGGCCTGTAAGGCTTTACAACTTAATAATTATTTACCGAAATATAAATGTGCCGTTACTGCAGCTGTGTAATATCACTCCTTAGGACCATTTGAAATTTTGTGTATCCATTGTGGTGCATTGCAATTTCCCTGAGGAACTGGTTTCTAATTGCATAAATAGAAATTCCATTGGTTACTGTTGTTTTGCATGGACGAATTTTAATGGAGCAAACAAAATGTTCGAATGAATTAGTACGTCTTTGTTTAAACAGTTATTCATATTCCGTGAAAAACAGTATTATTTATAAAAAAATATAAGAAACGTTTGCTCTACCATTCTTTAATGCAGAAGATGACAGAACGATGAATAGGCATGACATTTATAGCTTTTATCGTTTGCTGATAAGTGTATCATAAAATGAATATAAAAACACGATTTACCAGAAAAGATACCGAGCAAAGCTCAGTTTCCTGATATTGTAGTTATAATATGAGTAAAGTAAACTGTCATAATGTTACGTTATTTAATGTTTTGAGTAAATATTTTTTTTAACCAATTGACCACTACCTATTCACTGATCACCGTAGATCTGACTCAAACTATTATTTTCTGGCACAATTCAACAACTGGATTTTAAAGATATGAATCCGCGACTGAAAAAGGAATAACTTATAAATTTTGTTTTATACGGTGAACGAAAATAGATATTAAATATTTGCAGAGCTGCCTATACAAGCGTTTTTTGACAAAAGTTTTTTAAACTGCTTATTATATTCGTCCCAAGTAGGACAGTTATGTTTTGTTGCTTAGAACATTTATAGATGAAGTGTTTGACATGTAATTGATTTAATAATGTACAATTGTGATATATCATATGTTATACATGTTAACAAATTAACATGTTATATTATAAGTGCACAAAAAAAGAAAGCTAAATTAATTCTTCACAACAGTTTTCTGTTACTTATAAATGTAAATAATATTTTGAAAACCTCACATTTCGATATTCCAGGGAAAGCCGGAACTATATGCCTACTCATCCCCTGATTTGGTTGCCCCAATATCGTGCTTGTTTCACAAAAATTCTTTTGACCTATCTGGGTTAATATGACAGACTCCTTGATCACCATCCCTGCTTCAGGTTTTAGAAACGTGCTAAACGACAGATGGAGAGGAATTTGGTTGTGATCCAATGACCATTTGGGTTAATATAATAGACTCCTCGATTATAGTCCTGCATCAGTTAGAACTTGCCAAACGGACAGATGAAGAGTATTTGATTGAATCCTTCTTCACCTCAATGGTTGATGAAGGCCCTAGACGAATAAAGTCTAAACATCTGCCATTTCCTTGTAAGCGCCAGGATGTGGCATATAGATTAAATGGGAGGGACTTTTAACACGCTGTCATAAAATTGTTCATACGTTTTAAAAAATAACCACTTTCATAGTTTATAGTACATGAAATAAATATAAGTTGCTGTTTTCTTAAACATAGGACTGACGCATTTTGAAGAGTAAATTCATACTTTGATGTTTCGTATTTATAATTACTATCGGCTGCCTGAACTGGGAAAGTAAGTTTGTACTTAGGCTTGAGTGCTAAGTTCCAAGCCATTTTTTATTGTCTGTATTCGGATTCAGTTTTTAAAGCAGGTTTTAATTTACAAAAATGTTTTCAATGTCGCACTTGGGTCACGCAAATCTTATAACATATTTTTTTACTACGTGCTACTCTGCTCGTATAAACTGTGTTAGTGATTTATTCCTAAACAAAAATATCCTATTATGCCAAGTCTTCTGAACATGAGGGTCAAAGGACATTTTTATTTACAGCAAAATATTTTGTACAAAAACTGTAATACTTTGTATGTAAAGTTATTATTGCTGAGATATACACTGAAAACGCCTCTTTTTGTAAGGAATGTGCCCTAATTGCAAATACTGTAGTGTTAAATTTGAAATTACTAAACAAAATAAAACAACATTATCTTAAAAGACAGCTGAAAAACGCACAGACGCAGAATATAAATGAGAGGAGGCAGGTGAGGGTTTTTGGATTCTACATGTTCACTTTATCATTCAAACCACAGTACAGCTACAATATATGTCTGGCACCCGATATTGTGAGGCTGCAGCTACATCAATCCAGAATACAGCATAATTTAAAGGGGTTATTTGATTTGTGATATACACGTTTAATTTTGACTCGGCTATCACATCAGTACAATCTGTCTCAGACACCTGCGATCTTTCAGATTGTAGCTAAGACTTCTGCTAGGACACACACACACACACAAAACCCACACACACACACACACACACACACACACACACACACAACACACACACACCCACACACACACACACACACAACACACACACACACACACAAAAACACACGCAACGCACGCACACAACCGCCCACACACGCATACACACACACAAACACACACCACACACAAATAATATGTATATATATAAATACATACACCTATAGATATATAAAATGTATAGGTAACTAGGGTTAAAATCCTACCAATTTACTTCATACAAACTTACATGTCTTGGTCTTGATTACAAAATGTGTTATTGAAAGTGTATAGCTATAGGGCGTAGATCATTAGTTATTACTACAAAGCAGAATTACAACTTAACAGAGGGGCAGTGAATATTCAAAAAGTAGTTTTACTGATATGTGATGATTGCTCAGGTATGTAAAGCTACAGTTATAACCCAGCAAGTCTTATAATCTATTAATTTTTAGATTTGAAATGTATACCAGTGTGTTGGATGTGTTTCATAATTGATTTCTGGCTTTTCATTGGTGGTTTTAGTAAACCTATGTGTTTTGAATGATTAAATATAAAATATATTAAATTTACGGTATTCTTGACTTAACTTAAGTTAATAAACTATATTTTAAATAAAATATTGGAACAAAATTGAAAAATTGTTGATTTTTAACTACGATTACATTTAAAATTGGACCAGTAAGATTTACAAATATTTATTATAAAATATATGTTTAATAATTAATATATGTATTTTAATAGAAAAGTAAAGATAGCAAAAACACTTTGAATACCTTTTATATATTTCAGAAAATCACAAAAGCCTTATGTTCATGATTGTGATATAACTTAAGTTGGTGTGCAATTAGATGTATATTTTTGGTCACAATTAAATCCATTGATTGAGTTAGGTTATATAAAGAGTTAGCGGAGATAAATCCAACGAGAATTCAAAGATTTTGCGGATCTGTTAATGTAATGTTTTATTAATGAGTAGGCATTCAGATGAATTTTTCTGTCTGGGAATACTTTTTACCGTCGTAGAGATAGTAATGCTTTGATACAATATATAGTTAGGATATTTACTATTTCATGGAATTGGTATTTTAACCACAAAAAAATGGTCTACCATGTTGGTATTCATTGTTGCACTAGTATAAAAGATATTGGGGGAATAACAGAATATAATTATATAGTATTCTATATTTGTTTTGTTAATAATTGATAAATTTAGTTAATACATTTTTATTATAGATTGGAAAACAATAAAAATATTTGAAAATGTTATACAAGAGTGAGATATAAAATATTGAAACAAGTGCAAATAAAAATATTTGGATTAATTTTAGTGTGACATATTTAAAACTCCAGATGTCATATAGAACACAAGATACAAAAGTGTTTGATTCATTTATGTTTCACACGTAATACGTGTGTGTAGTGTTACAATAGGGATTATGTATCACAGTTTCGTTTCAACCATGTGCTCACAGCATCAATATCCAAGTGATAAGACATGAGTGTGGAGATTTTCCGGACATTTTCCATCGTTCAGTGATACAACAAAT
Organism: Homalodisca vitripennis; assembly: GCF_021130785.1. Lineage (NCBI taxonomy): Eukaryota > Metazoa > Arthropoda > Insecta > Hemiptera > Cicadellidae > Homalodisca > Homalodisca vitripennis. The sequence continues at coordinate 217,590,317 of NC_060208.1, read as the reverse complement.
CAGTACCACGTATATAAATGTAACAATTTGAAATTTTCTTCAGCCAAATAGCTAAAACTAACTCATTATTACAAACTATATTAAAAATAAACAAATCATACGAAAGCGTTGTGACACGCGTAAGACAGGAATAACAACTACCATGTTGTGTGTCAACTTCACTAATTCTACAACATGCACTTAATAAAAAAACATTTACTAATTATTATAACTGAAGTATAGTACTATCCAAACTCACTGTTTTTATCTTCCTGACCTAGCTGTACCATAAACATTTCTCAGGACAAGGACACACCATTCATTATCGGGCTGGACCAGGATGCAATCTAGCCGTCAGTGTGGAAGACTATCCAAACTCACTGTTTTTATCTTCCTGACCTAGCTGTACCATAAACATTTCTCAGGACTAGGACACCATTCATTATCGGCTGGACCAGGATGCAATCTAGCCGTCAGTGTGGAAGACTATCCAAACTCACTGTTTTTATCTTTCTGACCTAGCTGTACCATAAACATTTCTCAGGACTAGGACACACCATTCATTATCGGCTGGACCAGGATGCAATCTAGCCGTCAGTGTGGAAGACTATCCAAACTCACTGTTTTTATCTTCCTGATCTAGCTGTACCAAGAAATATTTCTCAGGACTAGGACACACCATTCATTATCGGCTGGACCAGGATGCAATATAACCGTCAGTGTGGAAGACTATCCAAAACTCACTGTTTTTATCTTCCTGACCTACCTGTACCATAAACATTTCTCAGGACTAGGACACACCATTCATTATCGGCTGGACCAGGATGCAATCTAACCGTCAGTGTGGAAGACTATGAAACTCACTGTTTTTATCTTCCTGACCTAGCTGTACCATATACATTTCTCAGGACTAGTACACACCATTCATTATCGGCTGGACCAGGATGCAATATAACCGTCAGTGTGAAAGACTATCCAAACTAACTGTTTTTATCTTCCTGACGTAGCTGTACCATAAACATTTCTCAGGACTAGGACACACCATTCATTATCGGCTGGACCAGGATGCAATCTAGCCGTCAGTGGGGAAAGACTATCCAAACTCACTGTTTTTATCTTCCTGACCTAGCTGTACTATAAACATTTCTCAGAACTAGGACACACCATTCATTATCGGCTGGACTAGGATGCAATCTAACCGTTAGTGTGGAAGACTATCCAAACTCACTGTTGTATATATTACTGCTCTGGCTGTACCTTAAAAATTTCTCAGGACAAGAACACACAATTCTTTTTTCCAAAAAACCAATCTAGCCGTCAGTTTGAGTACTAACCAAACGCATTCTTGTATATCTGCCTGCCCTTACTTTTGAATTCACTTTCCTTTTAATAGCGTAGCGTAATCTTGACTGTTGTGATGAAAAAATTTACCATAACAATTTTTCAAGACAAGGACCACACCATTCATTATTCGCTGGCCAAGGATCCAATCTAGCCGTCAGTGTGAACGACTAACTGAACCCACTGTCATATATCTTCTTAACCTCGCTGTGATAACACTATCCATTTAGTAGCGTATCCTTGGCATGTTCTAATCTTGCAAACTGTATGCATGGGTTTAAATTTAATTTTAATTAATCGATTTTTTAATCAAATCATTTTAAGTAGGTTTGAATTAATTGTTTTTAACTTCCCTATACTGGATTACTTATATACGGAAAATTGAGTTTAAGTAAAACAAATCAAATTTCGTTGATTGCATTTAAAAGTTTTTTAATAATTTTGATTGATATTTTTACACTTAAACCGTAAAAAGGCTAAAATAGTAAACTCCTTCCAGAATAATAACTAAAATAAATCATAACTATACTTCCAAAATTTTGTAGCTACATTTTACACGTCAAAATATTTAGATTAAACTTTATTATATACGTAATATATTTTTAAATCGGATTAAATCAAGTAGTTTTTTTGTAAAAAAGTATTTTAGACCAGTTCAAACTAAATTTAAAGACGGTAATAGTAGGTATACCACAAAATCTTTAGAAATACCGCCAAAATTTAGTTCGTTAATCACAACCAAAATTGATTTAAAGCTTGTTTGAAAATATCGTGTATATTCTCCAAAAGTCTAGGAGATATTTATCAAAAGACATTTGTTATTTCCGACAATGCCTGTGTATTTCGATCACCAGGTTAAAGGTAATTTCGATAATTTCGAGTTTCTTTATTTCACCATTGTGCATTAGTTCAAATATATAATGAAAACCCAGAGCATCACGCACCAAAATAGATTACATCCAATGCGGTGTTGCCAACTGCTGACTATCAGCTCCATGTGATCTTGAAACGATTCAGTACTTTTCCATACAGGTATAACTGGCAACTGTGTCCGGTTCGGTATGATTGGTGGAGGGGGGAGGGTGGCAACACCCACCATCGGATTATTTTTGGTATCATGTAAAGATATCATATTTCCGATAGGATAAATGATTGTAATAAGATTCATGATTTACACATATCCATCATTGAGTGAAATCTTGATTTTACATGCTGAAAATAGCGCTGTGTGTCACACAGATTCTATATGTTAAATTATATAAAACATGTTCACAATTTAATAAGATTTACCCAGACGGAAATCTGAGGCATTGAAATTGTGTCAAATGTGTCTAGATGCAAGTTGACAGAGATTTATACGAGAATAAGATGAGTTTTCTGTAGACTAAAAAAGTATATATATATACATATTAGGAAACATAAAATTGGAACTATGAGTCTGTTACTCAAAAAAAGAGCGTCATTTCTTATGTTTCCTGAGAATGGAGTGTTGGGTCCGGAGCTAACACAACTCTCAATAAGGGGATTGCAATGGAAATTTGTCATTGAAGTTTAACGCAGAATTCCCTGTGTGTGTGATTTTTTACTCTATGTTCGAGACCGAAAGGCGGAGCCAAAAACGGGCATATTATGACAGACGTGGGCAGTTCCATTCCCATCCCACAATTCCATGCTTCGTAATTAACTAACTATTATGTTTATTGTTACAATAATAATTTTACTTCCACAAATAATAATTTATGTAAATAATTTGTTAAAAATAAAGCATTTCAGAATAATAATGGGAACCATTAGTTTTACGCGTATGAATGAGCGTGAGCGCTCGCTGGAGAATAGGATTTAATTCACGATGGGAGCAAAAGTTGAAACATTCCAACGATTCATCATTCTCGGATACATTGCGGATCCTTTCATTTCCTAGTAATTGGTTAATTGTTAATGAATTACCCTTTATAACCTTTATCATTATTGAAATACTCTCACAATTTGTATTGTACTGTTCCTAAGCTAAGCTTTTTCTTACACATTAGTATGACCTAAAACGTCAACATCATCATAATGATTAAATGTACAGATCACAATAACCTTCCGTGTTAATTGTTAACGATAGCATCCTACTCTATCCACTATTTAGGAATTATTGAATATTAATAGATTTAGGAATAATATGTAATCTAATCACATCGTTTGTTTGTGCTATATCTAGGTATAGTATTTTTAATGAGCTCTGATTTACTGTGAAGACTCCATATTCAAAGTATTAAAATGGGACCCTTCTACCGTTGTATTATATAACTTAAAATGGAAAATGTCAACAGTTATTAATAAATTTTTGGTTTTTATTCTTCTTAAATACATACAAAGTTCCAATGTAGGAGACACAATTATTTTGAAATTTAATCAACGGGAAGCTAAGAAATATAAAACTCAGTATTTTAAAATGTTCAATAATAAGTTGAAGCCCCTATATTTATGTTAATAACTCCGCTGACCAAATATACTTAAGCTATAAGCCTGTGGTTCGCTTAAAATTATTCCAGGTCACTCTCCACTTTGCCTTGTTCTTAATTACAAAGCCACAATTCGGTGATAAAGTCCGTAGAGTTTCGCACAGCGTTTATGGTGTAAGGTGTATGGAATTTAAGTATTTTTTGGAATTGACAAAGGTCTTACTAAACTAAAACCATATATTATTGATATATCATGATTTTCAGAGCTTTATAAGAGTGTTGAGGGCAAGAGGACTGTATTGTCATTGAGAACTATAATAACATTTTCTTAGAAAAAAAAACTTTTGACCCAAGTTTTATTTTTTTCTCAGTTTATTTCCAACAATTAAAAACTACCAATCAACCTTCTTCAGTTTCACAAAAACTCCATAGGCAGTTTCCCTCCTTTTAATAACTATACAACTATATCAACTTGTATACATAATGTTTAAATCTTGGATGCCTGGAACTTTTCAATACTGAAGTCAAGTGAAGCTACATCTAAAAAATTTAAATAACGAGTTTAAAGGAACATGCTATAAATCTTGGAAATAAAAGTATATTCAATAGGATAGTTTGAGAAATTAAAAATCTTTATGTTTCAAAAGTTAATACAGACATAAATATTTAATTTTGTAAGAGTAATAGAATATACCATACAGTTTTGTGATATACTGTATGTTTTGTGGTCCACGGTGGACAATTTTAATACTGATATTGCAATTGGTTTGAATGGTTTTAAATAAAAAAAAACCCAACAGAAGTATGTTCTTAGCCTCATTAGAAAGATTACATAAGGACATGACTTATAAGTGATATACTTACACAATATCAATAAGAACGGTGTAAGGCATTAATTTTTAGCAGATGTTTAGTTCAGCCTCATTCACCTTCCACTTAGTGATGATTTATCCTCGTACAATATAATGTTCGTATGATGTATTGATGATGATGTAGTGCTGATTTATCCTCATATAATATAATGATCGTACGATGTAATGATGATGAAGTAGTATTGATTTATCCTCGTAGATTACAATGATCGTACGATGTAATGATGATGAAGTATTGATTTATATTCGTACAATATACGAGTATATTCAATGTAGATATTCAATAAAAATATAAAAATTCAGTATAGGACATAATTGTTAGTTAGTTTTTTTTGGGGTTTTCACTAAAACTTTGTGTTTCTATGTTATTTTTATTTGCATATAGAAAAATACATTTTGGTTACAGCATTGGTTACGTATATTTTAATTTTATAATAGGTTATACTATTCAAATATAAATATAAATTTCCTTTGTACCGTGTAAAGGAAGAAAACCCCCATCCATAAAATGGAGTTTAGTAATGATTTTTTTCAAATGCATTTAACATTTGAGAAGTCAACATGATCTGTTCACCCCAAGGTGTCAAGTACTATTACTGGTGGATGAATGTACAAGGACACAGAAAAACCCCTCAACGCGGTACTCTATAAAGGGGTCAGAGTATATATGAGAGTTATAACTAATCCTAGTCAAGTATCTTGTTTGAATCGACCATAATTGTTATTAGTGAAAAGAATACACCTTTTAACACTTTCGCAGTAATTTTTTATTTGTACTATCAATGTACATTTCAGATTCGAAGAATCCTTTTTTCAAAACACTTTAGGAGTAAATAAATGAATTAAACAAATAATTGAACCAAATTAACATATGTTTAACTATCTTGAACTAAATTTTGGAACTTAACGTAGGTGGCTATTTTTGTATCTATTATTATTATTTATTATATATTAGTTTTTATAAATGATCAGTTTATATATTTTTCGTCCGTCAAAGAATCAATTATTTAAAAAAGTCAATTAACAATACGTTAGGACTAATGTTACCTATTGTAATTTACAAAAGTTCCAAAATAATCCTATTAAATGACAAAGATCGCTTAAAAAATTAAAAACAAATAATTATTTTTCACGTATAAAAATAACATATAGTAAATAATAATAATAATAATAATAATAATATTCTAATAATAAATACAAAATATAGCAACCAACGTAGTTGAACATAATATGTCAATTTGGTTCAATTAATTGTTTAATTATTTTTTTACCTACACCTACAATACCTGAAGATGAATTCTTCTTCATTTAGAATTTGAAATGTACATAGTAGTAGAAATAAAACACTACAAAATTGTTCAACGGTATATTCTTCTTAGTTATATTGACCAGTAACCCGTCAAGAGAACGCTCTTTTTTGGGAAGTTGAGAATACGATGTTTAAACTTGTATCCGCACACTAGATGGATTTACACGTCATTCAGGTATTGTAACACGTTACCAATATATGTCTGAGATGTTTGTATATTAGGCTGAAGTCATTTTTACAATATTAAGTAATGAAATGAAATCTTTCTTTGTTTTGTTTGGAGGTTAAGTGGTAGAGAGGACTTTTAAGTCCTAACTTCGCCTCTGTAAATAAATACATTTTTCATTTCATTTCATTTGTAAGTAATCTTAGTTAATCAATTTTTATGTAATATATTCCGATTTCCGTTGTAGGTTACCAAGACAAAAAATTTATTTGGGACTCGTTTATTAAAAACATATGAAATATACAAAGTCTAACGTAGTAATTTACAGTAATGTTTCCATTTCTATAACAACTTGATAGTAATAAATCTTCAACGGAAAAAAAGGTAAAAAAAAGCGAGTTAACGGAACGTTTTGCCACGTTGCAGAATAAATGTCCTCACTCTTCAAGAGATTGATCACCCAACTTGTGACGTATTGACGTCCTTTTTTACTCGTTTAGCGACCGAAAAACAGGAAAATAGATCGAAATTTATGATATGTTATAATGCTTATTACTCATAAGATTAAATTCAATCAAACGGCAATTAAATTCAACTATATTTAGGCCTAAATGTTTGGTTATTAGATAGATAATTAATGTGTTATACCGCAAGTTTATGTTCATTAATAGTTGTATAATTTGAAGTGTGAATTAATACCTTCTGCTGTTGAATATGAATTAAACAATTTAAAGATAATTACAAAAAAAGTGAAACAATTAAGCCGATTTTTTACAGAAATTTAATGACATCGTTGAGAGCCGCGCCCGTTGTATAAAGAACTTGAGTTTATCCCCATAAGAGAAACATTAAACCTTATGCACGTTTATTTCTTTAGTTTTATCTTGCGTTATTCGAGACTTCTCATTTTGATGATATTTTTGTACCTATATAAACGCCTTTCAGGTTTTATATTAAACTTCATACATTTTAAATACTACAATGAAAAAAGTTTAAGTTGTTCTCCTAATTACCACTTTAAAAATCTAGGAATGTACGAAAAGAGATTGGATACTTATTAATTATTATTACAAATAAGACATTAACTATATTGTACAACCAAACATAAGGTCGTAGTGGTTTAACATTGTACACATATAGGCCTACATTGAAGATGGTCAACACGACTGCAGACTCTGAATCTTTAAAACACTTATACTGAATGTACTAAGTTTAATATACTTCATTACTGCATTTAAATTTGCATAGTATGGTATTATACCATATACTTTCGATATGACCTTTGCCTGGATTTATGTAAAAGCGCGAAAAGGAATATAAAACTCGAGAGACACGCGCCGCACGTATATACAGTAACCATCTCCTTCTTAGTGGATAACAAGTTATTGAATGGTTGTAGCATATAAACGAATCCGTAGTAGCAAGAAGAGGACCATAAACCCGAGAGTCACGCGCCGCACGTACAAACAGTAACCATCCCCCTCTTAGTGGATAACATGTTATTGAATGGCTGTAGCATATAAACCTCCTAATGAAAACCGTCTTCTCGCTCAGATACTAGAGCTGTTTAATTTTAACTGTTTATTAACTATTTATATAGTATTTATTTCGCATATACTTCACCGAGTAAAATAACACTTTTCTCTACATATTATGTAACTGAGAGTCTGTTGTTTAATTGTAGATACTTCAAGTAAAACTTTAACTGAACTATTCATTTAATTATAAACGTGAAGATCAGTTGGTCGTAACTAAATTATGAAATACAGCAGACTTTACTTTGTACACAATTTTCTCCTGTAATAAACCGACTGTGTTCTATGGTTCTCTTTAATTATAAAATACGTATTCCACAGTACGGTTATTGAAGCTTAGGAGAAAAAAGGCTAAATTTTTAGCTGGAGTAATACACTTAAATATGTTTGGGTATCAATATAATGATAAAAAAGGCCAACCCTAGTGTTTGTTTAAAGTCTTTTATTGATCATGGATGGTTTTAAAGGATGTAACGATTTGGGACATACGCCATCGTTACATGTTACAAAATGTACAAAAGTACGTTCAGAGAATGTACAACTCAGTATCCCACTCTCGCCTGTGCTGGTGTGAGATGTTTATTGTGCTCTCGAATTTCTCGTTCTTGTGACGTTGTCTCGTGTCTTACATTCTGTGCAGTGGCAATGTCTGGACTTCCATTTTCTCCTGCCTGGGACTTTAAGCAGTTTTCGCATATGATAATTTAAAATTTTACTTAGTGGCAGAGTACTTCCACAAGTTGTAAGGTTTAACTCGTTTTTAATATATTACACCTTATGAAGAGGGTAGATTTCAGTCATTGAAAAGAGTGTAACTTATAATGTTGGTATATGTCCGGAATCCAATTATCATAGCGATAATTTCTTCTAGAATGTCATAAATTTGTTATATCGTATCATAAATATAGAATTTACTTTGCTTTCTTGATATAACTTTTATTTGTTTACAGTTTTCACTTCGAAACAGGCTAATATACTGCAGCGATGCTAATAAATTATATGTAACATAGCGATGCTGAGGAAAAATATTTACTGGTTCTGTAAATCACACACTTTATATTAGATAAAATTGCTGAATTAAATCGGTTTGCTTGCCAACATTGGAAAGCTATAAATGAAGGCTGAAAACAAAAACAGTACAGATTTTTTTAACCAATCAGGTTTTTTATTTAAATTGTAACTATATATATATACAGGGTGTTTGAAAAGTATGGGTACGGCTTAATATTTTAAAACCATAGGAGATAACATCTATAAACTTTGCACAGTGTCATATGGCTATGTAAACTATTTTTCCTTGCTATTACCATGACATGCCAACCAAAACTAAAAAACATCGGTATTTATTGTGTTTTATTTATTGTGTTATAAATTTATGTCATAATTTGCTAATTAATAAAAGTCAGTGAAAACACATTGGATAGTAGAGTGAAACGCCGCCTACCGCATCAGACTACGACGATCCAGTCAGAAATGGCAGCGCATAATGTACTTCACAATGTGTACCTAAAACAACCCGCCATTTCTGATTGGATAAACCTTTTTGAGATGCGGTTTGCGGCATTCAACTCTACTAAGTGAGCTCTTTCAAATGAGGTATCACTAGACCCATGCTTCAATTTAAGATTTCCATGTTTTCCTCTGTGGGCCGTCCCCCCATGGTTGGCATGTCATGGTGATAGCAAGGAAAAATAGTTTACATAGCCATATGACACTGTGCAAAGTTTATAGATGTTATCTCCTATGGTTTTTAAAATATTAAGCCGTACCCATACTTTTCAAACACCCTATATATATATATATATATATATATATATATATATTATAAAACAGTATAAAATATCCACCACTGATTTTTTATATGTCCTCATCTTCTTTCTGCCTTGGGGATCCCCCATGTACTATTGACCCACACGTTATCTCTCAGTGGTTTATACAGTGACCCATTCTAACCTGTATTCCTTAGTTCAGTTAGCCAAAATTATTGTTTGTTGGTTAACACCGAGGGATGGAAAAATTATGTAATTTTGTCATAATATGACCTAAATACTTTTAAAATGTGCATGAATCTACATTTATTTAAAAGTAACATCGAGTTTCGGTGATGCTGCATGTTAATCCACGGCTTCACTGGTCTTATAAGTATCTTAATGACAGGGGAGAATATCGCGGGATAAATAAATGTTTACACAAGCTGAGTAAAATCATATTACATTTTATCATGTGACATAGCAATACGTGTAGTTTAATGTAAGAGCAAAATACTGAAAAAGTTGCCTCGGTGAAACCAACACGTGGTATGGCGTTCCCCTAACTTATATATATTAATGAAATGCATAGTTGAAAATACATACATATCATGCCAATTAATACATATAAAATTAGTTGCAATTTTACAAATCTTCTAAATTTGAATTACATTATCTATGTGTTGAATGTTTATTCGTTCAAAACATTACAATATTTCCTACGAAACTTTTCCCTAAGTGAAGTTACCATGCCAGTTTTACGTCCAAAAATTTTGACTTTTGAAATGTCTATCCTATTCATATTATAAATGCGAAATGTTGTGAAAAAAATGGTTGAATGTTTGCATATTACTATATTTGGTGCAACCAAAAAATACTGTATTTAACTAAAAGCGATAATATGTGACAACCTCCACCACAAACCACCAAGAAGACAAGATGAGGTGGGGAGGGGCAGGGGAGGGTTTTGGTACGTGTTCCACTCGCCAGAACATGGAGCATAGTGTTATAGTAATATAGTAACCGGTGGAACTATATGACCTATGTAAATGATAGAGAGTTAATACAGTCGTAATGATCATAGCCTTTATCATGTTACATCTACTGCCAGTGCTTTTACAGCATTCTTCTAACGGCCCGAAACAAATAAATTAAAATTTGTTAACAGGAATTCTAACAATCATGAAACACAGTTTATTGTTTCTATGGCAATTTAAAATAAAAATGTATTCTGAATTCAAAAATTGAAATGTCAACATGCTAAAATGTTTAGGTCCAATATGATGATTTTCTTAATCCCAGCTGTGGCCCAATTATTTTAAATTACCCTCCACAAGAATGATGATCATTTACAGAGATGGTATTACATTGTCATGTAGTGAATACCCCATTTTAATGGGTCAAGAAGAAAGTGCCACCAAGATGTGTGTTCAAGATGGCCAGAGGTGATTGTATAGTACCAAGATGGAGAGTGCAATATAGAGAAGGGTGGAGGATATGAATCATACTCCAGTGTTACCCTCTGCTGGTCCCACACTCCATGGAAGACAGCATTGCAGAAATTTTTTGTGATACGCTCCTTCCTATGTATCGCTCTGCAGGTCCAAGACTCCATGGAAGACAGCATTGCAGAAATTTGATGTGATACGCTCCTTCTGTGTGCGGCTCTCTGGACGAAGACTCCATGGAAGAGAGCATTGAAAATTTGTTGTGATACGCTCCTTCCTGTGTGCCACTGTGCTGGTCCAAGATTCCATGGAAGACAGCATTGCAGAAATTTGTCTTGATACACTCCTTCCTGTGTTGCGCTCTGCTGGTTTCTAGACTCCATGGAAGACAGCATTGCAGAAATTTATTATAATACACTCCTTCCTGTGTGCCGCTCTGGTGGTCCAAGACCATGGAAGACAGCACTGCAGAATTGTGTTGTGATACGCTCCTTCCTGTGTGCCGCTATGGTGGTTCAAGACTCCATGGAAGACAGCACTGCAGAATTGTGTTGTGATACGCTCCTTCCTGTGTGCCGCTATGGTGGTTCAAGACTCCATGGAAGACAGCATTGCAGAAATTTGTTGTTTGATACGCTTGCATATATGCACAGCTTTATCCATCATAATTCTTCGTCAAAGAGTCGTCTCAGTTTTTTAACACAAGACTGATGGGTGGTGGAGGGTTAATATTTGTCTGATTAATGTCTGATAAGTCTGATTCTTGTAGTTTATTATTGCGTAAGTTCTAGAAATAAAATAGTTATATTGAGTAAATTGAGGAATCACTAGGTCCACACAGGAATGTTTTGAAAATTTAAGAACAGCGATCTTGTCTGAATCAAATTGAAAGTTGAATCTTCATTTTGACCCAGAGTTGAATATAATTGAATTTTTAATTATTTCTTAATCACAGTTACGTTTGAAAGGATAATGCAAGGAAACTTTTGAGTACCCTAATTCAAAGGTAGGAAAACACAACAATGTAGTAAATGCAAAGGAATTTTGAAAATCAGTATTTTTGGTACTTTCATCACCCATCCAAGATAAAGCCAAACTTTAAACTAAACTTTTTGCATTAATGCATTTTCTATTGCTAGAGTGTTTTACCAATAAACCCAGTTCATGACGTCCAACTTTTTTGTCAAGTTAGTCTTTATTATCATGTTTCTTTATTTATTTACTTTTGTATACGCTTAAGTTTATGTACTTGGGTTTGACATCAAAGAATAGAGGAGATACCAGACCTCTATGTTGTGTAATGTAATACATATGGTAACTGTTTGTAATCCAAAGAGGCTAAGTGCAATATTTGGTTAGAACCTTTTTATTCAGAGAGCAGAGACACTTCTCATTGTATATACCATATCCGCTGGACTAAGACTCCCTGCTTTCCTAGATTACTCAATCTTCTAGGTTTCTCATGAAATATCCGTTTTACAGTTTTTTTCAAGAATTACATTTTCAATGTAGTTATGGCACCATATTTCTCACCCTCATCCTGAAAGAAGCTGAACATTTAACATGTTGCTTTTTACAGACAATGTAGGAGTACACCTTGTCGAGCACGGTCTACTCGCACCCTTAAGTGCAAGAGGAAGCCGTAATACATTTTTTGTCTCCAATGGCAAGTTGAACAATGATTAGATTAACTTTCAAAATTGCAGTCTAGTAGTATAGCGCACAGAATGTTATTATCACATCAGGAAAATATTAAAGGTGTAGGTAATATAATCACGATGCATTTATAAATGCTTTCACTAAACAAACTACGGACTTCAACTTTATTATTCCCTAAAATACATTACACTAATATAATTGAAGCCATACTGTTAAATAATGAGGAACATTGCAGAAAAATTAGATTTATTACATTAGTGCTGATAATCTCAAGTATAAGTCTTGTATATATATATATATATAATATATATATATATATATATAAGTTTTAGAATAACAAAACGTACTTGCTCCGCCGGGACTTCGAACCCTGATCTCTCACTTGCCGGGTGAATGTGTTACCATTACTCCACAGAGCCCTTACTTTTTACGATTCAATTATATTGTATTTGGCCGTATCTGTCATATATGCCTTTAAATAAAATAAACTAACATATGATCGGAAGACCAAAATAACTGTCAAAAGACTTTTGTTTACATTCATCAAATTTTTATAAATTGCAATAGCCTTATTTAATTTTTCAATAAACATTCAATCACAAAAATGTTTTGTGCTTTTTGTGATTCCATGTTCATTGAAAATTTTAATAAGGCTTTTGCCATTTATACAAATTTAATTTTATATATATATATATATATATATATTACTGAAATTTACAAAATATATACAATATATAAATACACACAAACTCTCACTTAGAAAACGAAATCTTTATAATACACTTAGTAAGCCTTACCAGTTCATTAATCTTCTAAGCCAATAGGTAAGTGATAACAATAGTCATCATTATGATACACCTTTTGATAATAAAAACTGAAATCGAGTCATTTTGTGATACAGAAAAGAAGAAAAACTTAATTAATTTCTAAATTATTGGTTCTGTTGATCTCCTCCTAACTACTCATAGGACGCCTCGAAACTCTGTCGTTAGTCTAACCAACATCTTTATCGTCACTGTTATAAAAATATCAAGCTACGTCACGTTATCATCATATATTACATGTTTTTCGAAAACTTACTGATTAAATTCTGTATGCTTATGTTGTTAGCAAAATATGTCTTTGCAAGTTAATTGTATAAAACAAGAATATTTAGTCATATAAATTGCTTAAAATATCAATACTATTAATTATCAGATCAACATAAAAACGCGTCACTAAGCTATTTATCATCAATGAAAAGATTTATGTTTTAATCTGCCTATCACAATATCGATAAAGGGAAAAGGTCGTAGGAGAATAATGCTGTACAAATACAGAACGCTCCGAACGCATGTGGAATGTTAAATATATCCCAGGGCTTATGTGGTATCAGGGTGTACAGGAGCATGTGTCTGCTGCTTCCTGTATACAGCCAGGCCGTATTTCTGCAGGATCCTTTATACATTTACATGTCTTCTGTGGGATTTCTGCTGTTTAGTATCATATAGGGAGCGTACGGTTCTTTATATATACAAGTCTATCTGTTGTAATAGCATAAAATTTCATAAAAACTATATACAATCGTACTTAGTCAAAGCTGACGAGACTTTTTGCAAAGTCTTCTTTATTAAGGGGATTTATTTAAAAGATTAGTTCCGCTTCAAAAACAGTTTTCAACTAACTACAAAAACACCGACGAAAAATATTGTGAAATGCTTCTAATGTAAGTGGTTTGATCAAAACGTTTTCACAATATAACCTAATTATTAATTGAAGAATATGAAGTTAAATGTTTCAAATTTTAATTAATTATTTATTCTGATTTTTGTGTTACTTTTTCTGATTATTTGCAGTGTTGTGTACTGTTTTTTTTGTGTTTACTAGCCATTGCTTCTGTGGTAAAAGCATATTGCATTTGCATTGTAATTTAAAGTAAAACTTATATCTCAAGAAGTATACACTACTCCATAATTTCTTTACGCGTCAGTTAAAATTTTATTTTTGGAATAAAATGTGTAGGTTAGATGTACAATACTGTAAAAAATTCGCCCACAATCATTCTTTCTGTATTGTGCACCAGTTACTGCATACACTGAACTCTCAAAAAATTATCAAAAATAATGCTTTCATTAAACCCTAAAAATTATTCTTTTAAACAAATATTGTATTTTTTCTTCATATTTATATTAATGTAGAATGTAAAAAAGAGAATAATAAAAGTTATGTCCCAGCATATTTGTACACTTTAAAAATGACAATTTAAATCAGTGAGGTATGCTTAGTACGTAGGAAAATTTTAATTTAGGTTTTTACGTGAAAGAATTAGTTTCCATACCATAATTTAATATTAAAATGGAGCTGATCTGTGTATTAACGCGATAAGAGAATATTAGTGCCATTATCAACATTAGAGCTCGTTAAGGAGTGAAATTGGTTGATTAGATAGTTGGCTGCTGGGTTACAAAACTGTTGCTGGTAACTTTACCCTGTTATTACAAGATAATGGTCAAATTAAACTATTAAAAACCGCGATAACTGAGTATTCTTGTTATTATGAACGTTAGGGGTCGTTAAGGAATGAAGTTGGTTGCTTAGATAGTTGAGACTCTAGAACAAGTAATTGGTACTGTTAACTTTACTCTGTTATTACAAAACAAATATAAAGTTGAACCGTTTTAATTGAATATTCGAGTCATTATCAACGTTAGGGGTTGTTAAGGAGTGAAATTGGATGATTAGATAGTTGGCTGCTGGGTTACAAACTGTTGCTAGTAACTTTACCCTGTTATTACAAGATAATGGTCAAATTAAACTATGAAAAAACCGCGATAATGGAGTATTCGTGTTATTATAAACGTTAGGGGTCGTTAAGGAATGAATTTGGTTGCTTAGATAGTTGAGACTCTAGAACAATTAATTGGTACTGTTAACTTTACTCTGTTATTACAAAACAAATATAAAGTTGAACCGTTTTAATTGAATATTCGAGTCATTATCACAACGTTTAGGGGTTGTTAAGAAGTGATGTTGGTTGAATAGATAGTTTAGGCTGTGGGGCAAGTAACTGTTGCCGGTAACTTTAATCTGTTATTACAAGACAAATATAAAGTTTAACCGTTTTAATTGAATATTCGAGTCATTATCAACGTTAGGGGTTGTTAAGGAGTGATGTTGGTTGCTTAGATAGTTGAGACTCTAGAACAAGTAATTGGTACTGTTAACTGTACTCTGTTATTACAAGATAAATATAAAAGTTTAACAGTTTTAATTGAATATTCGAGTCATTATCAACGTTAGGGGTTGTTAAGGAGTGATGTTGGTTGCTTAGATAGTTGAGACTCTAGAACAAGTAATTGGTACTGTTAACTGTACTCTGTTATTACAAGATAAATATAAAGTTTAACAGTTTGAATTGAATATTCGAGTCATTATCAACGTTAGGAATTGTTAAGGAGTGATGTTGGTTGCTTAGATAGTTGAGACTCTACAACAAGTAATTGTTATTGTTAACTGTACTCTGTTATTACAAGATAAATATAAAGTTTAACCGTTTTAATTGAATATTCGAGTCATTATCAACGTAAGGGGTTGTTAAGGAGTGATGTTGGTTGCTTAGATAGTTGAGACTCTAGAACAATTAATTGGTACTGTTAACTGTACTCTGTTATTACAAGATAAATATAAAGTTTAACAGTTTGAATTGAATATTCGAGTCATTATCAACGTAAGGGGTTGTTAAGGAGTGATGTTGGTTGCTTAGATAGTTGAGACTCTACAACAAGCAATTGTTATTGTTAACTGTACTCTGTTATTACAAGATAAATATAAAGTTTAACAGTTTGAATTGAATATTCGAGTCATTATCAACGTAAGGGGTTGTTAAGGAGTGATGTTGGTTGCTTAGATAGTTGAGACTCTACAACAAGTAATTGTTATTGTTAACTGTACTCTGTTATTACAAGATAAAATATAAAGTTTAACAGTTTGAATTGAATATTCGAGTCATTATCAACGTTAGGGGTTTGTTAAGGAGTGATGTTGGTTGCTTAGATAGTTGAGACTCTACAACAAGTAATTGTTACTGTTAACTGTACTCTGTTATTTACAAGATAAATATAAAGTTTAACCGTTTTAATTGAATATTCGAGTCATTATCAACGTAAGGGGTTGTTAAGGAGTGATGTTGGTTGCTTAGATAGTTGAGACTCTACAACAAGTAATTGTTATTGTTAACTGTACTCTGTTATTACAAGATAAATATAAAGTATAACAGTTTGAATTGAATATTCGAGTCATTATCAACGTTAGGGGTTGTTAAGGAGTGATGTTGGTTGCTTAGATAGTTGAGACTCTACAACAAGTAATTGTTATTGTTAACTGTACTCTGTTATTACAAGATAAATATAAAGTTTAACAGTTTGAATTGAATATTCGAGTCATTATCAACGTTAGGGGTTGTTAAGGAGTGATGTTGGTTGCTTAGATAGTTGAGACTCTACAACAAGTAATTGTTATTGTTAACTGTACTCTGTTATTACAAGATAAATATAAAGTTTAACCGTTTTAGTTGAATATTCGAGTCATTATCAACGTTAGGGGTTGTTAAGGAGTGATGTTGGTTGCTTAGATAGTTGAGACTCTACAACAAGTAATTGTTATTGTTAACTGTACTCTGTTATTACAAGATAAATATAAAGTTTAACCGTTTTAATTGAATATTCGAGTCATTATCAACGTAAGGGGTTGTTAAGGAGTGATGTTGGTTGCTTAGATAGTTGAGACTCTAGAACAATTAATTGGTACTGTTAACTGTACTCTGTTATTACAAGATAAATATAAAGTTTAACAGTTTGAATTGAATATTCGAGTCATTATCAACGTAAGGGGTTGTTAAGGAGTGATGTTGGTTGCTTAGATAGTTGAGACTCTACAACAAGCAATTGTTATTGTTAACTGTACTCTGTTATTACAAGATAAATATAAAGTTTAACAGTTTGAATTGAATATTCGAGTCATTATCAACGTTAGGGGTTGTTAAGGAGTGATGTTGGTTGCTTAGATAGTTGAGACTCTACAACAAGTAATTGTTATTGTTAAACTGTACTCTGTTATTACAAGATAAATATAAAGTTTAAACCGTTTTAATTGAATATTCGAGTCATTATCAACGTAAGGGGTTGTTAAGGAGTGATGTTGGTTGCTTAGATAGTTGAGACTCTAGAACAATTAATTGGTACTGTTAACTTAACTCTGTTATTACAAAACAAATACAAAGTTTAACCGTTTTAATTGAATATTCGTGTCATTATCAACGTAAGGGGTTGTTAAGGAGTGATGTTGGTTGCATAGATAGTTGAGAATCTACAACAAGTAATTGTTATTGTTAACTTTACTCTGTTATTACAAGAAAAATATAAAGTTGAACTGTGTATTACCGTTTTAATTGAATATTCGAGTCATTATCAAAGTAAGGAGTCGTTAAGGAGTGATGTTGGTTGCTTAGATAGTTGAGGCTGTAGGGTAAGTAGATGTTTAATAATACGCAAATACCGTAGACAAAATAGCAAAGACATTTCAGGGCACACTACAATTACTCAATCTCAACCAAAGCGTATTACAGTTATACTCGTACTGTATCTCTCTCTGCATATGCATATTTTTATACCTTCGTGTTATATGAGCATTTATATTGTGTTTTGTCACGTGACAAATATATCTGAGATGAACCTGGGCGAAGTTACACACACGCAGAATGAGTCGTACATCTCTCAGAGCAGGAAGTAAGGACACGTAGCGGCATTCCGTGATTACATCTGAGCCCCAGGGTATTACAGTTGTATATCTTGTCTCTCTAAATGTTTGATTCACTCTCTTCGTGTGATGTAAACATTTCATACTTTGAGTTATCACGTGAAAAAATAAAATCATAATTCATTACAAAACTTACTGACATTATGGGCGTACTTTAAATTTAAGTTTTAAATAAACGCATAAGAATACAACGTTAAATTTAATGTAATATAATATTGAAGTACTGAAACTGTAATTAAGAAATAAAAATATTGCTTTTTAATTATGAAGAAAACTTTGCAACAAATTGTAGGATTATAAATGAACTTGAGATAACATTATTTAGAGAGAGAATTATATATCATTTCATGATGTGGGTGGCAAATAAAGATAAGAAGCTTATAGGATACGACTTATAAAGGATGAATTAATAAAGCGGGTTTGCTTACATTTAAATTCATGTTATTCTTTGACATATTTTAATAAGATTTATGACAAGCTTAATAATGTCGAGGTAGACCTCATATTTTTAGTATATACAATTAAGTATCTAAAGAAGATACAGTACATAATATTCGATGTACCCTCTTAACAAAAATATATTCCCTTTGTAACTATAAATAACTACTAACGAAACAATCGCAGGTGTAAATATGATAGTTTCCTTGTTAGGCTGCTACCTTGAAATGTAAAATTAAATATGATTACAGTTTGAACGAATATTATTTTGCGGGAGTGACAATAATATGAAGGTTAATTAATCCGTGTTTCTTTTTTGTAATGGCTTGAATGGATGAAAAAAATTACAGGAAAGCAGAATTTTAAAGAAAACAAAATGACATTTATAAATTATTAATAAGAACATAAAATGAGCCATCCATTTTGAATAATTTAGTTTAAATCTTGTTTTTTAATGCGTTGTTTTTGTACTTAATAAAACAACTATGTAAGCTATTCACATTTTTTATTTCTTAGAATAACACAATTAACATTACATTACTTCAAAGTATATGAATAGTTACAGAAAATAATTGAAAATTTAATTTTTGAAGTTCTTTTCAAACTCTTTATCACACATACGACGGTTTAAAATGATGGCTCAATACTCCAATCTAAGTTTATTCGCATGATAAATATTGTTATTATAATATAAACGTAATACAATAATAATAATAATACGATAGTTTGTATGAAATATTTTCTTGTTTTATACATTAATTTCCAATGAGCTTCAACATTGCTACTTATCTTATTAAAATTATTATAACCATTCTTCCAGTATTTAGGTATTATATAAAAGTATGCCTGTTCCAAAACTGCATGATCGTGATCGAGAGAGTAAAAACCGACTATATAGCCCAATTTTTATGTGTATGTAACATAATTGTATACTCTTAGGATATGATAACTCTTGCATTTCAATTACAAAATACAGAATTGTAATACAACCAAATTTTGAGAGTTTTTCGAACAATTAAATATTAACAATATTTACTATAATACATTTTTCAAACAAGTATTTCATATAGTAAAATGAAATAATACAGTAAAGGTTTCTAGTAAATTAACGAAGTCAAAGACGTATAAAAGTAATGTGGCTCGTTTGACTGTAACACGTCTGTTATCAGCGAGTCTCCAAGACTCTTCTCATTAGACGAAATGTAATGCTCGAAACGTGACAAGGAGTCTCACATCATTACGGAGTTAATAGAACAGAGATCCTAAAATTACATCGCACTCCATTGAGTTTCCTCATTAGACTAGATTTAATTATCGAAACTATACAAGGAGTCTTACATCCTCACGGAACATACACAATATGTACCCTCCTGCATTCCCTCTTTGGACGAGATGTAATGTTCAACAAGAGATGTAATGAACCTATTCTCTTCGTCGGTATCCCACTTTCATCCGCGCCGATGTGATGCGTGATTGTGTTTCTCGTACTCGTGACTTGTCCTTGGGACTTGTATTCTCTGCAGTGACAACGCCTGGACTAGACTCCAAGCAACTTTTAGGTATAATTTATGAACTCTTTTTTTTTCTTTCTGTTCTTTACATTTGTATGTCCTAATACCTCAGCCACCTGACGAAGAGGATAGATTCCAATCCTCGAAATGTTGTGTTATACCTTTTGTATCATAAACGATGGCAAATGACCGAATCCTGTTATCCTATCAATCCTTATATCTCAATAACACACTTTAAACAAAGAATGCACTTTTAGTATAAAATATGTACTAAGTAGGTATATGACAAAAGTCTACAAATTCTACGTTTTAATGCAACGAGAAAGTTGTACATAAAGTACCACTGATAGTAGTTTATTTATTGAGGAAATAAAATCAGATATGTATCATAGAGCAACTTAAATTCCATCATTCTATAGCAAATTTATTGTGGCTTAACATTTGTGCGAATAAACACATTAAGAGATGTACATGTGTTGGTTTGAGTAATGAGATTTTAGGGACAACAAAAAACTTATTGAATTGATGTCAAAAAAGTTTACAAAGGATTGATGTAACGGAAATGGAATCTTTTGGATCTGAGGTCAAACAGAACTGAATCAAATGTTTTGTTCTGTGATCCCTTTAAAGGTATTTATCCAAACAAACGTTACATGTAATGATTTCAAATAGTTAAACATTGCGATATCAATAGATCTTTATTGGAGTTTGCAGCAATATTTCAAACGTATATGAAGTCCATTATTTACTTCCTTTTACATTCTTTCATGACAATTTTTAGCCTTATTTAAATGAAATCGATTCTGTCTCTGTCCTAAATCTTCAGTAATTTAGAAAATCCCTGAATTCGAATTTGTCGTAACAATCACTTGTACGTTATTACCGACCGTGTATGCTATATTTGCTCCTAACCGGTGAGCAAGAATATTCAGCATGTTACAATCAATTTAAGCATGTTTTCAAAAGGTTTTATGCATTATCGTACCATTGTGTAAAGCGTAAATACAATAGTTATTAATCAATCAGCATTGTATATTTACTGATATTTGAGACGAGAATAATATTAGTTGAAATATACTGTTTAGGGTTAACTTTAGCATGAACATTTAGGATCTATTAATTTATTAGTGGACTAGAGAAGTTTCCATACTCATAGCATTGCAAAAAAATTAGTTACAACGTAACAAAAGCTCCTAAGTAGTATTGCCTCATTATTACAATGTAATACTAATGTATTATAACTTAAAACGCATTTCTTTTAGCACAAAATATATATTTTATTTAAACAACGTTTTTATACAGTTTAAATTTTATTCCCACTAACTGTTTAAACGTGTGTTGTGTACAAAAGTTGATGGTAAGATCTTTTTTACAAAAAAACCATCCCATTGAAATTTTATATGCATATATTATATTTGACTATCTGTAAGAAATAAATAATAAATTTAAGAAAATATATTTTGGTTTCAATACAGCGATGTATCAGTAATAAAATCTGTTGAATATATTGTAGGGCTACGATTTTAAATACTTAGAACAACGGTAAATAATTATCAAAATCAATTCTCAGGACGTAGTAAATAGTTGAAATATTGATAAATAAGTGTACAAACGTTGTGAATTTTCAGTTGCAATTCGCTTTATTAATAATAATTATTAATAATTGCTCATTAATTAAACATTGTATTATACAATAATACGGTACAAATTTTGTTCTTTGGCCACAATGAAATCTTTTAGAGTAAGAACATTTAAAACCCGATCGGTAGGCTGAACCATTGCCGGTGTGACAAGTGAATAAATATTAAAAATACAATCTACCCCCCAGCCTTAAACTTGTAATGGAATGCAAATGTTTTATCAAATTATCAGAAGTATATGTATGTTTTATTTATTTTCCTCTGTCAATTTTCTTTGAATTCTTTCAATACTGTTATTATATTTATCCTCATATATTGTTTAAGTTCGTACACTTTTTTACTATTTTTAAAGTGATACTCCTAGTCACTCCTCAAAGTGCTCTTAAATGTGGCCAAAGACACCTGATCGCCCTTAACAGCGAGTTCTCTGTATGCAACATTGGAGCAAATGGGTCCTTACCAAAACCAAATCCCCTGCAATAAAATGTAAACAATTGTCTAATAAATCTGATGAAATTCAAATCAAATCAAATCAAATTATTTATTTTTCTCAAGAAACATAATGCACATAGCAATATTATGAAAAACAATATTATGTATATCAAGTCAACAATTATAATTTTACAAAATATACTTTTTTCCCAGGCTGACCTATATACTAATTAAAATTTTAAACTTATTATACATTTTTTACTAAAAATAAAATAGTACTTTGAGAAAAATATAGGGCCCCTAAGATTATAATTAATCTGATTAGGGGTTCCTTCATTAAAATAAAACCAGAAATAAACTTAAAGTTTTCAGAGCTCAGAGCGAAACAGTTTATTTAAAATAGAAGTAGAAATTTAAAATCATTTAACATCACAATCAATACGTGTGCTTACTGCCTATTATTAAATTTCAGATAATAACAAAATTACTATTTATAAACAAAATAAAACCAGATAATACTACTTTTAGTAAACAACTAATCAACCAACTTTAACGCAGTTTTGAAATATAAATTGAACAATAATTAAATATAACTAACTTACTATTTGTAAAAATGCCTCCGTGTTTTGCTGAATCATTAACCATTCTCTCAATAACCTCAAAAACTTTATACAATTTGTCTCACTTTTTATGTTGCTTGGCAATCTTGGTGCTATAAAAATTGAACGTTTTAGTATAAAATGTTGAATTAGGTTTTGGAACTTGACATTGATTTGCATTTCTTAATCTTAATGTGTAAATATTTTCCTGAACTAAGAATCTTCCACCAATAAAAAACATTTTTATTATTTTATATAGAAATAGAGATCTTAGTGTCAAAATCTTTGCCTTTTGAAAACATGGAAAAGACGAACAAAATTTTTCCTTTTTTAAAATCAATCTCACAAATAATTTTTGCAATGTAACAAATGGTTTTAAGCTCGTAAAATAAGTTCCTCCCCAGCACATTATCCCATACTCTAACCTACTATTAATCAAAGCGAAATATAATGATCTTAAAACAGCCAATGGACAAATATCTTTCAAAAAATAAAACAAACGCACACTGGTAATTACTTTGTTTTTCAATCTCTCTATATGAGTTTTCCAGTTCAATTCACTATCCAAAATTATTCCCAAGTATTTCGTTTTTGAAGTTTGGTTAATTTTTGAACACTGAGTGCAGGTTTTTGAATTTCGCAAACAATCAATACATTTGAAAAAACAATATTGTTGCAGTTTAACGTTCTTTCGCAATGAAAAATCAATATACATGGTTTTTTCTGTATTTAATACTAACTTATTGTTTAAAAACCACCAATTTAATGAATTTAAATCCTCATTCATATTATAATTAATTAAGTCCCACGACCCCCCAACATAGGAAAGAGCAGTGTCGTCAGCAAATGCTGTTACTTTACCCTTAAACGTGCCATTGCATAAGTCATTAATAAATATTATAAACAGGACCGCTCCAAGAACTGATCCCTTTGGGACTCCACACCATATTTCTCCCATTTGACTTATCTTACCATTTACTTTAACACACTGCTGCCTCTTATTTAAGTAACTTTTAAACCAATTCTGAGCTACACCTCTAAAACCACAATTATATAATTTCTTTAGTAGTAAATCATGATCTACCGTAAATTAGAAGCAGTAAGATCCTTAAATACGAGAGTAAATTATTTATGCACTAATTTTACATTTTTAGAATAAAGTGTTTCAAAATAATACTCACTACTGTCACTTTATTCAGAGAAGTATAAGATATTCCACCCTTTACCTACTCCTGCATAATTAGTTTATTACATACATAATTGTATTAAAACACTCTATATATTAATTTTTAAATCGATTTTGTAGATACAATTATCAGTCATTCTCCATTGTTTATTTATACAAATTGTTGCTGATTATTGTAGTACTGAACTATAGTCAATGTAAAAAAAACAAAAAAGTTAACACATTACATTCCTAATCCTTTCAAACGTTGCAAACATTGAAAACATTAATTAAAGATTAAATAATTTGATATATTGCGTTTGAATAAGCAAATAAGATACAAATATTTATAGTAAATTATTAATATATTTCATTACTATACTAAATTTAATAATAGAATTGTGCAGATTTGATACATTTTACTTGCCTTTGTTCATTTTTTAAACTGCAGATTTGCCGGAAAAGTATTAGTAACAAATTTAATTATATCTATACCTTTTTTATATTTTTTATTTTTTATACGTATATGTTATACCTAAATAACATTAATTATATTTCATATAGGATGTTTAAATAATATCAGTAAATTCTACAACGTTTTAGTTATATTCAATCAACAACACTCAGGAAATACTTAATCAATTTATGAATTAACAGCACGCACTCTGCGGAGTAATCTCTATAACAGATTTGGTGTCCGGTAAGTTAGACTGGAAGGTTGTCAGTTACGTGGGTGACGTAATCTAATACCTGTCACTGAGATACAGTTCTGATGCAACTTGTAACAGAATCAAGATAATGGAACATCACTCCAGGTGAGTGAGTGACGTCACTTCCTTCTCAATGTTACTGTCAGTATCATGGATAGGCCGTCATCTCCACACTTGTGATGGACTGATAACTACGGTAGGCCTACAAGTCATTTCCGACCTTCAAAGAGATTACAACCATACTTAGCTCACAATCATACTTAGCTCACAACCATACTTAGCTCACTTTTCCTGCTTCTTCGTATATCTGTAACTGTACCTCAGTAATACAAAACATGTAGGCTACAGGCATTTATGAACATGAATGGGTTACTCGCAGTTCAAGATTTATAACATGTTTATTATTTTATGTTTAAATGAAAACGAATCAATTAAAATGGTTTTCAATGCAAGAAGTTGAAAAATAAAATGCCGGGTGGTGGTATATTGCGAAATAAGTATTTGTTTCACTGTACATTTATTATATGGAAAAATAATCAATGCATAGTTTTCTTTTCTGAAATTTTTAGGTGAGATAAAAATAAAAAATAAGACAGTGAAATGGGATGTAAAGAAATATTATAATTTTTATTACGTTTAAAAACAGAAGATTTATGCAAATAATAAATATCGGATTAAACTTTAACAAAAAGAACCAGCTTGTATATAAAGGTCCTAAGAAATTGTTTAAATATTCATAAGTACTTTTTGAGAAAATGAACCTTATGTTTACATGTGATCTATTTAGGTCCCGTCTTAACTTTAAGGCATACATTTTTAATAGGTAATTAAAACAACAAAAATAACAAAATTTACCCTTTTGAAACAGGTGGCTACACAAAATCAAATAATTCCTTCATAAATCTCATGTGTTAATTTTAATGTTCATATATTTAAGAATTTCTAGGAAATGTATTCAAGTTAGGAACTAGCACAGGCCAATATGTACTTTGCTTGAAATTATTAAGGAAAATGTAATTCAATAGGAATTATAAATAATTAAATTTACAGTTCTAGCGGCCCAGCCTGCAGTAATTACAGTACTGCACTGGTTAGGCTGGAACAACATTTATAGGTAGGTCAAATCAGTAAGTTCCTCGAACAATCAAGGTGACATGAAGGAGAGATGGAGCGAACTTACCAACCCAGCACTAATGAAATTACAATCTATTACAAGATCGCTAATTATTCAACTAGAACCTTTGTATGACTTGTCACATTTAATTAATCTAATTTCAGGATAAATTATACTAAAGCTCAAATATAGGTGACCGTTCCAAAAGGGGCATAATGTTTATATATATATATGTAGAAAAAGGCCAACATATTAATATTGATGAACTATATTTCGCATTACGCTTCTTCAGGTCAAAACAACATAACGAAACACATGTGTATATATATATATATATAATATATATATATATATATATATATATATATATATATATATATATATATATACACACATTATATATATATATATATGTAATAGTTATTTTTAGTAAAATTTACAGGTTAAAATGTTACGTAATATTGAGTTATTGTTAAATAAAAATATATTTTCTGATTACACATGTCAATACTACAAAGTTTGAATAAAATCATTTTATACTGGTTTTTGAATTAGTTGGTTTTAAATTCATTATATCGAATTACTTATATACGGAAATTGAGTTTAAGTAAACAAAAACATTATCATGAAGGAGGAGGAACTCTTCTTATTGGAAATATCAATTTTCTTTGTAAAGCAATAGAAAAACATTACAGTTCATTATATTTGAAAGATTTTAATATTTTGATTAACATTTTTACATGTAAAACAGTACAAAGACTAAAATAATAACTCCTCCCAGAATAATAACTAAAATAAATCATAACTATACTCCAAATTTTGTAGATACGTTTCACAGGTCGAAATACTAAAAATTTTATAAACAATAACTATTTTTTAAAATATATACATAAGTCGGTTTTCTGTCAAAAACATTATCTTAGATAAGCTGAAACTAAATTTAAAGGCAGTAATAGTAGCCTTACCACAACATGTTTAGAAATATAACCAAAATATTTTTCGTAGAGCACAACATTTGCTTACAGCTTGCTGAAATTTCAAGCCAACTTTGAAGAAATTTATCGGTGGATTATAAAATTACACTTATTATTTCCAAACATGTCTTTATATTTCGATGGGTAAAAGATAATTTCAAACAAAGGAGCACAACGTTGGTTTCTGTACTGAGGTTTTGTATTTCACCATTGTTCACTACTTAAAATACTGAACCCTAGACCAGCACTTACCAAAATATTTGACATTTGATGCGGTGTTGCCAACTGCTGCTGACTATCAGTTGTTATCTGATCTTAAAAAGATTCAATACTTTTCCATACAAGTATAACTGGCAACTGTGTCCGGTTCGGTGTGATTGGTGGAGGGGGGAGGGTGGGAACAACTACCATCTGATTATTTTGGTATTATGTAAAGATATCATGTTTCCGATAGGTTAAATTCTTGTCATAAGGAAACAGGATTTTTTCCGGACATTTGCCATAGTTCAGTGAAACAAGAAATCAGTAACACTATGTTTCGAGATCTGCAATCTGATCTCTTCTTCAGGTAAGGGAATAACCTAATACATAATAATTACAAACTAGGTTTAAAATAAAACAATCTTACCAAAGCGTTGTGGCACGCCTAAGTCAGGAATCACAACCACCATGTTGTTTGTCAACTTCACTAACTCTATAAACATGCACTTAATAAAAAACTATACACAACACTAATCATTAAAACTGAACTACGAAATACAGTTCACAATACGTCTTCATTCGTCTACTAACCACCTACGACTGACCAGAGGGCACTAGCCAATGGTAATCGTCACGGCAAACAAAAACAAGATGGCAGAAATGAAAAGGGGGACAGATCTCGAAACGTAGTGTTACTGATTACTTGTTTCACTGAACGATGGCAAATGTCCGGAAAAATCCTGTTTTCTTCACAATCCTTCCATCATAAAAAAATAACCTTCAAACAAAGGATTGTAATAATATTCATGATTTACACATATCCATCATTGAGTGAAATCTTGATTTAACATGCTGAAAATAGCGCAGTGTCACAAAGATTCTATATGTTAATTATAAAACATTTTCACATTTAATGGGATTTAACCAAACATTTATTGAAGTTTAACGTAGAATTCCCTGTGTTTTTATTTTTTACTCTATGTTCGAGACCAAAAGGCGGAGCCAAAAAAACGGGCACATCATGACAGACCTGAGCAGTTCCATCCCACAATTCCAAATTTTGTAATTAACTAATATATTTATTCTTACAACAATCATTTTACCTCCATTAATAAAAAAAAATATAAATAATTTGTTATGCTAGAAAAGCGTTTCAGAATACTCGGAACCATTAGTTTTACACGTATGAATTAGCGCGCTCGCTGGAGAATAGTATTTAATTCACGATGGGAGCAAAAGTTGTAACATTCCAACGATTCATCATTCTCGTATACCTTGTGGATCCTTTCATTTCCTAGTAATTGGATAATGAATTACCCTTTACATCCTTTATCATTATTGATATACTCTCACAATTTGTATTTCACTTTTGCCAAGCTAAGCTTTATCTTACACATTAGCATTACATAAAACTACAACATCCTCATAATGATTAAATGTACAGATCAAAATAACCTTCCTTGTTATATTGTTAACGATAACATCCTACTCTATCCAAATTTTAGGAATTATTGAATATTAATCGATTTAGGAATAAGAATTAATCTAATCACATCGTTTGTTGGTTTTATATCTAGGTATAGTATTTTTAATGAGCTCTGATTTACTGAAGCCTCCATAATCAAAGTATTAAAAGGGACCATTCTACTGTTGTATTATATCACTTAAAATGGAAAATGTCAACAATTATTAATAAAGTTTTAGTTTTTATTCTTCTTCAATGCATAAAAAATTCTAATGTAGCCGACACAATTATTTTGAAGTTTAATCAACGGGAAGCTAATAAAGAAAACTCAGTATTTTAAAATGTTTCAATAAGTTGAAGCCCCTATATTTATGTTAATAACTCCGCTGATCAAACGTATACTTAAGTTATAAACCAGTGGTTCGCTTAAAATTATTCCAAATCACTCTCCACTTTGCCTTGTTCTTAATTACAAAGCCGCAATTCAGTGATAAAGTCCGTAGAGTTTCACACAGCTTTATGCTGTAAGGTGTATGGAATTTAATATGTTTTGAATTGACAAAATTCTTACTAAACTAAAATCATATATTATTGCTATATAATGATTTGCACAGAGCTTTATAAGAGTGTTGATGGCAAGAGGACTGTATTGTTATTGAGAACTATAATACAATTTCTTTAAAAAAAAACTTTTGACCCAAGTTTTATTTTTTCCTCAGTTTATTCCAACAATTAAAACTACTAATCAACCTTCTTCAGTATCACAAAAACTCCAGAGGCAGTTTCCTCCTTTTAATAACTATACAACTATATTAACTTGTATACTTAATGTTTAAATCTTGGATGCCTGGAACTTTTCGACACTGAAGTCCTAGTGAAGCTACATCTAAAAAATTGTACACGAGTTTAAAGAAACATGCCAGAAATCATGGACATAATAGTATATTTAATGGGATAGTCTAATAAATTAACAATTTTAAATTTTCAAAATTTAATACATACAGAAATACTAAATTTTGTGAGAGTAATAGATATAACAACATAGGAAAATATACTGTATCACTGGTCCATGGTTGACAATTTATATTGATATTTTGCAATTGGTTTGAATGGTTTGAAATAAAAATACTCAACAGAAGTATGCTCTTAGCCTCATTAGAAACATTTCATGAGGACATAACTTATTACTGATATACTTATACAATTTCAGTTAGAACGGTGTAGGGCATTAATGTTAGCAAATTTTCAGCCTCATTTACCTTCCACTTAGTGATAATATATTGTCATTCAATATAATGATCGCACGATGTAATGTTGATGAAGTATTGATTTATATTTGTACAATATATATATATATATATATATATATATATATATATATATATATTCAACATAGGACCTAATTTTTAGTTTGCTTTTTGGGGTTTTCACTAAAACTTTGTGTTTCTATGTTATTTTTATTTTTGAATATAAAAACATATATTTTGTCTACAGCTTTGGTTACACATATTTTTATTTTAATGTAGGTTATACTTAATATAAATATAAATTTCCTTTGCACCGTGTAAAGTAAGAAAACTCCCCATCCATAAATGGAGTTTTGTATGATTTTTTCCAATTTAGTTTAATGTGTGAGAAGTCTACATGATCTGTTCACCCCTGTAAGGTGTCAAGTACTATTACTGGTGGATGAATGTACTAGGACATCGATTGCCCCTCAACGCGGTACTGTATAAAGGGGTCAGACTACATATGAGAGTTTGAACTGGTACTAGTCAAGTATCTTGTTTGAATCGAGCATTATTGTTATTAGTTAAAAGAATACGCCTTTTAACACTTTTGTAGTAGTTTTATTTGTACTATGTACATTTCATATTCGAAGAATCCATCTTCAAACACTTTAGGTTAAAGTAAATAAATGAAGTAAACCAATAATTGAACCAAATAAACATATATTTAACTATCTTGTTAACTAAATTTTTGAACTAAACGTTGGTGGCTATATTATGTATTTATTACTATAATAATATTATTATTTATATGTATTATTTTTATACGGGATTTATTTTGATTTTTTCGTCCTTCAAAGAATAAATTATTAAAAAAATGTCTTTTTCAATTAATGGTACGTTAGGATTAATGGTCCCTATTGTAATTTACAAAAGTTCCAAAATAATTCTATTAAATGACAAAGATGATTTTTTTAAAACTATAGAATTTAAAACAATACTAATCTTTCACGTTTAAGTATAACACATAATAAATAATAATAATAATAATAATAATAATAATATAATATAATTAATACAAAATATAACCACCAACGTAGTTAAACATATATCAATTTGGTACAATTAATTGTTTACTTCATTTATTTACGTACACCTACAATACCTGAAGATTAATTCTTCTTCATTTCGAATTTGAAATGTACGTAGTAAATATAAAACACTACAAAAGTGTTCAAGAAGTATTCCTCTTAGTTATATTGACCGGTAACCCGTCAAGAAAACGCTCTTTTTTGGGAAGTTGTCCGATTTTTAAACTTTTATCCGCACACTAGATGGATGTACACGTCATTCAGGTATTTTAACACGTTACCATATATGTCTGAGATGTTTGTATATTCAGGCTGAAGTCATTTTTACAATATTAAGTAATCTTTGTTAATCAATGTTTATGTAATATATTCCGATTTCAGTTGTAGGTTACCCAGATAAACATTTATTTGGGACTCGTTTATTAAAACATATGAAAGATACAAAGTCTAAAATAGTATTTACAGTAATGTTTTCACTGCTATAACAACTTGATAGTAATAAATCTTCAACGGGAATAAAGGTAAAAGCGAGTTAACGGAACGTTTTGCCACGTTGCAGAATAAATGTCCTCACTCTTCAAAAGATTGATCACCCAACTTGTGACGTATTGACGTCCTTTTTTACTCGTTTAGCGACCGAAAACAGGAAAATAGATCGTCACTTATGATGTGCTTATTACTCATATGATTAAATCCAACTCTATCTATGTTTAAATATTGGTTATTAAAAATTAATGTGTTGTACCACGCAATTAAGTTGAGTACTAGTTGAGGGTCTAATTTAGGCTTGAAGAAATAACCATTAGGGTCATGACTTTACTATTGTACTTCAGTTATCATAATTTGTATTTAAATATTTGTGTTCTTAAATCCATAGGCTGAGGCATGCTGCACAATTAGGTAAGTCAAACAGTCACTTCAGATTCATTATTTATCTCGAGAATAGTCAGTAGTATTATATGGTTCTAGCAAGTTTTAAGTGTACAGTTCCAGATAGTAAATAACACTGACCATGGTGGCGAGAATAGAAAGGCCTCATACAAATTTTTTTATTGAAAGTAGGAAGCAATACTTTCTGTTTAATATAAATTAAATGATTTAAAGTTAAATAAAAAAATAAATTTATAAAAGTAAAGAAACTTTCACAGAAATTAAATTTTTATAGAGCCGGCTGTTGTGTGAGGAACTTGAGTTTACCCCCTAAGAACAACATTAAACCTCATGCGCGTTTATGCCATTTATTTATCGCAGTGTTATGCGACATGTATAATTTTGGTGATTTTTATATCCATCCAAACGACTTTTGGTTTTGTTAGTTTACTTTATACATTTATTATTTCATTTTTTTATTCAAGTGCAAAATAATTTGTACATTTTTTTCTTAGTTACCATTTTACAAATCTCAAAAAGTATAAAACGAATTCAGATCAAAAATCCCAAGAGTTACGCGCCACATACACAAACATTGTCCATTTACCTCCTAGTGGATATCATGTTATTGAATAGCTGTAGCATATAAACCTGAAGAGCCAATGGATTGAATCCGTAGTAGCACGAACAGGACTATAAACCTGAGAGTCACGCGCCACACGTACAAACAGTAACAATCTCTTTCTTAGTGGATAACATGTTTTGAATAGCTGTAGCATATAAACCTGAAGAGCCAATGGGTTGAATCCGTAGTAGTACGAAGAGGACTATAAACCTGAGAGTCATGCGCCACACGTACAAACAGTAACAATCTCCCTCTTAGTCTATAACATGTTCTCGAATAGATGTAGCATATAAACCTGAAGAGCCAATGGGTTGAATCCGTAGTAGTACGAAGAGGACTATAAAACCTGAGAGTCATGCGCCACACGTACAAACAGTAACAATCTCCCTCTTTGTCTATAACATATTCTTGAATAGATGTAGCATATAAACCTGAAGAGCCAATGGGTTGAATCCTTATTGGATAACATGTTATTGAATTTCTGTAGCATATAAACGAATCCGTAGTAGCAAGAAGAGGACCATAAACTCGAGAGTCACGCGCCGCACGTACAAAGAGTAACCATCTTCCTCTTAGTGGATAACATTTTATTAAATGGCTGTAGCATATAAACCTAATGAAAACCGTCTTCTCGATCAGATACTAGAGCTGTTTAATTTAAACTGTTTAGTACTATTTGTATATTGTTTATTTCTCATATAACTCATTGAATAAAGTAACACATTTCCACATATTATGTAATTGAGAATCTGTTGTTTAATTGTAGATACTTCAAGTAAAACTTTAATTGAACTATTCATTTAATTATAAACGTGGAGAACAGTTGGTCGTAATTAAATTATGCAATACAACAGACTTTACTTTGTATACTATTTTATCCTGTAAATAAACTGACTGTTTTCTATCGTTGTCTTTAAATAAAACATATTCCACTGTATGGTTACCGAAATTTAGGAGAAAAAAGGATACATTTTTAGCTAGAATAATACATTTAAATATGTTTGGGTATCAGTATCATGATAAAAAAGGCCAACCCTATTGTTTGTTAAAAGTTTGTTATTGGCCTTGGATGGTTTTAAATGATATAACGATTTTGGACATACGCCATCGTTACATTTTACAAAATGTACAAAAAGTACGTTCAGAGAATGTACAACTCAGTATCCCACTCTCGCCTGTGCTGGTGTGAGATGTTATTGTGCTCTCGAATTCTCGTTCTTGTGACGTTATCTCGTGTCTTACATTCTGTGCAGTGGCAATGTCTGGACTTCCATTTTCTCCTGCCTGGACTCCGAGCAGTTTTCGCATATCATAATTTTAAAAATTTACTTAGTGGCAGTTTACTTCCACAAGTTGTAAGGTTTAACTCGTTTTTAATATATTACACCTTGTTAAGAGGGTAGATTTCAGTCATTGAAAAGAGTGTAACTTATAATGTTGGTATATGTCCGGAATCCAATTATCATAGCGATAATTTCTTCTAGAATGTCATAAATTTGTTGTATCGTATCATAAATATCGAATTTACTTTGCTTTCTTGATATAACTTTTATTTGTTTACAGTTTTCACTTCGAAACAGGCAAATGTACTGCAACGATGCTAATAAATTATATGTAACATATCGATGCTGAGGAAAAATATTTCTCACACACACTTCTCACATCACACACTTTATTTAGATAAAAATGCTGAATTAAATCAGGTTGCTTGCCAACATTGGAAAACTATAAATGAAGGCTAAAAACAAAAACAGTACAGATTTTTTAACGAATCAGGATTTTATTTAAATTGTAAACAATATATATATATATATATATATATATTATATATATATATATATATATATATATATATATATATATATATATATATATATATATTTTAAATCAAACAGTATAAAATATCCACCACTGATTTTTTATATGTCCTCATCTTCTTTCTGCCTTGGAGATCCCCATGTACTATTCAAAAAAAAAAATCATGTAAAATCATTCTTCTTCTTCTTCTTCTTCTATTGACCCACACGTTATCTCTCAGTGGTTTATACAGTGACCCATTCTAACCTGTATTCCTTAGTTAAGTTAGTCAAAATTATTGTTTGTTGGTTAACACCGAGGGATGGAAAAATTATAAATTTGTCGCAATATGACCTAAATACTTTAAAATGTGCATGAAGCTACATTTATTTAAAAGTAACATCGAGTTCGGTGATGCTGCATGTTAATCCACGGCTTCACTGGTCTTATAAGTATCTTAATGACAGGGAGAATATCGCGGGATAAATAAATGTTTACACAAGCTGAGTAAAATCATATTACATTTTATCATGTGACATAGCAATACGTGTAGTTTAATGTAAGAGCAAAATACTGAAAATTTGCCTCGGTGAAACCACCACGTGGTATGGCGTTCCCCTAACTTGTATATATTAATGAAATAC
Organism: Homalodisca vitripennis; assembly: GCF_021130785.1. NCBI lineage: Eukaryota > Metazoa > Arthropoda > Insecta > Hemiptera > Cicadellidae > Homalodisca > Homalodisca vitripennis. The sequence continues at coordinate 217,555,512 of NC_060208.1, read as the reverse complement.
AAAGTTTAAAATACATACATATCGTGCCAATTAATACATATAAAATTAGTTGCATTTGACAAACCTTCTAAATTTGAATTACATTATCTATGTGTTGAATGTTAATTGTTCAAAACATTACAATATTTCCTACGAAACTTTTCCCTAAGTGAAGTTACCATGCCAGTTTTACGTCCGAAAATTTTGACTTTTGAAATGTCTATCCTATTCATATTATAAATGCGAAATGTTGTGAAAAAAAATGGTTGAATGTTTGCATATTACTATATTTGGTACAACCAAAAAAATACTGTATTTAACTAAAAGCGATTATATGTGACAACCTCCACCACAAACCACCAAGAAGACAAGATGAGGTGGGGAGGGGCAGGGGAGGGTTTTGGTACGTGTTCCACTCGCCAGAACATGGAGCATAGTGTTTATAGTAATATAGTAACCGGTGGAACTATATGACCTATGTAAATGATAGAGAGTTAATACAGTCGTAATGATCATAGCCTTTATCATGTTACATCTACTGCCAGTGCTTTTACAGCATTCTTCTAACGGCCCGAAACAAATAAATTAAAATTTGTTAACAGGAATTCTAACAATCATGAAACACAGTTTATTGTTTCTATGGCAATTTAAAATAAAAATGTATTATGAATTCAAAAATTGAAGTGTCAACATGCTAAAATGTTTAGGTCCAATATGATGACTTTCTTAATCCCAGCTGTGGTCCAATTATTTTAAATTACCCTCCACAAGAATGATGATCATTTACAGAGATGGTATTACATTGTCATATAGTGAATACCCCATTTTAATGGGTCAAGAAGAAAGTGCCACCAAGATGTGTGTTCAAGATCGCCAGAGGTGATTGTATAGAACCAAGATGGAGAGTGCAATATAGAGAAGGGTGGAGGATATGAATCATACTCCAGTGTTACGCTCTGATGGTCCCAGACTCCATGGAAGACAGCATTGCAGAAATTTGTTGTGATAAGTTCCTTCCTATGTATCGCTGTGCTGGTCCAAGACTCCATGGAAGACAGCATTAAAGAAATTCATTGTGATGCGCTCCTGCCTGTGTCACACTCTGCTGGTCCCAGACTCCATGGAAGACAGCATTGCAGAAAGTTTTTGTGATATGCTCCTTCCTGTGTGCCGCTGTGCTGGTCCAAGACTCCATGCAAGACAGCACTGCAGAAGTATTTTGTGATACGCTCCTTCCTGTGTGCCGCTGTGCTGGTCCAAGACTCCATGGAAGACAGCACTGCAGAAGTATTTTGTGATACGCCCCTTCCTGTGTGCCGCTGTGCTGGTCCAAGACTCCATGGAAGACAGCACTGCAGAAGTATTTTGTGATACGCTCCTTCCTGTGTGCCGCTGTGCTTGTCCAAGACTCCATGGAAGACAGCATTGCAGAAATTTGTTGTGATACGCTCTTTCGTGTGTGCCGCTGTGCTGGTCCAAGACTCCATGGAAGACAGCATTGCAGAAGTTTGTTGTTTGATACGTTGTATATATGCACAGCTTTATCCATCATAATTCTTCGTCAAAGAGTCGTCTCAGTTTTCTAACACAAGACCGATGGGTGGTGGAGGGTTAATATTTGTCTGATTAATGTATGATAAGTCTGATTCTTGTAGTTTATTATTGCGTAATTTCTAGAAATAAATAGTTATATTGAGTAAATAGAGGAATAACTAGGTCCACACAGGAATGTTTTGAAAATTTAAGAACAGCAATCTTGTCTGAATCAAATTGAAAGTTGAATCTTCATTTTGACCCAGAGTTGAATATAATTGAATTTTAAATTATTTCTTAATCACAGTTACGTTTGAAAGGATAATGCAAGGAAACTTTTGAGTACCCTAATTCAAAGGTAGGAAAACACAACAGTGTAGTAAATGCAATAGGAATTTTGAAAATCAGTATTTTTGGTACTTTCACCCATCCAAGATAAAGCCAAACTTTAAAATAAACTTTTTGCATTAATGCATTTTCTATTGCTAGAGTGTTTTACCAATAAACACAGTTCATGACGTCCAACTTTTTTATCTTTATTATCATGTTCTTTATTTATTTACTTTTGTATACGCTTAAGTTTATGTACTTGGGTTTGACATCAAAGAATAGAGGAGATACCAGATCTCTATGTTTTGTAATGTATAAATAAGGTAACTGTTTGTAATCCAAAGAGGCTAAGTGCAATATTTGGTTAGAACCTTTTTTCAGAGAGCAGAGACACTTCTCATTGTATGTAGCATATCCGCTGGACTAAGACTCCCTGCTTTCCTAGATTACTCAATCTTCTAGGTTTCTCATGAAATATCCGTTTTACCTAACAGTTTTTTTCAAGGATACATTTTCAATGTAGTTATGGCACCATTTTTTCTCACCCTCATCCTGAAAGAAGCTGAACATTTAACATGTTATATATATATATATATATATATATATATATATATATATATATATATATATATATATATATATGGTATTTTAGAATAACAAAACGTACTTGCTCCGCCGGGACTCGAAAACATGATCTCTCACTTGCCGGGTGAATGTGTTACCATTACTCCACAGAGCCCTTACTTTTTACGATTCAATTATATTGTATTTGGCCGTATCTGTCATATATGCCTTTAAATAAATAAACTAACATATGATCGGAAGACCAAATACCTTGTCAAACGACTTTTGTTTACATTCATCAAATTTTTATAAATTGCAATAGCCTTATTTAATTTTTCAATAAACATTCAATCACAAAAATGTTTTGTGCTTTTTGTGATTCAATGTTCATTGAAAATTTAAATAAGGCTTTTGCCATTTATACAAATTTAATTTATATATATATATATATATATTACTGAAATTTACAAAATATATACAATATATAAATACACACAAACTCTCACTTAGAAAACGAAATCTTTATAATACACCTATTAGCCTTACCAACTCATTAATCTTCTAAGCCAATAGGTAAGTGATAACAATAGTCATCATTATGATACACCTTTTGACAATAAAACTGAAATCGCGTCATTTTGTGATACAGAAAAGAAGAAAAACTTAATTAATTTCTAAATTATTGGTTCTGTTGATCTCCTCCTAACTACTCATAGGACGGATCGAAACTCTGTCGTTAGTCTAACCAACATCTTTATCGTCACTGTTATAAAAATATCAAGCTACGTCACGTTATCATCATATATTACATGTTTTTCGAAAACTTACTGATTAAATTCTGTACTTATGCAGTTAGGAAAAAATTTCTTTGCAAGTTAATTGTATAATACAAGAATATTTAGTCATATAAACTGCTTAATATAAATACTATTAATTATCAGATCAACATAAAAATGCGTCACTAAGCTATTATCATAAATGAAAAGATTCATGTTTAATCTGCCTATCACAATATCGATAAAGGGGAAAGGTCGTAGGAGAATAATGCTGTACAAATACAGAACGCTCCGAACGCATGTGGAATGTTAAATATATCCCAGGGCTTATGTGGTATCAGGGTGTACAGGAGCATGTGTCTGCTGCTTCCTGTATACAGCCAGGCCGTATTTCTGCAGGATCCTTTATACATTTACATGTCTTCTGTGGGATTTCTGCTGTTTAGTATCATATAGGAGCGTACGGTTCTTTATATATACAAGTCTATCTGTTGTAATAGCATAAAATTTCATAAAAACTATATACAATCGTACTTAGTCAAAGCTGACGAGACTTTTGCAAAGTCTTCTTTATTAAGGGGATTTATTTAAAAGATTAGTTCCGCTTCAAAACAGTTTCAACTAACTACAAAAACACCGACGAAAATATTGTGAAATGCTTCTAATGTAAGTGGTTTGATCAAAACGTTTTCACAATATAACCTAATTATTAATTGAAGAATATGAAGTTAAATGTTTCAAATTTTAATTAATTATTTATCTGATTTTGTGTTACTTTTTCTGATTATTTGCAGTGTTGTGTACTGTTTTTTTTGTGTTTACTAGCCATTGCTTCTGTGGTAAAAGCATATTGCATTTGCATTGTAATTTAAAGTAAAACTTATATCTCAAGAAGTATACACTACTCCATAATTTCTTTACGCGTCAGTTAAAATTTTATTTTTGGAATAAAATGTGTAGGTTAGATGTACAATACTGTAAAAAATTCGCCCACAATCATTCTTTCTGTATTGTGCACCAGTTACTGCATACACTGAACTCTCAAAAAATTATCAAAAATAATGCTTTCATTAACCCTAAAAATTATTCTTTTAAACAAATATTGTATTTTTCTTCATATTTATATTAATGTAGAATGTAAAAAAGAGAATAATAAAAGTTATGTCCCAGCATATTTGTACACTTTAAAAATGACAATTTAAATCAGTGAGGTATGCTTAGTACGTAGGAAAATTTTAATTTAGGTTTTTACGTGAAAGAATTAGTTTCCATACCATAATTTAATATTAAAATGGAGCTGATCTGTGTATTAACGCGATAAGAGAATATTAGTGCCATTATCAACATTAGAGCTCGTTAAGGAGTGAAATTGGTTGATTAGATAGTTGGCTGCTGGGTTACAAACTGTTGCTGGTAACTTTACCCTGTTATTACAAGATAATGGTCAAATTAAACTATTAAAAACCGCGATAACTGAGTATTCTTGTTATTATGAACGTTAGGGGTCGTTAAGGAATGAAGTTGGTTGCTTAGATAGTTGAGACTCTAGAACAAGTAATTGGTACTGTTAACTTTACTCTGTTATTACAAAACAAATATAAAGTTGAACCGTTTTAATTGAATATTCGAGTCATTATCAACGTTAGGGGTTGTTAAGGAGTGATGTTGGTTGCATAGATAGTTGAGACTGTAGGGAAAGTCACTGTTGCTGGTAACTGTACTCTGAAATTATAAGGTAATGGTCAAATTAAACTATGAAAAACCGCGTTAACTGAGTATTAGTGTTATTATGAACGTTAGGGGTCGTTAAGGAATGAAGTTGGTTGCTTAGATAGTTGAGACTCTAGAACACGTAATTGGTACTGTTAACTTTACTCTGTTATTACAAAACAAATATAAAGTTGAACCGTTTCAATTGAATATTCGAGTCATTATCAACGTTAGGGGTTGTTAAAGAGTGATGTTGGTTGCTTAGATAGTTGAGACTCTAGAACAAGTAATTGGTACTGTTAACTGTACTCTGTTATTACAAGATAAATATAAAGTTTAACCGTTTTAATTGAATATTCGAGTCATTATCAACGTTAGGGGTTGTTAAGGAGTGATGTTGGTTGCTTAGATAGTTGAGACTCTACAACAAGTAATTGGTACTGTTAACTGTACCCTGTTATTACAAGATAAATATAAAGTTTAATAACCGTTTTAATTGAATATTCGAGTCATTATCAACGTTAGGGGTTGTTAAGGAGTGATGTTGGTTGCATAGATAGTTGAGACTCTACAACAAGTAATTGTTATTGTTAACTTTACTCTGTTGTTACAAGACAAATATAAAGTTGAACTGTGTATTACCGTTTTAATTGAATATTTTATTTATTTATTTTATTTATTTACGGCAATACACCATTTTACATAGAAATTGTACAACTGAAAACAACACAATATTCGAGTCATTATCAAAGTTAGGAGTCGTTAAGGGGTGATATTGGTTGCTTAGATAGTTGAGGCTGTAGGGTAAGTAGATGTTGAATAATACGCACATACCGTAGACAAAGTAGCAAAGACATTTCAGGGCACACTACAATTACTCAATCTCAACCAAAGCGTATTACAGTTATACTCGTACTGTATCTCTTCTCTCAATATGCATATTTTTATACCTTCGTGTTACATGAGCATGTATATTGTGTGTTGTCACGTGACAAATATATCTGAGATGAACCTGGGCGAAATTACACACACGCAGAATGATTCGTACATCTCTCAGAGCAGGAAGTAAGGACACGTAGCGGCATACAGTGATTACATCTGAGCCCCAGGGTATTACAGTTATACTCGTACTGTATCTCTTCTCTGCATATGCATATTTTTATACCTTCGAGTTATATGAGCATTTATATTGTGTGTTGTCACGTGACAAATATATCTGAGATGAACCTGGGCGAAGTTACACACACGCAGAATAGGTCGTACATCTCTCAGAGCAGGAAGTAAGGACACGTAGCGGCATACAGTGATTACATCTGAGCCCCAGGGTATTACAGTTATACTCGTACTGTATCTCTTCTCTGCATATGCATATTTTTATACCTTCGAGTTATATGAGCATTTATATTGTGTGTTGTCACGTGACAAATATATCTGAGATGAACCTGGGTGAAGTTACACACACGCAGAATGATTCGTACATCTCTCAGAGCAGGAAGCAAGGACACGTAGCGGCATACAGTGATTACATCTGAGCCCCAGGGTATTACAGTTATACTCGTACTATATCTTCTCTCTCTAAATGTTTGATTCACTCTCTTCGTGTGATGTAAACATTTCATACTTTGAGTTATCACGTGAAAAAATAAAATCATCATTCATTAATAACTTACTGACATTATGGGCGTACTTTACATATAAGTTTTAACAAAACGCATAAGAATACAAAGTTAAATGTAATGTAATATATGTATTGAAGTATTGATACTCTAATTAAGAAATACAGTATAAATATTACATTTAATTATGAAAAAAACTTTGCAACAAATTGTGGGATTATAAATGAACATTATTTAGAGAGCGAATTATATATCCTCTCATGATGTGGGTGGCAAATAAAGATATGAAGCTTATGTGACACGATTTATAAAGGATGAATTAATAAAGCGGATTTGCTTACATGGAGATTCATGTAATTATTCTTTGACATATTTTAATAAGATTTATGACAAGCTTAATAATGTCGAGGCATTCCTCATATTTTAATATATACAATTAAGTATCTAAAGAAGATACAGTACATAACATTCTATGTACCCTCTTTACAAAAATATATTCCCTTTGTAACTATAAACAACTACTAACGAAAAAACAATCGCAGGTGTAAATAGGATAGTTTCCTTGTTAGTCTGCTACCTTGAAATTTAAAATTAAATATGATTACAGTTTGAACGGATATTATTTTTGGAAGTGACAATAATATGGAGGTTAACTAATCCGTGTTTCTTTTTTTCATGACTTGAATAGATGAAAAAGATTACGGAAAAGCAGAATTTTAAAGAAAACAAAATAAGCCATTTAGAAATTATTAATAAGAACATAAATGGGCTATACCATATCGAAGAAGATAGTTTAAATCTTGTTTTTTAATGCGTTGTTGTTGTACTTAGTAAAACGTTGTCTATGTAAGCTATTGGCATTTATTTTCTTAAAATAACATAATTAACATTACATTTCTTCAAAAATGTATGAATAGTTAGTGAAAAATAATTATACATTTTTTTTCTGAAGTTATAAATAAATAAATAAAAATGCCTTTATTGAAAGCGTTTCTCAGTATAACAACTGCTTTACAAAACCACTCTTGTCATATATTACACTATTTACAATACTGGGAAATAAAAATAAAAACTAAAACCTATAGACTAAAGAAAACACCCAAACAAGACAAATAAATTACTGTACAATCATTTTCTTAATTTACTTTTAAAAACAGTAACAGAAGTCTGTTTAAGGTTCTGGGGGAGGTCATTGTACAACTTTGGGCCAAAGTAATAAAAGCTCCTCCTCCCAAACACATGCTTGACTCTGGGAAAGTGAAGCAGGTCACCATGGCGGACACTGCGTTGAGAGACCTCCTCCCGAAATTGGAGCTTCTCGATCAGGTACTGCGGCTCACCCAGCGCAAGCACCTTGTGGATCATGCCACATGTCAGGATCCTGCATACATTTTCCTTGGGGGACAAACTGACAGCATCTCGGAAGGGTGACACATTATCAAAGCGCCTCAAATTAAAATGAATCGAACTGCAGAATTTTGCAGTCTCTTTGAATCCGATCTATGTCTCCCCTAGAGATACTGTTGCCGTATGCAGGATAGCAGTAATAAAATACAGATAGAACAAGGGAACTCATAAGCCGGAGCTTATCGGATTCTGGCAGCAGACTTCTAAATCTGTACAGACCCCTCAGCCTACCAAGGGCACGCTGGATAGCATGAGTGACATGATCAGAAAAGGTGAGCTGACTGTCAAGCTCAACTCCGAGAGTCTTGACTGACTCAGAGACAGACAGGCTCTCCCCACTGAGCCTTACTCTCACTCCTCTCTGACCAAGGGCCTGCACCAGATTGTGTGGGACAAGATGAAGGACAATGCCCTTACCTATATTGAGTTTAAGGCCATTGTTAACCGACAAAGTGTTGATGTTCACTAGGTCGGAATTTATTCTCTCAATAGCCTCATCAATGGAGCCAGGCTCGTATGACAAGCGCAACTGACAATCATCTGCGTACAGGTGAGCTGCACAGCTTTGAACACAACTGGGGAAGTCAGACGTATAAAGTCGAACAATATAGTTCCAAGACAACTTCCTTGAGGAACACCTCGCCTTTTGACTAGTGAAGTTGACATCCCACTTCCCATCTTTGTAACCTGACTTCTGTCTCCTAGGTATGATTTTACCCACTCGATTGAATTTTTGTCAAAGCCATAAAAATGCATCTTAGCGTACAAAAGTTCATGGTTAAGGGAATCAAATGCTTGTGAGTATTCCAGTATCACTAGTGAACTACACATCCCTTTATCTTTCGCATCAATTAAGTCACTGAACAGACTTACCAGGGCAGTGCATGTGCTATGATTTTTTTCTAAATCCAGATTGTGTTTTTGGCAATATGTTTACTTCGTTCATATACTGTGCTATTTGACGTGTTACTATCTTTTTCATAATCTTTGATATTGCTGGTAAAATCGAGATTGGTCTCAGTTGTTGGACACTTTTAGGGGACGTTACTTTTGGCAATGGATGAACAATACTCATTTTCCATCTCTGCGGGAACACACCGCTCATCAATGGTTTGTTAATGAGATGAGTAATTGCACCCAAAGCATACGGACTCACGGCCTTAATCATTTGGATGGATATTCATCACTACCAACAGCTTTAGATTTTATTCCATTTTTACATCATCTTCAATGACAGCAGAAAAGCTAAAATCATTCATCGATTCAATTGTCTTACTAGTTCTGAAGACGTCAATTTCTTCAACACTGGCTTCATTTCCATTCCCCATAGTGACAAAATACTGATTGATGTCATCAAGCTTCAGTTGGTGTAGAATGTTTCCATAACTATATTACACTGATTCAAACAAGTCCAAAAATCTTTAGGATCCTTGTTAGTGGATAATTTCTCACTGAAAAATCTCTCTTTGCTCTCCACACCATCCCATTCAATTCATTGCGTGTTCTTTTATACATCTCCCAATCTTTACTGTCCCTGGTTTTCCAATATATTTTACGGAGTTTGTTTTTTTAGTTTAGTCTGCTTGTTTATGACATCGTTCCTCCAAGGGGCTTTTTTTTTGTTACTCTCTTGCATACAATTGGAGCAAGTGCATCAAATACACTTATAACATGGGTAGTGATGAAGTGCTCAATATTGTCAACCCCCGTCAATGTGCATTGCTCTCTCCCAGTCAATCTCCGCGACTGCTTTGACGGCACTTTCTGGGTTGAATTTTGAAAAATCTCTGTAGGTTATCATTTTTGGCTCTTTTTTCTCTTTCTTAACTTTTACGCAACAATATATCAACTTGTGGTCCGTTATCTTCACCCCTCTATGGTCCCTAATGTCTGCTGCATCGATGACGCCGGTCCTCTCGACCTCGACCAACCTGTCCACTATTATGTGGTCTAACAAGGTGGAAGAGGTTGCTGTCACTCTTGTTGGTTCATTTACTAATTGTATTGCATTGTATTCTTTCAAGAGTCGGCGTAAGTACTTGGCTTCATTACAACTATTTGACAATAAATCTATGTTGTTGTCGCCCAAGTACATAATGGAGTTCGATCCGATAGCCAAGTTAACAAAGATAAAGTGAAACAAAGCTGACAGTGAGGTGTACATTACATGTGGTGGCCTGTATACCACACATAAACCAAGCCTTACTCCCCTTATCCTCAGGACAACACAAAGAGACTCGATACCAGGGCCCACATCCTCAGTAAGTGTGTGCTGCTCGAAGGAGATTCCCTCCTTAATATACAAGGCAACGCCACCACCTGTCACCGCGTCTGCAATGCCGTGTAAGCCAGCACGCCGATCACATCGCAGAAGTGTGTACCCAGTCATCTGATAATTGTCTGATGGGGTGCCGGGGTGAAGCCAGGTCTCAGATATTTTGGGGCCTTATTTTTTGCCTTTATTTTCTTTTGCCGGACAATTAGGTAGAATTTAAACATGCAAGCAAAATAACATCTTATATAACTAATAACAGGCCATTGACGCTAAAAACTAAGGATGCAGATAACAGGCGGTCATGCATAACTTAACCTAATAAAAACTATAAAACTTAACAATCAATAAATACATAAAAACTAGTCAATAATTAAAACATGCAAGAAAATGTAATAAATAAGTTAACAATACAATAATAGTCCAATAAATAAGTTTAATAAATAAAATTGGGACAGTTGATTCGACGACTAACCCACGTACCTGCCGGATACCTGTCACATGCTCCACGTAGATATCCCGGCTCCATCTGATGGCCTCGGAGACGCAGCGCCGGGCCAGGGCAGCACCCCTGCGGCGGTCAACTCCCAGGCGGCTGAGGGTGGTCCAGTTGGCGGAATCCCAGGCGCCTAGGGACCCCACCACGAAGGCGTCCTACAGTTGTGCGGTAGCCCCCAGCCGAGAGCAGTCGCGCCACAGGAGCGTACTTCTCCGTCTTCCTCTCCCTGGCCGTCGTCACCGACTGCCAACCGTCTTCATAGGGCACCGTGACGTTGACTACACGTACAATCTTGTTTCTCCGGTCGATCGTCACGATGTCCGGTCGGCAACTGGCCACCTCCTCCGGGACCTCCACGTCTGGCACCAGCTCCTGGAACGGCACCCTCTTGTCCAGACGAGTCTCCTCCTGAGGGTGCCCACGGATCTCCGATGTCAGAAGTTCCAGGATGGCGTCGTGTCGTCTCGTTATGACAGGCATCATAGGAAGGCAATGGCATAACACGTGGGCAGTCGTCTCATCAAATCTACCACATCTTCTGCAGCGGCGGTCTTCATTGCCCCACCTCCTACACCCGTTCAGTGGCAAGGTGTTGAGCCTGGCCCGGTGAATGAACCTCCAGTCGGCGAATCGGGTGTGGCGGCCTCCGCGCATCATGTGATTGGAGGTAGGGCAAGTCGTCACGACTCGAGCCACCCTGCCTTGGTCCGGCTTCGCGGCAAGGGTAGCCCGGCCGTGGAGCTGCAGTGCACGTCGCAGTGCCGAAGCCAATGACCTCCGGCTCCTCCCGTCCACGGCGAGGCATCGTGAGCTGGAATGAACGCCGCTCCTCACTCCACCCCCACCGGAGCGTGGGCAGTCGCTTGGAGAGGCGGTTTCTCGCCGTCCGGGCCGCAGAGAAGGTGGTGGTCACGTTGGAGTTCCCCGCCACGTCCCCCGTTGAGGTAGTTGACGAGTAGTCCAAACGTCAACCCGGGCAGCAGAGCGATGCCCAGCAGAAACGGCTAGGCCCTCCAGGGCAAGACGGGAGATCTTCGGGTCAGGTGAGGTCAGGAGCCGGAACGCATGCCCTACCGCGGCTAGATCGGCTTGATCGGCGATAGGGAGCAAACCCGCGCCGCCCCACGATGGTGGGAGCTCGACCAGCTCCACGCTGGCTCGCGAGGGGAGGCCGAGTGTCCTCTTGCCTTCCGCCCTCATCAAGGAGTCCCAGCCCCTTCAGGGAGGTCTTCTTGATCCTCGCCGTCCTGAGGTTGAAATCCAGCTGGGGGACTATGAATGTCCTGACCGCGTCCAACTTCTGCCATGGCGCGAGCCCACTGGCAAAAAATTTTAGCGGTCTCCTCCTCCAGTCTGGCAATGGTGGCCACCGGGGTCTGGTCACCTCTCATCCCAGTGGGCACACCAAGGTGGTCATAAGTTTCTCCTTCCTCAAGGACGCGGAGGGGGGAGCCGTAGATGGTGAATGCGGTTTGCCTCACGGTTCTGCCGGCGACATGAAGTGTCGCACACTTCTCAGGCTTGAACCTGAGGCCAACCCCAGGTCGCCGCGGAAGAAACGGAGTCCAGCAGGGCCTGAAGTGAGGCCTCTGACTTAGCCACGATGGCCAGGTCATCGGCATAGGCCAATACGCTGACCCGCTCCCCATGCAGCGACACACCGTGCTCCCCCTCCAAGGCGAGTATTGGGCGGATTAGGTACTCCATAACAAGGTTAAATAGTACCGGAGACAGAGGACAGCCCTGGCGGACTCCAGCCTGGAAGGAGATGGCTGGAGTGACCCCACCAGAGTGCCTGATGGTCGTGGCACTCCCCCTCGTAGAGATCCTTAATTAGGGCCAGCTGAGCCTCCGTGAGGCCCGCACTCCGCAATGCCGCCACAACAGCAGAGTGAGGGACACTCCCGAAGGCCATTAAAGCCAGGGTCGAGCCATGCTACACATAGTTCCCCACCACCCCGTCGTCGTGCCTCAGCCAACAGCTCCTGGAGCACAAAATTATGCTCCAAGCAGCCCTCAGACGCAGTAAACCCCTTCTGCGCCCAAGATAAGAGGCGATTGTCCGACATCCACGATGAGAGGCGATGAGCCAATACACTGCAGAACAGCTTGCCTGCAGTGTCTGACAGCGCGATGGGCCGCCAGTTAGTGATCTCATCGGGGGCCCCCTTCTTGTGAATCAGCACCGTGGATGAGACCTTCCACGACGGCGGGAAGCGCCCGGCCGCCAGACAGATGTTGAAGATGGCGGAGAGCACGTGACCAGACGAGTCACGGCGGTGCCAGATGCCATATTTGACACCATCCGGGCCCGGAGCGGTTATTGGCGGTTCTCCGGAGCATCTTCGCTACTTCCCTCGGCTCGGTCCGGTCTAGTAGCGGGGGCGGGGAAGCCGCAGCAGCGGGAATCGTGCAGCCAGGGGGAGGCTCAACGGCACAGCCCACCTTCGCCGAGTAAGACGAGGTTAAAATAAGCCATGATGGCTTCCTCCGCGATGGAACAACTCGGCGAGGAGGCCTCTAGAACCTCCCTCATGGCTCGCTTGGGGGGGGCAGTCCGATATAAGTTTTGAATGCGCGCCGCCTCGCGCACATCGCGGTCGCCGTCGCGGCGCGGACGCCGGGGTCTAGACGGTCGAGTACCCCCCGGCCGCGGCTGTCGCGAGGGGTTCGGTGCCGGCGACAGTGAGGTCACCAGTTCCTCCAGAGTGGCCAAGAAGGCGGCCCACTCCATGCCAGGGGTGAATCTGGCAAGCCACTCTCTCTGCCATTGGGTCAAATTCTCCCTCGGCGAAACGGGAGCGTCCGTTGGCGAGGGGGGGGCCCCAGGTGGGGACGGCGGAGGGGGGGACCCTGGCAGAGGCCGATCTCTCGGCGATAGACCGAGTGGTGGAGTCACCGGGAGCGACAAGGCGCCGGGTGGAGACCGCACTGGGAGCGGAGGTGAAATGCTCTCCACAGAGCTTACCGACGCGCCCATGCGGCCGCGACGCCGCATGGCGCCTCTAGCGACAGCCGCAGCCGCCGCAGCCCGGATAATTGGCGGGCCAACCGGTGACCCAGAAGAAGAAGATGATCCGGGGGGGGAGCCACGGCCCGCCGGCTCAACGGCATTCAGCGGCACGCGAGGGGGCGTAACATGCTCCTCCGCGACAGGTCGACGCCGACGCAGCGCATTACGCGCGATAGCCGCAGCAGAGCGATGGCGGACAAGTGGGGGAGAAGGAGAGGGAGCTGGGGAGGAATCGGAGCTGGGGGGCGCATCAGGAGCAGGAGGCCTAATCGGTGTCACCATCCTGACAATTTTCTCTTGGAGGGTGTTGTACGATGATGCGCAGACACCCAGCTCGCCCTCAGGAAGGAAGATATCCGCCCCAGCGTGACTTGCAGCAAAATGTGCCTTCGCCTGCTTGAGTGCGTACCTCTGCTGGCGACAGGAAAACTCGGTATCGCAGCAGACGAAGGACAAGTCCCATCCTCCTCCATGGTCCTGGTTCAGATGCCTCTTCATCCCCTCTCTCTTCCTGACACATAGGATTCCCGCCTCCAGGCATTCCGGGCATTGAAGTCTCTGGCCCAGAGGCAGGGCACAGAAGAGAGTGCGCTCCATCGGAGGGGAGAAGAAGCAGCAGCTAGTAGAAGAAGGCAGCGCTACCTATTGGACAGTGGTGAAAGCTTCGCCTCCCGGCTTGTCTTGATAGATGGCAGGGATCTCGGGTGGTGCAGACGGGGAGTCAGCGAACTCCCCACATTGAACACCACCCGGACGACTCCTGGGCTCAACGCCTTATTAGGGAGGGTCAGTGCGTCACGCTGACCCCACCTGGCTATCCGTTGGCTGGACAAGGCAGCCAGGGGTGCGTCCCACCACCCCCCGGAATCGCCCTGTGGAAAACCGGACAACAACCGGATTGTGCGGTTTTCCACGGAAATTTTGACAAAATTTGCTTCTTTGGCTAAGATCTTAAAGATCACTTTGATCTTAGCCAAAAGGCCGAGAAGCGATCAAAGTCAAAGTCACGCACAAATGAGCACATTTCCTCAAACCCTGTATTGAGGGATCTAATGTTGAGGTGCGCGACTTTGAGACGTTCCGTGCCCCCCCATCCCAGTTAGTTTCCCGGGACCCGAGAAACATCGCAGCTCCCAGAGGGGTCACGGTCACCGCTGATGCTATTCCCAGGCCCGGGACTCAAGCCGAGACTAGACATGTCCTCACCCAGGTCATTGGCTGGTGCTGCATCCAGATACCGCAAACCCGCAGTAATAGCATTCACAAATAGAGATCCCAAGCGAGTAACACCGTACAAGTAAAGGTACAAGTTCTTTTAAAACTCTTTATAATACATATCACGGTTCCAATGAAAGCTCCATACTCCAATCTAACTTTATTTGTATTAAAAATATTATTATTAAAATATAAACGTAATACTATAACAATAATTACTTTCAAATGAGCTTCAAAATTGATGTTTATTTTATTACAACTATTATGACCAGCTATTCTTCCAGTATTTAGCTAGAAGTATGCCTGTTCCAAAACTGCATGATCCTGATCGAAAGAATAAAAACCGACTTTATAGCCCAATTATTGTGTGTATGTAACATAATTGTATACACTTAGGATATGATAATTCTTGCATTTCAATTACAATATACAGAATTGTAATAAAAACCTCATTTGGAGAGTTTTTTGAACAATTAAATATTAACAATATTTACTATAATACATTTTTCAAACAAGTATTTCAAATAGTAGAATCAAATAATACAGTAACGGTTTGTAGCAAATTAACAAAGTCAAAGACATATAAAAGTAATGTGGCTCGTGTGACTGTAACACGTCTGTTATCAGTGTGTCTCCAAGACTGTTCTCATTAGACGAAATGTAATGCTCGAAACGTGACAAGGAGTCTCACATCATTACGGAGTTAATAGAACAGAGATCCTAAAATAACAAAGCACCCCATTGAGTTTCCTCATTAGGACTAGATTTAATTATCGAAACTATACAAGGAATCTTACATCCTTACGGAACATTCACACTATATACCCTCCTGCATTCCCTCATTGTACGAGATGTAATGTTCAAAACGTGACCACGAGGCTTACATCATTACGGAACGTATAGAAACTGACACCCTAAAATTACAATTTACCCTCCTGCATTCCCTCATTATACGAGATGAAATGTTCAAAAGGTGACCACGAGGCTTACATCATTACAGAGTATATAGAACTGAGACCCCAAAATTACTATGAACCCTCCTGCATGCACTCATTATTCGAGATTAAATATTTGCAAAAAGACAAGATGTATTAAACCATTACGGAACATATAGAGCAGCGAACCTAAAATTACTATGGCTCCTCCTGCATGCACTCATTATACGAGATGTAATGTTTCAAAACGTGACCACGAGGCTTTACATCTTTACAGAGCATGTAGAACTTAAACCCTAAAATTACTATGAACCCTCCTGCATGCACTCATTATTCGAGATTAAATATTTGAAAAAAGACAAGATGTATTAAACCATTACGGAACATATAGAGCTGCGAACCTAAAATTACGATGGACCCTCCTGCATGCACTCATTATACGAGATTAAATATTAAAAAAAAGACAAGATGTATTAAACTATTACGGAACATATAGAGCTGCGAATCTAAAATTACTATGGCCCCTCCTGCATGCACTCATTATACGAGATTAAATATTTGAAAAAAGACAAGGTGTATTAAAATAAGTACGGAACATATAGAACTGCGACCCTCAAATTACAATATACCCTCCTAAATTTCCTCATTATACGAGATGTAATGTTCAAAACGTGACCACGAGGCTTACATCATTACAGAGCATATAGAACTGCGACCCTAAAATTACAATGTACCCTCCTGCATTTCCTCATTGTACGAGATGCACTGTTTAAAACGTGACCACGAGGCTTACATAATTACAGAGCATATAGAACTGCGACCCTAAAATTACAATGTACCCTCCTGCATTTCCTCATTAGACGAGATGTAATGTTCAAAACGTGACCACGAGGCTTACATCATTACGGAACGTATAGAACTGAGACCCTAAAATTACAATATACCCTCCTGCATGCACCCATTATACGAGATGTAATGTTCAAAACGTGACCACGAGGCTTACATCATTACGGAACGTATAGAACTGAGACCATAAATTAAACAATATACCCTCCTGCATGCACCCATTATACGAGATGTAATGTTCAAAACGTGACCACGAGGCTTACATCATTACGGAACGTATAAAACTGAGACCCTAAAATTACAATATACCCTCCTGCATGCACCCATTATACGAGATGTAATGTTTCAAAACGTGACCACGAGGCTTACATCATTACGGAACGTATAGAACTGAGACCCTAAAATTACAATTTACCCTCCTGCATGCACCCATTATACGAGATGTAATGTTCAAAACGTGACCACGAGGCTTACATCATTACGGAACGTATAGAACTGAGACCCTAAAATTACAATATTACCCTCCTGCATGTACCCATTATACGAGATGTAATGTTCAAAACGTGACCACGAGGCTTACATCATTACGGAACGTATAGAACTGAGACCCTAAAATTACAATATACCCTCCTGCATGCACCCATTATACGAGATGTAATGTTTCAAAACGTGACCACGAGGCTTACATCATTACGGAACGTATAAAACTGAGACCCTAAAATTACAATATACCCTCCTGCATGCACTCATTATACGAGATGTAATGTTCAAAACGTGACCACGAGGCTTACATCATTACGGAACGTATAGAACTGAGACCCTAAAATTACAATTTACCCTCCTGCATGCACCCATTATACGAGATGTAAATGTTCAAAACGTGACCACGAGGCTTACATCATTACGGAACGTATAGAACTGAGACCCTAAAATTACAATTTACCCTCCTGCATTCCCTCATTATACGAGGTGTAATGTTTAAAACGTGACCCACGAGGCGCACAATCATTACAGAGCATATAGAACTGAGACCCTAAAATTACAATTTACCCTCCTGCATGCACTCATTATACGAGATTAAATATTAAAAAAAAGACAATATGTATTAAATCATTACGGAACATATAGAGCTGCGACCCTAAAATTACTATGGACCCTCCTGCATGCACTCATTATACGAGATTAAATATTTAAAAAAAGACAAGATGTATTAAATCATTACGGAACATATAGAGCTGCGACCCTAAAATTACTATGGACCCTCCTGCATGCACTCATTATACGAGATTAAATATTTGAAAAAAGACAAGATGTATTAAATCATTACGGAACATATAGAGCTGCGTCCCTAAAATTACTATGGACCCTCCTGCATGCACTCATTATACGAGATTAAATATTTGAAAAAAGACAAGGTGTATTAAATAAGTACGGAACATATAGAACTGCGACCCTCAAATTACAATATACCCTCCTAAATTTCCTCATTATACGAGATGTAATGTTCAAAACGTGACCACGAGGCTTACATCATTACAGAGCATATAGAACTGCGAACCTAAAATTACAATGTACCCTCCTGCATTTTCCTCATTGTTACGAGATGCACTGTTTAAAACGTGACCACGAGGCTTACATAATTACAGAGCATATAGAACTGCGACCCTAAAATTACAATGTACCCTCCTGCATTTCCTCTTAGACGAGATGTAATGCTTGAAATGAAACAAGACGTCCTACATCAATATGCATCATACACAACTGGGATCGTAATAATAATTAAGTACAGATACTCTCTGCTGTTATGAAAACTCGCGTAACAGGTAACGCATTTGCACCGTGCATTACCCAATTAGAGCAGATGCAATTTGAATGTTGAGCTTAGTCCCACTTTAACCTGCAGCTTAGTGTATTGTCTGGAATCTGACACTGTCACAGGACTGGACTAAAATCTGGAATCAAGTTTGTCTGAAGGGATCCAGAAAGACAGGACAGTAGAGTAAATTGGAAATACTACTTGGTAATTGCCATGATTTTCGGTATCCTATATAACGCACAAGCATCACAAGTTTACTGAAGTAGAAGGCTACAGCAATGGTCAGACCCTTAGACCAGTCGGTAATGAAGATGTTCAAAAATATATTCTCGGCAATGCAATAAGTTTTATAATTGTTTTCGAGTTGCATCTTTTCGGACGTCAGTGACACCTAGGATACAAAAGAGATACGTCTGGTTTTGTCCAGCAGACATCTAGTGTAATCTAGATGAAGAGCATTTCTTATTGTATCGTATAATTCAAGTTTTACTCCATTAAATCTGTTTTTAAATCTATACTAATACATACAAATCTAATAGTAAATATCCGTATGTTGATCGTATCTATACTTTTTAAATTACATTCCAAACATTCCAGTGATGAGTGGTAGACACGGGAGGATATTCCAATCCTCGGAGGATAATCTGATATATTTTAGATTTAAGTTTAAATAACTGTGTTTTATGACCCTCCAGACGAAAGAGTGAAACGTTGTTAAAAGTACCCGGTAAATTACTTGAATTTATCTTAAAAATTACGTAATATTTTATTATATGCCCAGTCATTATTATAGGCCGATGTGGATGAATCTTAAAGCTTACGTCCTTAGGTTTTCAGTCATTGTTTCTTAAGATATAATAAATGATGGTATATACTATGTGTTTTTATAAAGAAAGTAAGCATTATTAGGTACCTATTAATTAAGGCAGTGTTCATGGGTGGTTCAGTTGGAATAGTGCTCTAAAAGTTAAGGAATATATTTTATATACATCAGTATATAAATATTTTACGTCTATTTGATAATGTGCATATTAACATAATAAATTACGAGTACATTATACATCTGAATAACAGATGGGACAGACAAGCATGCTCATTAAAAAGTTTTACCCCAGCTCTAAATGTGTAGCCTGTTGTCCAGTTTTATGCGTAGCTCTGCATGATGGATAGTAGTTGTTGCTTCTTTTCTTCCTTCATTGTTATCATATTTCACTTGCCACAATGTGAATTTATTTTCTTCTCATATATTTCTTCAGTTATGAGTTTTCTACTGACAGTGTATTCTGTAATTTACTTACATACTGCGAGTTATTTTAGTTCCTCAGCCGAAAATGCTAAAACGGAAGCTATAACGACTAGGACTTTCCGCCGACGGAATTAGATTCTAATTTGGTTTATATAAATAATGAAATAATACAAATTTTATACATTGTATACAGCATTGTTTCAAATACAGCGTAAATTTTAGGAATATTAGATGGCCACGTTTTTGCCAGTAACTGTGGCCAACTTGTAAAGAAAATAACTTAATTCAATAATAAGGTATAAAAAAACTAAGAGTCTATCTCAACACATAAAAAAAACAACTTGCCCTTCATGGCGCCTGGCTATTAATAATATATAAAAAAAGTTACAAATAGTACTAATTTTTACTACATTATAGTAAAATAGTGAAAGTGCAAACGACTATTTATAGAAAATATAACTTACAAATGAAAATTTACGCAAAATAAAATGGTTCGCATTTATTCAATGACTAGGCTGGAATATAATGCTATAGAGAAAAATGAAACTTATAAATAGAGTCTTTATTTAACATGTAAAAATTACGTAATTAAAAATTAAAACCACTACATATGAATACAATAACATATCTCTGTGCAATACTTGCTTTGTTAATATATATCCAATAATAGGTCCTAAGTTTAATTTGTCTAAATTATTTAATAAAAATATTATTAGGTAGAAAAACACATCTGTGAAACATTTTGAAAATTCTTCTATGTTCCAAAAGTAAATAAATAAATTATTAATATTCCACAGCGAACGTACCAAAATAAACCAACCGTTTGGGAATAAATGGCCTCTGTTGCAAAAAACTAAAAATACAATTAAAATAAAAAATAAAAAATTTAATGTCTGTCGCAAATGATTTCACAAATTGAAACACCGACCTGCTACGGGGCGTACATCCAATATTATAAACATATATTTTATTCCGCCACAGCCCTCCGCTAATATAAAACTAACGATAAATTGTGTGAGAAACGTAAACATTCGGTGCAGTTTTTTGTTGAATTTTCAGATGTTGTAAAAATTAATATTACTCGTTTTCAGTGTCAATTTATTAGTATATTACACATATTATCCAAATGGTGGCTGTCTTACAAATTGGATTATTAGTGGTATTTTATTATAAGCAAGCGCCCTAAATTGCTCATGTTATTCATATTTTAATCATTTCTTTTAAAGTAACAGAGTGTTATTTACATCAATGTCACATGTATAATGTATGCTGCTGCAATTCTGATATGTAACCTAAGATTACAAGAGACGTTTATGCATGTGGATTAAAAAAAAAGGGATGAGTAGTTTTTTATTTGGTTGGGGCCCATCTCGATGCAGAGAAAGAAGAAGTAAAACAAACGTCTGTCTGTAAATTTTGGACTAAAATATTGTTCCTGCCTCTGTTATTTTAACTTGGCTAAATTATGCTTTATCTAAATTTGTGATAATATTAAGTAAAGATAAATATATTGACATGAGATTTTTTAAAACTATTTTGTACAAGTTATACAATTTTATAACATTTTAAATAAATAAAATGAAATTGTTAGTCAAACATCACCCGCCTCTGAAATTTAGAAAAATCGTATATATGAATAAAATAAATAGCTATAAATAAAAAATAGATCTATGGTACTGTCATCGCACATATCAAGCAATGTGAGCGAGTTAAAAACTAGTGATTTTGAAAATTTTCCTGAACAGTACATTAATTTTGGACTGGTTTATAAAATTTTTTGATCCGGCACCGAAAACATTTTTTAATATAAGATGTTATTGCCCTTAATGACTTAAAAGGAGAATCTATAAAAAATAGGAAAAATAACACAGGGTTAGAGTTCTCTTACAGAACCGTCAATGACAAGGACCTAAGGATTACAGCTGAACTTATAAATAAGAGAACATGTGTACGAAGTGTAGTAATAGCCTATGACCAAGTAGACGCATATTTTGTTGGAATGTTTTTAAAGGAACATATCTTATTTATTTTCTTATAAAACTTGCCTATTTCATCATACTAAAGGATATATATATATATATATATATATATATATATATATATATATATATATATATATATATATATAAGTAGATAGTAATATGGGGTTCCTGGCGCACTTTCGGAGCCAACCGAAAAGCAATGTAAAATACTGTTCAATGTACCATAAAGGAAGCTGAGAAATAACACAGCAAATCTCAATGAAAAATTAACCGAATCTACAGTCGTTCGTCTCCAAAAGCGATCGGTACATTACTATCTACTCTGTGGAATGAAAAAATTAACCAAATCTGAGCTTCTACTTTCTTAAGCTGTGCTTTGTAAAATGTTGTCAAATCTGCTACGAATAAAGGAAAAATCTTCGAAATCTTAATAAAATTTAATCAATTTAAAACATTTTTACTAAAAACATACTGTACTTTAATATAAAAAACTTTTCTACTAAAATAAACCAACATGAACTCACCAAGCTCTCTTCAGTTTCTAGCATTTCAAAAACTTACAAAGAAAGACAATTTTAACGAGTTCAACGAATTACCAAAACATTTTAAAGAACAGTTGATACTTTCCTTAAATGATACAGAATTCAAAGAACTTGTAAAGTCTTTTGCAGAAAAAAAACGTCTAATGGAGTGTTTTACTATCGGCAAAAAACTAAAAAAGTAAGGGATTAACATATTTAATATAATTACGAAAGATATTGAAAAGAAAGTAAAAAATAAAACAAACAGAGAGTTTTCATCGTTTTTTTTATGACATTTTTCCCATATTATACGTTCTTTCAAGATAATCAAGACTTAATTGATGAATTTCTTAGGAATTTTTGTTGAGTATCAAGATTTATCAACACAATTCATTAAAGAGCATTATAGAATTTTTCTTATAGAATATAGCCACATTTTGTGTGAAACAAAAGGTATTACTGTAGATAATATTCCATGTGATTCCTATGAAGAAAGACACCAACTATGGTTATCAAAAACAGTACTATGACGTGGGGAGGGACTGCAAGTTTTAGAGTTAAGACTTTATTCTACAAAGTTAATTGTTATAATTTCTTTATCTTTAATAGTCTTCTTTCCAGTAACAATCAAGTGTAATTTTTCATTTTTGTTTAATTCTTTAATCTTTTTTTCATCCAAAACAGTCAAAAATCTGTTCGGCAAGTGTACTTTACAATCTTCCAACTCGGCAATTATTGTAAACCCGAATTTTATCTTTCATTTTCTCCAAATTCAAAATTTTGTATTTCTTATTTTCTTCCAATTCATTTAACTTCTTATACTCTTTAAACTTACATTCTCCAATATCATTTAACTCTTTCAAGAACTCCCATTTAAATAGAAAAAATTTAAAGAACGGAAAAAATGAAATTTGCTAACAATCACTCGAGAAGTCGGGGAGAATGTGAGTTAAAACCGCATTCTTTTCAAGAGGTTCCTCGTTTAATTTCTCCAAATGTACTATAAAATCATCGAGGATTTCTGGCTTAAAATCGTAGACAAATTCAACATCCAGATAATGAAAAAATACAGGTAATATTCTTTTCATAATAAACGTGTGTATTTAAACCAACAAACCTAATGTATTCTTTGAAAAGGAAAATAATTTTGTCAATGGTTCCAAGAGATAAGTAAAAATTTTTATTCTGTTTTCTAAATTCTGTAACAAATTTTGTTTGCTTCTTGTCTCCATATTGCAATTTTGTAAGCAGGTTATTCAAATTTGTTAATTTATTTCGAAATTTCTTAGGTTTAGGTCTTTCTAACAAAATTAAATTACAACCTCTACAAACTAAATATCTTTTATCGATAATTTCTCCTTCTATTAGAACACTTGTAACAGTTGGCATTATACTCTTCCATTTAAACAAAAAGATTTTTTTATAAATGGAGATTATGGAACTAAGTCTGCCGAGATATAAATTTTTCAGCGCAAATGTTTGTGTTTACATTTCTACAACAGAGATAAATAGAAATAATTTCATTCTATTGTACAACTATTTAGGATATTATGTGTACGATTATAAAGATTATTCCGGAAGAAATCGAGATTTTTCATCAGCGAAAGAGTATATTTTTGAAGTTTTAGAAGGAATGAAAGAGAATAATATGAATTTAGCAAATTATTTTTCTTAAATAAAAAACTTTTCTACTAAATAGTCACCAAACAACATGAACTCTCCAAAATCACTTCAGTTTCTAGCATTTTAAAGAACTTACCACAGGAAATAGTTATAAAGACTTCTTTGAATTACCTAAATATGTTAAACAAATGTTGATATTTTCCATAAGTGAAAAACGAATCCTTAAATGAAAACGAATTCAGAGAACTTTTAAGTACTAAAAAGTGTTCAATGCAATTTATTACAGAACAACTTAGATAGTATAAATATGTTTAAATGTAATAGGAGATTTTAAATTAAATAATAGAAAAATAAGAAAAATATTTCCGATTTTTACAAAATAAACTAAAACACCAACAATCTGACATTTTTCATCGCTTTTATGCTAAATTTCATTGTTTATTTGTTGAAATGTTGAGAAGACAATATCCATACTGGCCAAGGAATATGCATACAGCTAGTTTTTTAACAAGTCTTTGTAAACAACAAGATTTATCAAAGGAATTTATAAGAGATCACGCTTTTGTTGTAGATTGGGATAAATTATATGGAAAAAACATTTACGAAACAGATATATTGTGTGTGTGTGATTCTGACGAAGAAAAGAGAAACGTTTGTCATTCAGCAATTCAATACGATATAATGAAAGACATACAAAATGAGTGTTGTTAGTGTGCGTGTTTTTGCGATATCTACTTAACTTCTAAGAAATTGGGAATGGGAGAAGAAGAAAGGTATCATATGTTTTATTTCAATCAACTCTAGATTTGTGACGTCTGCTGTGAGCGTTTGTACCACTAACGCTTTGACCTCGAATCTCATTTTATTTGAAACATGTGAGAGGCGTTTGTGTCACTAACGCTTGGACCTTGCTTTTGCACACGCCGTGTGTGGTACAAGGACAGTAGTGACACCAAACAATGACCTTGCTTTTCTCACGCCGTGTGAGACAATGAAATCACTGTAAAAACACTTAATTCTGTATTACAAATGAACACTTTACATCACTATTTTCACACAATGTTTTATCACAGTTTAGAATGTCTAACACAAATTCACAATCTTCTTGTAACGTCTTTCCTTCGAGTCCCAAATATAAAAGTAACTTATAAAATATAATAACACTATGAATGGCAACGCCCAGTGGAACACTTCACTTCACTTTTAAACAAGAAACACAGAAACATCACACAATCTTCTTACTTCATATAAAGTCTATATCTTCTTTCTTCAACTCACAAATACATTAGAATCTTCTAAATGATGATATATCTTGTTAAATTTCGTTAAAATAGAGGAGGATCAAGCATGACTGGCTATACGTGGCCAACGCCCAGCAAGAGATGAAGACGAGATGTAGTGTTACCAACATGTTAAAATGAAATGTCTCAATTCCTAGAAACTGTTATAGTTTCCAATGTATATTAAATAAGTGAATATCAATATTTATTTCAAACCTTGTTGTTCAAAAACCACTCAACCGATTTTAACGAAATTGGGGGGGTGGGGGGGGGGGGGGGTGGGGGGGGGGGGGGGTGGGGGGGGGGGGGGGTGGGGGGGGGGGGGGGTGGGGGGGGGGGGGGGTGGGGGGGGGGGACAGTTTTTTATTACAGGTTTGGCTGGTATCCTTGAAGTCTGATGTGGGCTACATTCTTTCAAGGGCGTTACAGTTTTTCATTAGCAGTGTTTGGCTGATTCCCCTGAAGTCCTGGGTGATGTGGGCTACATTCTGTCCAAGGGCGTACAGTTTTTCATTACAGGTTTGGCTGGGTTCCTTGAAGTTCGATGTGTGTTTCTTATGTCGGTTAAAGAGTTCTCCAGTTTTTTCTTGGC
Source organism: Homalodisca vitripennis (assembly GCF_021130785.1). Taxonomy (NCBI): domain Eukaryota; kingdom Metazoa; phylum Arthropoda; class Insecta; order Hemiptera; family Cicadellidae; genus Homalodisca; species Homalodisca vitripennis. The sequence goes on along the minus strand of NC_060208.1, from coordinate 217,529,757 downwards.
AGGTTTGCTTGGTTCTTGAAGTCAGGTCTACCCTCTTGGTCTTTTTCATGATTTTTTCTTTTTTTTCAAGTCATGTGTTTGTTGTTTTTTCTTCCTCTTTGCTGCGCTTTTTTTTTTTTCTTTTCAAGGTTCAAGGTGTTTATTCAGTTTTTCATTGCAAGTTTGTCTGTCTCCTGAAAGTTAAAAGTAATAGTCTTATTCAAGTTATCACTGTTTATTCAAATCTATTCAAAAGTGGTTTGACAGATTTTTGTGTCGTCTTGTGTTAATATATATACCCGTTACCGAATTATAATTTAACAATCGACTGATGAATGCGATTACCTATGTATCGAAACTCATATCGAAATCTGCCCGTGATAACTGCCAAATAGTATTAGATATATGGTAAAGTTAGTATCACGGATCTGTAAAAGATTTCTGAGCTATAACTATGAGTACCTAACTCGTAGACATGTCATTGACAGATTTTATAGTTGTTTTAAATACGTATACGAGAATAATTATTTGGAACTTGCTTATGAACCTCGATACATTTGCCAGGTTTCCAACATTGACAAATATACGTCTATACTGATACATTGAAACTGAAAACGAATAATATTATTTTTACAACTTCTGAACATTCAACAAACTGCACCGAATGTTTACGTTCTCACACACAATTTATCGTTAGTTTTATTAGCGGAGGGCTGTGGCGGAATGAAATATGTGTTTAATATTGGATGTACGCCCCGTAGCAGGTCGGTGTTTCAATTTGTGAAATCATTTACGCCAGACATTAAAAGCAATTTTTAATTTTGCAAACCGAGGCTATTTATTCCCAAACGATTAGGTCTATTTTCGTACGTTCGCGGTGGAGTATTTATTAATTTATTTTGTGAACATACGAGAATATTCCAAATGTACAGTTACTCCACCTATATCATTTTTATTGGGTAAATTAGATACATTCAGCTTAGGTGCAACAAATGAGGATTTTTCAAGTATTAATCAATAGTCGCTTAATTGTTGAACCACCTAATGTACATTCTAAAAATAGCAAACAACAATCTAATTTCGTCGGTTAGCGTTTAATTGGTATAAGCCTTCTGTTCTTATTCATCTTACGTACCATTTTAGCTAAGGAAGTAGAATAACTCTCAGCATGTAAGTAAATTACAGAAACTCATAACAGAAGAAAATACGGTAAGAAAATAAATTTACATTGTGGCAAGTGAAATATGATAACAATGATGGAAGAAGCAACAACTACTATCCATCATGCAGAGCTAAGCATATAACTGACAACAGGCCATATGTTTAGAGCTCGGTAAAACTTTTATATGAGCATAGTTGTCTGTCCCATCTGTTATTCAGACATGTAATGTACTCGTACGGTATCAAATAAACATGAAATACTTACATACTGATGTATAAGATATGAACCCTAACTTTTAAAAATTTTCGTCAAAACCACCGCCTCTAAGTCTAAATTCGGACCTGTTGAATCGGAACTAATAATACCGTTTCCCGGGTTATCATTAACCGTTCCAAGTACTAAAATACAAAATTTATAAGTAATGAATGTTTGAGTGTGCTTTATTAAAAGAACAAAACTGTGTACCAGACGAGACAATAAGAACAAGACTTCATTTCGATTACACTAGATAGTTGCTGGGATAACTAAACAGATACATTTTTAAACTACGTGTCTTAAACTACACTAAAAATACTAAAAAATATTATATTTTGAAACTCATCATTACCAACTAGCTTAGGTAAGTAATCAACCAGATGAAAGTTCCTATATCAGTAGCCTGGTGGTGCTGTGCGTTCAAGTATACCGAAATTATGGCAAATACTAAGTAACATTGCCAAAGCACTCTACGCTTCAGTCTTGGTAGATCTCTTCAGACGGACAAGATTTCAAATTTCAGAAGTCCAGTCTGTAACGTATTTTGAAGTAATTTAACGATCCCAGTTTCTGTATGATGTAAGACTCCTTTTCACGTTTGAACATTACATTTCGTCTAATGAAGGAACGCCTGAGCACCTAGTAGTTTTAGGATCCCACTTATATATACTCCGTAATGATGTACGACTCCTTCTGTTTACGTTTCGAACATTACATTTCGTCTAATGAAGGAACACCTGAGCACCTAGTAGTTTTAAGATCCCACTTATATATATACTCTGTAATGATGTACGACTCCTTCTGTTACGTTTCGAACATTACATTTCGTCTAATGAAGGAACGCCTGAGCACCTAGTAGTTTTAGGATCCCACTTATATATACTTCCCGTAATGATGTACGACTCCTTCTGTTACGTTTCGAACATTACATTTCGTCTAATGAAGGAAACGCCTGAGCACCTAGTAGTTTTAGGATCCCACTTATATATACTCTGTAATGATGTACGACTCCTTGTCACGTTTCGAACATTACATCTCATTTAATGAGAACAGAGTTTTAGAGACTCGCTGATAACAGCACATGTTACAGTCACACGAGCCCTATTACTTTTATATGTCTTTGACTTCTTTTATTTACTACGATCCATCACTATTTCGTTTCATGATACTAATTAAAATGTATATAGTATAACCATTTTCTGTTATACTTATTATACAATAATCATGTTTTTTTTTTAATTATCATGCATTAGAATACTATATTTTTGTTACATCAGAATTGCTGCAAATATTCAAGCTAAGCGTATACAATTAATTATTTTGAATAGAAATTTAAAAATTTAATTATAATTGATATAATAATAATAATTAATTAATTAATAATTATAATATTTAAATATTGTCTAATATTTTAACTTTTGATCCTGATCATGTAAATGTGAAAAAGGTATACTTCTACCTAAATGTTGGAAGAATACCTATGAGTTGTAATAAGAAAAATAGGAAATTTAAAACTTATTTGAAAATGTTCAATAAAACTAGATAATTTATAATACAAATTACCGAATAAATATAATAATAATTTATGTTTCTAATGCTATAGCAATATTTATCGTTAATAATAAGGCATTCTGGAGTAGTTGAACCGTGTTTAGACCATTCTTTATATTATACGTGTTTGTTTTAAAGCTTAATAACTTAAATATCTGAATAGTTTTATACACTACTTATTTGTCAATTTTAAGTTACCGTACTATAATGTTGACAATGATGTTTAAAGAAATAGTAAATACCCAAAAGTTATCACGTATATTACTATTACTAAGTACGGAAACAATACAATAAATAACCCAACATTCAAACTAAATTCTTCAAAATTTTAAAGCTCATGTTACGTTTTAATTAACAAACTTTTGTACTATGTTCATTCTTTAAAATTCAAATTTGGTGTAATTTTCTCATCTATTCAAGCCATTGCAAAAGTGAAACACGGGTTAGTTAACATCCATATTGTTATCAATCCCGTAACATAATGTTCGCTCAAACTGTACTCTTATTTATTTTTATATCAACAGCCTAACATGGAAACTATCGTTTTTATACCTTATATAGTTTTTTTTCTTAGTGTTTATAGTTAAAAAGGAACATATGTTTTGTGAAGAGGTTACAGAGGTTGTTTATTTACAGTTATACTGCTTCACTGTATATACGAAAAAATTATATTTACCTCAAAATTATTAAGCTTGTCACAAACCATATTAAAATATGTCAAATAATAAATACGTGAACCTCCCAGTATGCAAAGCCCCTTTATTAATCCACCCTTTATAAATCCTATCCTATAAGCTCCTTATCTTTATTTGCCATCCGTATCATGAGAGGAAATATAACTATCTCATTAAATAATCTTATCTCAATTTTATTTATAATCATCCAATATTTAACAAGTTTTACATTTCAAAAATCAAAATTATATCTCCTAAGCAGATTTTAATTTGTTAAATTTCTTTTCGATTTATTTTAATTATGTATGAGCAAACTAAAAACTTGAAAGCTTTAATTAAAGTTTAAGTACTCCATAATGTCAGACGAATAATTTTAAAAGGATGATTTAACTTTTCATGTGACAATATGAAACGCTCGTATCAAACGAAGAGATTGACACATATGCGGAGAAGAGACACAGTACGAGTATAACTGTAATACCCTGGGGCTCAGATGTAATCACTGTACGCCAGAACGTGTCCTTGCTTCCTTCTCTGAGAGATGTACGATTCATTTTGCATGTGTGTAACTTAGCCAACGCTCATCTCAGATATCTTTGTCGTTTGTCTACACGCAATATGAAACGCCATATCAAACGATGACTGACATATTTGTGGAGAAGAGATTCAGAACGAGTACTGCAAACTGTAAACTTCGCTTAAGTTCATCTCAGACAGTTTTGCCACGTTATCATGAGCCAATACGATTATAATGATTATTTATGATTTAAAATTATTATAACGCTACCTATCGTGAGACGGTATTACTAATAATATTTGGTGTAGTGCAATTTTTGTTTTGAAAACCATTTATTTTATATTAATTTGAAAATATTGTTACATTTGTGTTTCTAAGTTATCTAATTATTGAATTATATGATTAAATGAAACTATAAAAAGAAATCAAAATAATACTATATAGTGTGTGTGTGTGTAGTGTGTGTGCGTGTAAAATATAGTTCGAACTAAATTATTTCATAAAGTTCTCAGAGTGTTCGGTGTTTCAACACAGAATTTGACAAGAAATAAATAAATTACACATAAAGTTTGTCATAACCACAGTCTTTACCTGTTAGAAACAACACTTCCATCTTCATTGATAAAATATAAAACCTATTACTAAAATGATAGACGAAGTTAAGTTTATCCTGTAGTTTCTTGCCATTACATAGTTTAGATTACATGAAAGACAAAGGCTGTAGCGTAGGAGCCAAGAACCAATCTGTCCTGTATGGGCACACAATTTGGTTTTCTTAAAATTTATAGGGACATTTTTCCTGGGAAAAAAAATTGATCATCACCTGTTGGTCTTGATAAGATATCAAAGGAGTCAAAATAGAAAAGAATAATTCTTTCTCAAATCATACTTTCCCTACTTTGATACATCTATAATACTCAGGAGCATAAATAATGGTTATACTCTTGTGTTATAACTAGATAAAGTGTCCTAAAGTTGCCATTTTAGCTAGATGCTCTTTTAAAATATATTTATATGTCTCGCGGTTGGCTTTTTAGTCTATTCGAATGTAAAGTTTACCAATGATTTGATTCTTCATGATTTCTGTTTCCTTTAAGTTTTTGTTTAAATAAATTGCATTACAATAAAGTATTTTTATGTTAGTACGTATTCATAATTGTCACGTGATGTATAGCGAGATATTCTGCGTATTTCAACGTGTATTATTTTATGAATTTAAAGTTTTAACTCTTTTCCTACCCTATCTATAGCATTTTCATTTTTTTTTTTTATTTGAGGTTGCACTGCTGTTCTGATAAATGACAAAAACTGGCAGGGAAAGTTGTAGGAATTTTGCGTCGCGTCGGTTGTACATAGTAATCTGAGAAAAACGATTTCTCGGTTACTCCATACTACAATATTAGTTTAAACACACACTTATGATTAAAGTTTACTTTAGTACCATTTACGTCTCTCAGGTATTTGCATTACACTTTCTTCTATTTTTATAAAAAAAAAATTATCACCCATATAGAACATCAAAAGTGTTAAAAAAAACTGAATCCTTGATACCTTTTAAACAAATATACCCATAATTACTTTAAATACTTATATAAGCTGGTGAAGCTTATATCTGTTATACTTATATGAAGTATGGAAATTATTTTAACATGCCAGCCATTAGACGTTATTACTTAAAACTATTCAATGCATCTCCAATTCGATATTTAAATGTTATAACCACTTTCGCAATCTACTTTCTTCAGACTATAATTTAGGGAACATTTTTTATACTTTCATTTTATTTAAGGTCGAGTTACTGGCATTTCAAATCTACACATCACAATAAACCCCGCAGTATTCGAATCTCTTGAGAAGATTAGTACCTGCTTCACACTCACACTCACAGCCTCATATCCTTCATCTGTGGCATCTAGAGTCTCAAGATAGTTAATTTCGCTGCAAGAACACTGAATTTCTTTCATATAATACATTTTATCAGCTAACATTTATTTAAGAATTTAAGAAGTCATGGATGCCCTAATAAGGAAACAGCTACTGTCAATGTGTGCCCAATAATTGTAATACGAGAAACGGGTAATGGAAAAATGTAAAGTGTTCTTGTCAAGTTTAAATTTATATAATATGTTGGAATTTTTGTAAACCTCAGATAGGCCTGTAATGAAAATAGAGGCTACTATACATTAACAAGGATATTATGTATTGCAGTGACAAGTCTCTTTATACATAATTGACTTAATTAGTTATATTCCTTTCAAATTTTAGATTTTTTATTAACTAAATTTACTCATGTATTCCATGCTCAGGCCTTGTATGGTTTATTTTAGAGGTTAAATCTCATTTTTTTATTTGTTAATTAAAATGTTTTTATTAATGTCAATTCATTCCCTTACTTTGATTTAAGATTTTTGAGTGTTATTGGTAGTGCAGACTGATGAACTCGTTTCCCCCACACACAGGCTGATGCCCATGTGGGGATAATTTCCTATAAAGATATTTTGTATCTATTTTATTTACTCTGTATATACATTTTGGAAATCAATCAATCAATTTTCATGCAACAAAATGGTTTTTAAATACAATACCGTATGCTGCATATGTGCCCCCTTCATTATTTTCGTATAATACATTGATTTACAAATCTACTTATACCATAGTACCAAGTAGAACAGTATTAAATAAAGGAATACAGTAAAAGGTAATATAGAAATCAAATGAGAAAAACATATTTACACAAATAGCAACCGTTTAATTTAATTTACACTGTATGCCATTTTAAAACGTTTTAAACCCTGAAAGTTGAATAGCAATCTTTGCTTTACAACTACATGAATGTATAGTTTTAGGTTAATAATTACTACTTGGTTTGTAATTACCCGCAGCTGTAAAAGGATCTTTTGCGTGTTGTTCGCTCACTCAAACGGAGCGTATTCAATTGCTTTTGGTTAAATTGTTTGTAGGTACTTCTTCCCTTCAACTATAGCAGTTCTCTGATCACTGACAGGACTGTGGCACTCGGCGAGATCGTGTAAGCGCTTATATACTATCCCTTGTACTCATTCAGCTCCATTCTTCACAACATACGACTGTACTATATTCCCGTAACCAGTATAAAGGTTTAATGTTATCTTGTATTTTCTCATTTTTTAGTTAATGACACTCACTTATTTCTGATCCATGCTTGATCAGCAACGTAATTATAATTATAAAAATTAATTAAAAATTCAATAATAGCAGAATTTAAAACCAATGAATGTGTTCGATATTTTATGGAGCAGCACAACAATATACAATATACGATGACGGTCATTTTAACGATGAAAAAACTGGAGTAGTAACAGGAATTTTCTTACATTTTCCATTGCTCAGTGGTAAAAGAATCATTAACACAGCGTTTCGAGGTTTGTAATCTCAACACTTCCTCAGGTAGGTATCTAATCTTGCATTTATCTAATATCAAGAGAAAAGGAATCAAATTTGACAAGCACAAATCACGAATTACAACAACCACAACAACAATTACAACAAGTTGCGTGTTACCTACATGTAGACTATCTTTAAAACATCATCTTTATAAATTAAGACTAGTTAGCTGTAAATGTATTTATATCGATTGCTTTGTTAAAAGAAGTTATTTTTTATACTGACACTATTTTTATCAGTATCCTTCAGTATTCTGGTAAGGGGGAATGAACCTTCACAAAATGGGAAATTTATTTTGGGCATTCCGTATTTCTTAATAATAGTAACATTTTTAATGGTTTTAATTTTCTTTCGCTACTATTATTACGAGTAGTTTCATAATACACATTAAGTCCAATTAAAATGTGTTCACGTTTATTTTCGTCATCAGGAAAGACATCCTGCAAAGAAAGTTTTGTAATGGCTACTCAAGTAAACCTAGCCTACAGTACTTCATATATTACAAGAGAAGCAACATCTACTTGACCGTTTGAGAGCACATATCCGTCCTTAACTGAGAACACTCGCTCAGCCTAATGGCGTTCATAAATATGTGCCCTAAAGTGTCCGTTCCTTTCCTTTCCCCGATTTTTCAAAACACTTATACAACTCACATGTGAATATACGTCTGTATAATGAAAACCATATTTAGAAAACTACTCATTAATGATACTGAGTGACACAAAATTTGTGTTGCCGTTTAAGGAATAAATAGCTATACAAGTTAAAAAGTATATATGTATATATATTACTTGTATAGCTATTTATTCCTACCTGTATAGCTGAGATCCGACTTGATAACCTCTACAATAAAGTATAAAGTAATTGTAAAATGAATCTGTTCATTTTTATTTAATGTGATTAGAAAAATTTATTTTAATTTAAATCCCTGGTTAAAATTTATGTCCTTTGAAAAAGTCTTGGTTAGTTTAACGTTTTTCTATTGCAAACTAGAAATAATTAAGTAACCCGCGTTTTCGTAATAGGAAAGTCCCATCTTATCTTTAATTGTTGAGAATTAACCAATTTCCTTTTTAGAAATAATTAGTCGTTACTTTGAAAGTTTTGTTTGTAATTAAAATGCATCCACATCTTCCACAATATGAGTAAGCATATAATATAAATATTTTAATATCCAAAATTATATATCCAATTATGTATCGATTGTCTCCTTAGATATTTCATAATATTATTTATCAGATAATACTAACTACAGTAAGACAACAATATCTCAAAATTCTGTTTAAAACTAGCACCGTTACTGCATCTCACTTGTAAAGATAGGATGTGGTGAATTAATTAGATATTTGTATATATATATATATATATATATATATATATATATGTATAAAACCGTATATATATATATATATATATATATATATATATATATATATATATACTTTACTATTACGAAAACGCGGATTACTTAATTAATTTCTAGGTTGCAATAGAAAAACGTTAAACTAACCAAGACTTTTTCATAGGATATAAATGTTCGGACAATTTTTCAAAGGACATAAATGTGATTTAAATGAAAATACATGTTTCTAATCACATTTATTTAATTTTACAATAACTTTATACTTTATTGTAGAGGTTTTCAAGTAGAATCTCAACAATTTGAAATACCAAATAATTAACAGTTAGGTGAGAATAACGTTTTCTACTCATAATCTACATATTTATAATCACATCAAATAAACCCATAGACATTAATTTACTATAACTTAATATTTAATTGGACAGATTTTTAAGTAGAAACTCAACCATGTGCAAACAATGAAAAGTCAGGTCCTTTCCAGGTAAGTATGAATTTGCTAATTCTCCATTGAAAGACCTTTAAATACAAAACACATTGTGATGGGAACGTTCAAAGTTAGAGTATTTTTCACTTTTCAGGAACAAAGGACTCAGTATACATGGGAAACTATTACGATTTATTTTCCTCATACACTTTATTGTTAGAGAGCTCACCATTACTGCAGTGCACCAGCGATAACACGATGTGTGTCACTCTATTCAGTTATGGAACACTTTCGACAAGTTACAACTAGAGCTATTAATCTCTTTCATAGAATAAAAACATTTAGAGAGGCCGAATCATCACTTAAATACAACGACCTTCTCCTTCGAATTTATTCGTTCTAAATACTCGTCAACACACATTCATTATAAAATGATACGTTCATATAGTAGTGACTTTTCAACAAATTACAACAAAGCCATAATCGCTGTCAAATATATTTTATTTTTATACATTTTCAAAAAGTTACTTATGATCAATAATTGGAAATAGTGGTACCTCCAATACATAAACTAGATCCTTTCATCTTGTGTCTGTCAAAGTTAAATGGACCCCTGAACGCATTGCCAAATAATGTTAAAGTGTAAAGTCACCAGTGATATCTAGGTAAATAATGGAATAATTAAAGTTGACAGTGTAATTAAGATAACGAGAATAGCTGTTGGTATTATGACCATGATGCGGGACTACAGTTGTGTTGATACACGTCGTAAAGCTGCGGACGCTGTGTTTTTGTTTAATGTAAAGTGGACATCAGACACACAACACACACTCTTTATTTTTTATTAATGATAAAGTGTACAGTCCCCAGTAATATCTAGGTAAATAATGGAATAATTAAAGTTGACAGTGTAATTAAGATAACGAGAATAGCTGTTGGTATTATGACCATGATGCGGGACTAGAGTTGTGTAGATACACGTTGTAAAGCTGCGGACGCTGTGTTTTTGTTTCATGCAGAATGGACATCACGCACTTACACGTCATTTTTGCTACTGTTACATGCAACGTACTGTTACTTAAACGTAAATTGTTTAAGTATTTTTATGTCCTTAAATATGCCAGGTATCAACAATAATCTGATGTGATCGGGTACCATGATACAAAGTGCTGTCTTTACACCATAACAAAATTTGACATGTACTGTCAAGTATCTTACATATGTTTATATATTATTATAAATAGACTATTGTTATAAAATGTTATACACCCCTACACATATTTAATACAATATTTGTAATGAGGAATATATTTAATACAATACAGCAACTATAGTGTAATAGTATTACATATTTACGATTTTAGTAATAGTTGTATACTACTGTATACAACTTTGGAATTTCGGTACTTATTATACTTTCTTATTATTATATACCGTTTTGTATATAGTCAATATTACTCCTGTGTGAACTTTGGAGTACTATTGTTTATTATGAACTGGGGTAAATTTGAATAAAATATATATATGTTAATTACAAATTTTTATGTTGTTATAATTGTGTTCTAAAATATCCAGAATATGCTTCCATGGAACACATTTTTTATATTTTGAATTTATTATGTACCTTAAAAGACAGTTAATTCTTATAAAGTAACATTAGCATGAACCGAGCAAAATATGCTTAATTAGATCTGTACTCTCTTTAAAAATTGTTTTACAGTTCTATTATATGCTATGCAATATATCTAAACGCAATCAAGAAGGAAAAAGCTAAAAGCCTGATCTTTCTCAAAAATATGTATCTTCTCAAGAAGTCTGAAAATAGATTTTGTTTAGTGTCGATCTAAACAAGGATACTTCCTCCCCCCCTTGAAAGCTAAATTATAATGCTTAAAAAAAATTATGTGAAATTATTTATATATAAAATATTTAAACTATAAAAAATTTTAAGAGCAATTTTATATGCAAAATTAATTAGTGTTGTAAGCAGAAAACTCTATAGCAAAGGTGTGGCGTATGGTAAAAAAAAAACATTATTATAACGTCTTAATTATGTATTAATGTATACATTTGTTATAATGAATAGATTTGTTGTAACGAGTATTGTAAATTAATAGCGAACAGAAGACATTTTGTATGAATACACATTAAACCTTCATGAACAATACAACAATATGAATACTATATTTTAACGTATAACACACTTTATGAATATTTGCATTTTATATTATTCAAGAGTATATTTTAAAGAAAATTACTGAAAGTTTTACATTTAACTTACGACCTTAAGTATTGAATGGGTTCGCGTTCAATGATTAAAATGCCTCTAATTGGCATAGGTTACCACATCCGTTACACAAAGTTGTATACTACAATAATTTACACAAAATTCATAGAAAAGAATTGTACAGTTTTTAATTATTTCATTCTGCAATTTACATATGTTAGTAATAGGAAACTGTGAAAGTATAGATAATGAGAAGTATCTGATTCCATTCCACTGTTGTAACTTCTGCGAAAAATAGTTATTCTTATCATTGGATTGTATTATTTATTGAGAGTAATTTACATAATTTATAACTACTCCTGACATTAATATTATTTTAAACTAGTATATGCATTATTATCCAATTCGTAGTATTATGTAAATATAGTATTAGTGTTGAATTATCTGGTAAAGTTTAATTATATTTCTTCCGTGGATGCGTTTAGATTTACGAATAATATTAATTACAGCTCTGTCCATTGGAACATAAATTCGCCGCAAAGACTTATTGCTAAAAGATGGTTATTTTTAAGTTTATATAAAATAAACAAGATACTATTCAAACTAAATGATATAAGGTATAACAAATTAAGATCAACAAAGCGAGCTAAGACGTTTAGATAAATATATTTTTGTTTAATTTTATCAACCTCAAAGTTTAATTCCACATAAGTTTTAGTTCTGAATATTTCAACACATGTTACAAAATAAGATATTGAAGTTTAATTTTAAAATGTAAAAAATATTCTTTTATAAAATAGAACTAATTAAAAAAGCGGAAGATAATCTTTCAGCTAAATATACTTAGCTCAACTTGTGCTAATAAACCTACTACAAAATAAACACTTGACTTTCTCCCTAAGCCACTTGATAACTAATTAAAACTTTTAAGCTTTTTGAATGTACTTAAGAAGTTAGAAGTGTGACAGGTTTTTATTCCTGTAGTGTGAGCTTATTACTTAATGTATCTTATCGTGTGTCTAAAGTGTGTGTATAAAATCTTCATCCTTATTAACTTTATGTAACAACTCAATAACTTTTTTATAATTTATAATTTTATTTTTTAATTTGATGAGGTTTTCATTTTCAAATAAAACACGTTCCGACCCAAATACTAAACAAAAGAGGTTACTGTTATTAAAGAGAAATGGGAAAAAATACTTCTTTTAGAATTACAAGGAGGTAACATGTATTATATGTCTAAATAAGTAAATTGTGTTTTCTTTAATTACATCTTTGTTTACATTTTCCTATAACAATAACTAGTTCTTTGGTCATACATGTGGGTCTAAAAATAATTTCTTAAAGAAAAGAAATCCTTATGAATAACAGTATTATTCTGGTTGATTTAATAATTATTACAAAGAAGCATTTCTCAAAAAAAATTATCTAAAATAGTAAATTCGCATTTTTAATTGAATGCATTCAATGGCTTTGCAGGAGTAGGTTCATAAATAAATTTTGTTTGTGGATTACTGCTACATCAAATAATAGATGAAAAATAAAGGTTTTACTTAGCCCCATCCTTCATGTAAATTACACTGATTCATATATGAATGTTCTTTAACTGCTGATTGTTGTAGTTGAATTTTGATTGAATAAATTATGGGTATGCAGCACATAGTACCACATATAAGTAAACTAAATTCCCCATTTGCTACATTATTTATTGTTGGAGTATATCTCTCTATGCCAACACTACTCGTTCACTGATCACTATTATAGATCGGGCTCAATCCATTATATTCTACTACAACGGTACGTGATTTCCGAGGTACGAATTTGCATCTTAAAAGTAATACATGATTTAACAGAACACTCCTTCATGAAGCTACATATATTGAGGTGTTATTGTAAAACACATTTTTATTGTAGGAGTTGTAAAAGTTGCTAAGTAAAGTTTAATTCGCCTCAGCGTCTTAGTCTGGCTAAACTTATTTGTAAGTGCACCTGACTTACCGTCGTCTCGTCGTTACTTCAAAACTAATTTAAACTTGTATTTTGAGGATTTATTTGTCAACTTTGTCAAGATCCAACTTTCTCCTCACGTCTCATTTACTTTTCTTTCCTAAACTTTTTACTTAATTTCAAGCAAAGGTAAACCGCAGTCTTGGAGAGACAATTCACTGGTAATCCTTTATACTTTTATTTCTGCATGCTGCGTTGTCTAAGTACTTAGAGTTTTCGTCACCTTATGATATACTACACAAGTAATAAAGGTATAATTATTTCGTGTATTTATCCATGAGTTGGTGACAGGTTATTGACAACCATAATGTATCATAATTTCGAGACAATTAGGCATTAAAATGTTTTAGTACACCACAAATTGAACGATGATGTTTATCGCATTGAAATTCGTAATATTAATATTCTTACCATATGTGTTACTTTTTACTTCTGGGGTTCCTCATGGTTCAGCAGTAGGTTTGCTTCTTTTTGAAAATTTTAATAGCCTTGCCCCTTCATTTTTCAGCTATAGACCTTACAAATTGATTATGCGAGTTTTAGTACTAATCACGCTGGTTGACAAACGTACAAACAATTTGCATACCATGATATCTGAACTCTCGCCCATTTTTCCAATGGCAAGCTCATTCTATGTCTGTCAAAATCACATATTTTGATATCCATTTTTAAATAAAATACATGCCAGTTACCAATTTTGTCAATGAAGCACAATGAATATACTCACGCTGTTTGTGGTATATATGACACCAACAAAAAATCTCCTGAAAAATCTTTAACGTATTTGATTTTTTCGCTAACCAGCCAGCATTCTTAGCATTCTATCACTTGCAGGCTTTTTTGAGCCTCAACTAAAAAAGAATTGAATTTTTTATTGAACTTAGTTGCATTCAAAGTCTTACTCTTCTACAAAAGATACTGTTTAGAGTTTCTTGAATATTATGATTACAAGACACTTTAGAAAGAGATTTTAGTTCAGTGATATAATTACGTTATCAAAACATCAAATTTATCCAATGTTTTGATTGATGGAAATCATTACTTTCCTTTTTGAATAACAGTTAATTGTTACTGTTATTCGAAAAGACACACGTGGATATAAAAAACACAGTTGTACAAAAAAAACAGTTCAGTTTTTTCTACTGAATATAGTAATTTATTTTTATCGTTAAACGTTTTCCAGTACAAAAATTACGTTTTTTGTATCAACAGATTTAAAAAAATATTTCTATTCATATTACTCATATCCATAAATCTAAACGCAAAAATTGACTAATTGTTTGACTTATTGACAGAGAACATTGACAGCTATAATGAAACCATGAAAATCTCACAAACCCTCTCCTCTGTACATATCATATTTATAATTACGAGAAATTAAGTTTTAAAATTCATGTTGTGCTCAATAAAAGGTTGGTTCTGATACAAATGAGACGCTGAGATATATCTGCCTACATTAAACAATATCAACATTTTGATTTCCTTTCGCTAATGTAATAAAAGCAATGCATGGGATATATATATATATATATATATATATATATATATATATATATTGGCTGTACTTTATACAGTGAATGCGGATACAATTTAATTAAGTTTAATTTTATTTACTCGATCTTCAATCATCAATAAAATAGCAAAATTTTTCGAAAGAGAGGTGAAATATTGAAAATATATCTGCACGTTTTCCATCCCCCTTCTGTTTTGCAGCCAAAGGCATCGTACAGGAGTAACATCTAAAATGGACCTGAGATTATTTACGAACGCGAGATTGAAAGTTATTACGATTTCAATGATTGACAATCCCTACAAATTGTCCTATCCATGCTGCATCATGTCCTGGAGTTTGGGAACTCCAAATGAGAACTCATTGGAAACCCTTACATCACTAACAAAAACACTGGCATCACTAAGGGACTTTAAGGGATATGAATATAAACATTAAGTTATTTTATTAGGAAGCAAAGGGTCGAACAAACTAAAACATACACACACATAAAATGTGACAACACAAAACTCACTGGTTTAAAAGAGTTGTCCGAAAATGAAGATTAAGAAATTCAAAACATAGCTAGGTCTTCATACAAAACAAATTCAACGCAGAAAATAAGTGGAAACCAATCTGACTTGCTCGGAGGTAAACTGAATTTTCGATGTCAGTAGATTTCTTCTCGTTCAGATTGATTTGTTACCTGATATTGAATCTATGATACAGATATATGTATGATAACTCTTGCTGAAGTATTATTTGTTTTTGTTTTTTAAGTAAACATACAGTACGTATCACCAAAAATTGAAAAATACAAACTTTATAAAATCACACATTTATTGGAATTCTGTTAAATTTTAACGATAACTAAGATGTATCATATAATATGGTGATAAAATTGTAAGAAATTATATGAATTAATTCCTCAATATAACGGAACACTCGTTATCTCGGGGGTGGTAATCAAAAGGGAACAGTAAAAATAGGTGAGTAATTCCAAACCAAGATGAGCGAAGTTAAACTCATAAAAGAACGATAAGAAACAAAGTAATAACAAATATTTTTTTACTATCAAAAGATCTAATCAGTGTACGTTTTTTAGTTTTTCCTTATTATACTAATAAAAGTTAGGAAATTGTTCAATATAACAGGTAAAAATACACATGAACAGATAATAAATATCTGAAACATCCAAACACGCTGTTTGAGGTAGGATCAACCATCTGTATTATATATGGGAGGGCACAGAGATATTTCTGCCAAAGAACGTTATTTTACTATCGAGTGGATGCTGATATCATACGATCTCATAATTCAGTTATGTTTCACCAATAACGTCATTTTTGAGTGTTATGGAAGGAGACTTTCATTGTGCAACAAGTTTGATACGATAAGGGGACAATAGGAGTATTTTGTATCAAGAATACACATATTAATGTTTTTATAAAATGTCCAACTAAATAATATTAGAAAAATGACCAATCCTTTGAAATTTAAAGTGCATAAGAAACTGAAAAAACAAAAAATGTTAATAAAAAATTAGGTAAAACATCGTTAATACAAATAAACTTTTCGACAGTGAGTTCGATAAATTTCAATAAAAGGTATCTAGCTTATTTGACAAATTAAATAAAATTGCATTATATATATATATATATATATATATATATATATAAATGAATGTTTGTGTGTTGTCCTTTATATACTCAGAAACTATTTGACCGATCATTATGAAAATTTGTATGAATATGTATTTTTCCACGTAGAAGGTTTATATGCTATGCCCATTGATGTAACTCACCACCAGGAGGCGCTGCAAAATATTGAAGTTATAAAAGCAAATTCACATTGTAAACTACAATTACGAGATAGTTGTGTATAATAACCACACACTATGTGAAGGCGCTAAGTTTTTATAGATATTTGTCTTTCAAATGAATTTCTGGTTGGCGTTATAGCTTGAATGTTAGACCACTTTATTATTAAGTACATGTACGTGTACAATGGCTATAAACATACACTTTTGGCAGATTTTCTTGATAGTGTCAACAAGGTAAACTCTACATCGGCGTTAACAATATACTGTAACTCACTTGAACCAGAAGTGCTCATACACGAGCAAAGTTTACAAAAAGCGTGCGAAGCCGCGGGGAACAGATAGTTATGTGTAAAATTGTAAATTATATTTTTTTAAATTTATTTATCAATTTTAACATATATATAATTATTCAAATCAGCATAAAAGTGACTTTAGAATTATCTAATGAAAACACATTTATCTTGAGTCTGCTTATGAATCAATATTGATTTTTTTTTCTAAGTTATAAATTTTCTTATAAAGATTAAAATTTCAATTTTTTTTTGCAATCTAACTATATACTGAATGTATACTCCACCCAATATGTAAATCTCGATAAATGTGATAGTTTCAGCATATCCATATCTCAAAATTAACTACAATTGCAGGTCCTTTAATCTCGTAAAATCACCTATTTGAAATAGCCATTTTATTTTATAGTGAACATAGATTCCAACCAATATGTGACTCTGGATTAATACAATAATGCTTTCTCGCATGGTCAAACTTTAATATGAATTACATCTATAGGTCTCTTAAACACGTTAACTCTTCTACTAGAGCTCGTAGATTCCAACCACGATGTCTTGTGGATCAATATGATACTTTCTCGCATGCCAGATCTCGGTTTTAAATAACTTGCACGTCTAGGTCGTGGCATTATAAGTTATAGTTATAGTACACTACTGATATAATTTCAGATTAGTTTTGACTTGCAGCACGACTTTAGTCAGGTTGAGATACAAAATTTGATTTATTTTCTACCATAAATTGTTAATTAAAACATTTTCTTTAAATTAAGTAGACTCTTTAAAATTTTTGATTATCATAAATTTTACACACTAATAGCGTATTAATTTCTACACCAACAAAAACAGTTTTCGTAGCTTATGTTATAACTAGTATCGAATAATATGCATTTTAGTTACGAAACTTAATTTAATTCTTTCTGAGAACGTACTGGTAAAAACTACAAATGCGATATGCGAGTGTTTAATGTGACTGGATATAAACATTACTCCACTCACACTGCAACTTAAATATAAAAACTTTTAAGTTTTGAAGATATTTTTATATTCTTGGCATATTTTGTAGAAAAAAAATTAAAACTCGTTTTTATATTTTTACTGAGCAATTCTTGTCTGCATGTCGTTGTTCTGGCTGGTAATGTAATAATGCAACCATTTTATAGGAGCAGGTTTTCAATTTTAAAATCAAATTTTCAAGGTGCACAGACTAACCTACTTTTATTCGTTTCAAATTGAGTCCTAACATGATTCCTCACCACTTTTTTCACTCAGGTGAAATTGTAGCAACCGAAAAACTCCTACTGATCACCAATAACATTTCTACCAATTGAAAAACTTGTAAATGTAGTCATTCTCTGAGATATAACAGTTTTTATTCTGGCAACGGAAACTTTAAGAAGGCCTGAAGCTGTTTCCGATATCCAATACAGGACGGGCACCTGCTACCTCATTGTATGTAGCACACCTGCATATGTTACTGATCTGGGTTGGGATACAGTTGCCGAGGCTTGGCAACCACATTTACAGTCGTTAAAAGTTTATTACGAACAAGAAGGATTTTTTATATTAAAAATACAATTGTGGTCATTACTTTTTACAAAAACAACAAACATTAATTTATGGCGTTATCACACTTGAATAATATAATGACAAAATAGCTAGCAAAATACATAGTATAACTTTTCACATGATATCTTCCATAGTGCATAATAGTAGCTTCTATCAGCGAGCGATTATTAAGGAATTGTATGTTGGAGTAAACCATAAATATAGATTTATAAAACTCCGAATGTTATATTAGCCAAATTGAATAGTGTTTAACTCTCGTTGAATTGTATTGTATTAAGCCGGTAAAATAGACTATCGAAGGACGTTACATGACAAAAAAGTAGTACTGCATATACGAACAAGCTTTCCTGTTAGTTTATGACTCTAAACTCAATAGGGGTCCTCCTTGAACCAAGATTAAGGGAATGTGTGAAACCGTAATGTTAAACTTATGCATGCAAATGACCCATGTAAATGATGTCAGAAATAATCAAAGACACAATCTTATAATATTTTCCCTGTAATTTATATGGTATACTAAAGATACCCTAGTAATTTAGTTCATTTCATGTATGTATTCAGTATCGCGTAGTTTAAACTATATATGTATTAAATCTTTTCCTTTATATCACATATGTTTACATTATATGTTATTGAGCTAGAAGGTAAAACCTACTTGAGTGTTTATATACATGTGCTTAATATAAGGTAAAAATTTTAACTATTTTACCCACTACTTCCTGAGATAACGGGACACTTTTGTAGAAAAGGTAGATTTTCGAGAAATGTACAAAAAAAAATTTGACTTACATTATACATCATTCCAGCATCATAATCCTGCTTCTTTCTATTCTTAGCATCTAAGAGCTTCTTCCTAGCTCTTTTCCTGGCAAGTTTTGTCTTCTCTTTATATGCTTTCTCAGAAGTCCTAATGTTATTTTTCGTTACCATGGACCATATTTTATAATCACAATGTAAAACACAACTCACTTCGCATAGAATATAATATTTGAAATGGAGTAATTAATATTTTAAAGCAATATAATAAGCAGAAGCAACAGCCAACAGGCTGTACACAGACAAAAGAAAGAAAAACAAACGTGATATCAGGTTAGTCAACACAATATTTCAATATTAAATCACATTCAGATTTAGTCATTTGTGTAAAATATTCGAAGTGGTTCTTATAAATAGAACACAAATCTACTATAAAAGAAAGGAATACTGTAGCAATGGCAGAAAGAGTTGATTCAATGATAATATTGTAGGTTAGATGGCTCTAATGTCGATATGATGGAAAGAGTTCATTTTGAAAGTCTTCGGTTATTAATTTAATACACCTCTTCAGATAGGTGTGGACTCCAGTAGCAAATCTGCACTAGTGTCAGATGCGGAGTCACAATATGGTATTAAGAAGACCATCTCGCATGAACCAATAATAACGAAAGGGCCCGTTCCTGTCCCTCTTCCTTTTTATTTCCGCCATCTTGATATTGTCTGCGGTGACGATTGCCATTGGATAGTGCCCTCTGGTCTGTCGTAGGGGGTTAGTAGACAATTTCAGACGTATTATGACCTGTATTCCGTAGTTCAGTTTTAATGATAAGTGTTGTGTATAGTTTTTTATTAAGTGCATGTTTTTAGAGTTAGTGAAGTTGACAAACAACATGGTGGTTGTGATTCCTGACTTAGGCGTGCCACAACGCTTTGGTAAGATTTGTTTACTTAAGCCTAGTTTTTATCGTATGTATTAGGTTAGTTCTTGACCTGAAGAAGAGATCAGATTGCAGATCTCGAAACGTAGTGTTACTGATTTCTTGTTTCACTGAACGATGGCAAATGTCCGGGAAAATCCTGTTTCCTTCAAGATAACTAATCAGAATATGTAATGGAGCGCAATGCTATATTTGCATTTAATCATTCCTTTGAATAATTGTAAATATTTGACTATTAATGAACGAAACGAAGACTGCAATTACGTTCACTCAATAATATTGTTATTAGATTCAAAATGCTTTATTACTAAAGCATTATAGCAATACGTTTCAAGGATTGAAATGTCTCTTATTCTTTAGGTTTAAAATCTCCTAATAACTAAAAAAAAACTTAAAGTACAGCCATGAGTTGCCATTTAACGGTATGGTAATTATTAATTGATATTTCGCTGTACCAAGAACGGCATGGCGTTCAGACTGGAGAAAATAGACCCAAACTGATGTCACTGCTCAAGAGCCAGGAATAGAAATAAACATACCCGAACAAATGTAGGTGGAGCACTGACGACGAACTCAATGGCATAATTTTCTGCGGTATTGCGGCGCGTCATCTGAAACGAGAGTAGAAAGGCGATGGTCCTGCCAGTGTTGTTACCGGGGGGGGGGGGGTGAGTGCAGATAATCCACCTCCTATCCGATCCTTGAGTTTAATATCATAGTGAGTGTCAGGTATCGCTTAATAATTAGTATAATTTCAGGTGGCAATCCATTGCCACACTCTTTAGTTTCTTAATTGTACTAGGGGTATTACGCCTGAAACAGAGGGTAGATTTCAATCCTCGAAACGTAAATTTGTAGTTTTTTTATAGCATATAGCGATAACCAGGAGGGTCCACTTCTGGCTATTTTATGCCTTCCAGTTATATCTACACTAGGTACAGTAAAAACTTATGTGTGGCATATCACTATCAGCAAATTTCAAGATATTGTGACGCAATATTTAGTCAGTAGAACAAGTCTATTGCGGGGGATGACTTTTTGGAATTATTGGGCACCCTGTATTAATAGCAGTCGCTATCCTAGGCATAAGGGCATCGCCACTCCTGCTCGCGCTGACCGACTGGCTGGTACATAGCTAGCTTCCCCTTCTTCCAAGAAAACATGACGGAGAATAATATCTATACTCCTTCCTCAAGGATCTTAAAAGAAATTGACCCCTACTTCCATCACACAGAAAACATTGCAAAGGCCCTTAAGGACTAATTGCTATTTCTGAGCTTCACTTCTTAAAAGAACACATAGAAAAATAGGAACTTAGGAAGTTTCAAAAATTGTTTTATAAAATCATTCATTGTTAATAAAAACCTTTACACAAAGTATTAGCCTCATTAATCGTTGTAATATATTCTAATGGACTAATGTTATATAATGACATAGATTATTCATTGCTTCAAAATAGTATAAATTTGAATAAACCTCATATAAACATGCAAATTATCAAACTATTCAACTTAGATAAAAATAAAACAGCTGTCTGCACTAACTGGTTTGTTGTATGTTTAGTAATAATTTCTCATTGTGTCGGAACAGGAATTTAAATACAGAGATAGACTACGGATACTAATATGGGACCACAGTGTCTATTCAAATGCAGAGCGATAGTGTTGGCGGATTTCCGGTGTATCCAGGAAAATGATCAAAGAGATATGCGCTGTACACTGATAACTAGCTGTTTGCAGGAACCTTCGGGTTTGTAATAAATGTTTATACAGCGTGTTCCTCTACACAGTAATAGCGTAATACTAGCAGTCGAGTCAGATATGGAGGTCACGTTATACAATCACATTAACTATCAGCACAGGAGATCAGATTGCTAATGCTGCTGAATTGTTTCCGGATATTACTATGAATTGATTAAACGGTTATTTAAGTTACAACAATGATTCACTTTTAAAGTAATCTAAGTATATTATAATGTATGTTTATATGGAGAGTTTATACAGTAGTAGCTTACACTAATCGTCGTGTAACATACGGATGTCCTGTTATACAATTACATCAATGTATCAGCACAGGAGATCAGACTGCTTATGCTGCTGAATTGTTTCCGGATATTACTATGAATTGATTAAACTGTTATTTAAGTTACTACAATGATTCACTTTTAAAGTAATCTAAGTATATTATAATGTATGTTTATATAGAGAGTTACTCATACAGTAGTAGCTTACACTAATCGTCGTGTAACATACGGATGTCCTGTTATACAATTACATCAATGTATCAGCACAGGAGATCAGACTGCTAATGCTGCTGAATTGTTTCCGGATATTACTATGAATTGATTAAACTGTTAATTAAGTTACTACAATGATTCACTTTTAAAGTAATCTAAGTATATTATAATGTATGTTTATATAGAGAGTTACTCATACAGTAGTAGCTTACACTAATCGTCGTGTAACATACGGATGTCCTGTTATACAATTACATCAATGTATCAGCACAGGAGATCAGACTGCTAATGCTGCTGAATTGTTTCCGGATATTACTATGAATTGATTAAACTGTTGTTTAAGTTACTACAATGATTCACTTTTAAAGTAATCTAAGTATATTATAATGTATGTTTATATAGAGAGTTACTCATACAGTAGTAGCTTACACTAATCGTCGTGTAACATACGGATGTCCTGTTATACAATTACATCAATGTATCAGCACAGGAGATCAGACTGCTAATGCTGCTGAATTGTTTCCGGATATTACTATGAATTGATTAAACTGTTGTTTAAGTTACTACAATGATTCACTTTAAAGTAATCTAAGTATATTATAATGTATGTTTATATAGAGAGTTACTCATACAGTAGCAGCTTACACTAATCGTCGTGTAACATACGGATGTCCTGTTATACAATTACATCAATGTATCAGCACAGGAGATCAGACTGCTAATGCTGCTGAATTGTTTCCGGATATTACTATGAATTGATTAAACTGTTATTTAAGTTACTACAATGATTCACTTTTAAAGTAATCTAAGTATATTATAATGTATGTTTAAATAGAGAGTTTATACAGTAGTAGCTTACACTAATCGTCGTGTAACATACGGATGTCCTGTTATACAATTACATCAAGGTATCAGCACAGAAGATCAGACTACTAATACTGCTGAATTGTTTCCGAATATTGCTTTGAATTTATTATACAGTTACGCCTATTAAAGTTATACAGACGACTAACTATTAAAGTGATATCACTTTTTTATACTAAAATCAGATGAATACTGTAAAACAACATACACAGTAAAAGTGTTTTTAAATAGGTAAAAAGCTACATTTTGTAAATATCGTGATTAAAACTTTCTTTTAAAGCTAAATAATGTAGGGGTACGCTACACCACGCGTCACGTTTAAGCTTTGCTATGGTGTTGTACAATTTACAAGTCAATAGCTCATTTCATTCTCGAGATGTCCTGTAGACGGACAGATAAATGCAATCATACAGGAAAGGAAGTTTTAAACTGTTTGAATCAGAAAAGAGAAACTGTGTCAGAATACCGAGTGAAAATCATTAATGATGCTCAGCCAAATTACATATCTGTACATTCATTAACATAAAAGTAATTCTTGTCTACGTAGATGTAATTTTCATGGAAATTTAAAATCCACATATGAAATGTTTCCCGATAAATAATACAGTGACATTTCGCTATTAAGTTAGGTTTCCTCGTGTTCTTTAAATAATAAAAGTTCCAGAGAGGGAGGCTTTTACAACACGGGATTGTACTGATATAAAACTTGTCACTGACTTTCCACTGTATATTTTTATTCTAAAAACATGTGTTGGGATACGTAGGATACTTGAGTTAACATGTCACACATGAACATATCATATGTTTTTACTCAGTTAGCTAACACTCAACGAAACAAACTTGACTTATAAAATCCAACTGCTTGGAACTAACTTGGACTTATAGAATACTTTCAGTCATTGAAACTTTCATGCATTGTGCAAAATCAACAACTAATAAACTTAATAATTAAAAAAAATACAGTTTTACACAATTATTAATGGACACTCCTAATAAATGAACATGAATATTATCTACACTGTAGAATGGCTCAATAGCATTGCTTATGGAACCAAACATTATTTACCTGGCTGTATAAGCTCTTGGCCGGGGAGCAGGTTCATTAGCAAAGCAAATGGACCAAACAAATATTTACCACAGACTGAGAGCCTATGATTGTTAGGTTTTGTTTGCTGCAAGCTGTTGGGTTGTGAACAGTTTGCTACAACTAAAGATATTATTAGCTCATCTAATTTAGTCAATCCATAAAAGTTACACCTTATTCCTGAAAAGATTTGATTTCACCCATCAATATATAACATATATTGGAATATATGTCACAATTCATAGAGAAAAAACGTATAAATAAGGCGTAAGATTATTTACTTTTAATTTAAAAGACTTTATTTCGCTTTATAAGACAGGACGTTTCATCATAAATCTCATTTCGGTTGAAGTTTACATCTAAAATGCAATTACATTTTAAATATATATACAATAATAAATCTTTTTAACACTTTTTATTTCGTATAAAGTACATAATTCTAAGAATCCATCTTTAGGCATTTTTAGGTTTAGGTAAATTATAAAAATAAATAATTGAGACCAAATTGTCATATTTTTAAGTAACTTGGTGGCTAAATTTGTGTATTTAATTTTAGATATGATCAATTATAGTTTATCTACTAATTACAATTATGTCCATATGCCTTAAAGACACATAATACATGTAATGCAGGTTAGTTGTCCTCTGGACAAAAAACAAACCAATTAACCTAATATAATGTGCTTTGCAAGTCAAAGAGTTGAAATATACTGAAGACAATTTCATATATTCAAATGGATTTTACTACTACAGAGATTTAAGTGTGTAACTGTACGTATAACATTATTTTTAGGTTTATTGAAATGAATTGTATGAGCAGATCCATTTCCTGTCTTCTCACAAACATTTTAGATAAGAAAATATACCCATGCAGTTTACATCACAGTTTTTAAACTCTACTGTCGTTTTCAATGAAAATGTGTAGTTAAAGTATTTAATTATATGCAATAAGTTACTCGCATAGAGTAAATGAAGCATTGCTGGGTAAACATTCTGCAGGCAATGTCAGGATATTGTTGTTTGTTTGGGTAAAGACACTCCCGCAGGGAACCTTCCACCCATTAGATGTTCTCCTGGAGGTGCTCAGAACTAAGGCTTGACGAAGAACCGATTTTTTTCCGTTTGATCTGAAATATATTATTCATAAAAAGAGCTTTCATAACATGAAATCATTTCCAGTAAATGCATCGTTCACATGTTCTACCAAATTTAAAAAGTGTCTATATTCTCAACACAAATACTTGTACATGTCCAATCACACAATTCTTCATTATTCAGTGTGAAAAAAACGAATTATTATATTGTGAAAAATTATTTCACAAGTTTCTGAAACGAGTACATTAAATTAATGCAACCAGAAACTTTATATTATTGACATGTGTAATCAGAAAATATATTTTTATTTAACAATAACTCAATATTACGTAACATTTTATCCTGTAAATTTTGGTAAAAAGAACTATTATATATATATATATATATATATATATATATATATATATATATATATATAATGTATATATATATATAATGTGTGTATATATATATATAATGTGTGTATATATATATATATATATAATGTACTTTTTGCGATTCAATGTTTATTGAAATAAATTAAATTCGGCTATTGCCATTTATACAAATTTAATGAATGTAAATAGAAGTCATTTGACAGGTATTTGGTCTTCCGATCATATGTTAGTTGGTTATTTAAACACATATGTGAAAGAAACGGCCAAATACAAAATAATTGAATCGTAAAAAGTGAGGGCTCTGTGGTGTAATGGTAGCACATTCACCCGGCAAGTGAGAGATCCGGGTTCGAGTCCCGGCGGAGCAAGTACTTTTTGCGATTCAATGTTTATTGAAATAAATTAAATTCGGCTATTGCCATTTATACAAATTTAATGAATGTAAATAGAAGTCATTTGACAGGTATTTGGTCTTCCGATCATATGTTAGTTGGTTATTTAAACACATATGTGAAAGAAACGGCCAAATACAAAATAATTGAATCGTAAAAAGTGAGGGCTCTGTGGTGTAATGGTAGCACATTCACCCGGCAAGTGAGAGATCCGGGTTCGAGTCCCGGCGGAGCAAGTACTTTTTGCGATTCAATGTTTATTGAAATAAATTAAATTCGGCTATTGCCATTTATACAAATTTAATGAATGTAAATAGAAGTCATTTGACAGGTATTTGGTCTTCCGATCATATGTTAGTTGGTTATTTAAACACATATGTGAAAGAAACGGCCAAATACAAAATAATTGAATCGTAAAAAGTGAGGGCTCTGTGGTGTAATGGTAGCACATTCACCCGGCAAGTGAGAGATCCGGGTTCGAGTCCCGGCGGAGCAAGTACTTTTTGCGATTCAATGTTTATTGAAATAAATTATATATATATATATATATATATATATATATATATATATATATATATATATACACACATTAAGCCCCTTTTGGAACGATCACCTATATTTGAGCTTTAGTATAATTTATCCTGAAATCAAATTAATTAAATGTGACAAGTCATACAAAGGTTCTAGTTGAATAATTAGTGATCTTGTAATAGATTGTAATTTCATTAGTGCTGGGTTGGTAAGTTCGCTCCATCTCTCCTTCATGTCACCTTGATTGTTCGAGGAACTTACTGATTTGACCTACCCGTAAATGTTGTTCGAGCCTAACCAGTGCAGTACTGTAATTACTGCAGGCTGGACCGCTAGAACTGTAAATTTAATTATTTATAATTCCTATTGAATTACATTTTCCTTAATAATTTCAAGCAAAGTACATATTGGCCTGTGCTAGTTCCTAACTTGAATACATTTCCTAGAAATTCTTAAATATATAAACACTAGCTGTTTCCCGCGGCTTCGCACGCTTTTAGTAAGCTGTGCCCGTGTAAGAGCATTTCTGGTTCAAGTAAATTATATTTCCATCGCCAATGTAGAATTTTCCTTGATGTCACGATCATGAAAATCTATCAAAAGTGTATTGTACACATACATGTCCTTAATCATAAAGTGGTCTAACACTCAACGTTTAAGTTCAACCAGAAATTTATTTTAAAGACAAATATACATCATAACTTAGCGCAAATAGTATTTGGCAGTTAAATATACGTAACTGCCTTGCAATTGCAGTTTATAGTGTGCAGGCAATTTGAAAACTTTTCCTTTGCAGCGCCACCTGGTGGCGAGTTACATCAACGGGCATAGCATATAAACCTTCTCATCGGAAAAATACATGTACATACAAATTTTCATAATGATCGGTCAAATAGTTTCTGAGTCTATAAAGGACAAACACGCAAACATTCATTTATATATATATATATATATATATATATATATATATATATATATATATATATATATATATAGATGTAAGTCGCCATTTCCAACCAAACAGGTTGCTCTTCATGTAGTTACTCAGCTGATACTCTAGAGACACGGCCTGAAGATCTCCTTTAAACATATGATCAAAACGCATCTAAAGGTTTTTTCTTGCAATACCTATTCTTGTTGAGTATTCATTATTTAAATAATTACATTTTAATTTCAAATTTTATAACTATATTTTGTTATCATTACTTGTTATTATAACTTATTACTGTGTTATTATTAAGTATCATATATTTCTTACCAGAAGACGGAGGACATGTAGCAGTAGGCAAGATCAAACAAAGAGAAGTGCAAATTGACAACCGTTGGGTGGTACCATACACTCCCTTGCTTTCAAAAACCTTCCAGGCACATATAAACGTAGAATACTGCAACTCTGTCAAATCGATCAAATACATATGCAAATATATAAACAAAGGCAGCGATATGGCAATGTTTGGAGTCAGTAACGACAATGATGAAATAAGTTTATATCAGATGGGACGATACATTTCAAGTAATGAGGCAGTTTGGAGAATTCTGAGTTTTCCAATACACGATCGCCATCCCACAGTTGTCCACCTCGCAGTGCATCTGGAAAACGGCCGAAGAATTACGTTTACACCCCAGAATGCGGCTATGAGAAAACAAAAATACTTGCCTATTTTTTTAAACCTTTTACTGATGGAAAATAACACTGTTCTTGGAAATTGTAAAAAAGATATCAAATCACGTTTATCAAAAATTTGACATTTGTGACACGTTGTAAATGTCAAAAAATGTTTGTTTACATAGAAACGTCAAAAATATTTATGTTTACTTAGTTACTGTCAAAAATAACAACAATTTTTTGTCGCATTATATATGTTTACAAAGAACAGCTGATTAAAAATTTGAAAAGACTCTTTCACTTAATAACATATGTTTGCTGCAATGCATTTCTTACGGGTATTTCTGTAACCAGTGGGGCGGAATCCTGAATCGGAAAGGGATAAAAAGTATCCTATAACCTTCTACAGATCAAGACGAACAAATTAAAAAAAAATTAGGCGAATCCGTCCAGCCGTTTGTGAGTGATGCTGTTACACACGAACAGTTTCATTTTTATATAATAGATTAAAATTAACACATGAGATTTATGAAGGAATTATTTGACTTTGTGTAGCCACCTGTTTCTAAAGGGTAAATTTTGTTATTTTTGTTTTTTTAATTACCTATTAAAAATTGATGCCTTAAAGTTTAGACGGGACCTAAATAGATCACATGTAAACATAAGGTTCATTTTCTCAAAAAGTACTTATGAATATTTAAACAATTTCTTAGGACCTTTATATACAAGCTGGTTCTTTTTGTTAAAGTTTAATCCAATATTTATTATTTGTTATTATTTGCATAAATCTTCTGTTTTAAACGTAATAAAATTATAATATTTCTTTACATCCCATTTCACTGTCTTATTTTTTATTTTTTATCTCACCTAAAAATTTCACAAAAGAAAACTATGCATTGATTATTTTTTCCATATAATTAATGTACAGTGAAACAAATACTTATTTCGCAATATACCACCCGGCATTTTGTTTTTCAACTTCTTGCATTGAAAACCCAATTTAATTGATTCGTTTTCTTCTGGACATAAAATAATAAACATCTTATAAATCTTGAACTGCGAGTAACAAATTCATGTTCATTAATGCCTGTAGCCTACATGCTTTGTATTACTGAGGTACAGTTACAGATATACGACGAAGCAGGAAAAGTGAGCTAGGTGTATGAATGTGAGCTAGTCATGGTTATGAGCTCTTTGAATGTCGGGAGTGACTTGTAGGCCTACCGTAGTTATCAGTCCATCACAAGTGTGGAGATGACGGCCTATCCATGATACTGACAGTAACATTGAGAAGGAAGTGACGTCACTCACTCACCTGGAGTGATGTTCCATTATCTTGATTCTGTTACAAGTTGCATCAGAACTGTATCTCAGTGACAGGTATTAGATTACGTCACCCACGTAACTGACAACCTTCCAGTCTAACTTACCGGACACCAAATCTGTTATAGAAATTACTCCGCAGAGTGCGTGCTGTTAATTCATAAATTGATTAAGTATTTCCTGATTGTTGTTGATTGAATATAACTAAAACGTTGTAGAATTTACTGATATTATTTAAACATCCTATATGAAATATAATTAATGTTATTTAGGTATAACATATACATATAAAAAATATAAAAAGGTATAGATATAATTAAATTTGTTACTAATACTTTTCCGGCAAATCTGCAGTTTAAAAAATGAAACAAAGGCAAGTAAAATGTATCAAATCTGCATAATTCTATTATTAAATTATAGTACAGTAATGAAATATATTAATTACTAAAAATGTTTGTATCTTATTTGCTTATTCAAACGCAATATATCAAATTATTTAATCTTTAAATAATGTTTTTTATGTTTGTAACGTTTGAAAGGATTATGAATGTAATATGTTAACTTTTTTGTTTTTTTTTTACATTTACTATAGTCCAGTACTACAATAATCAGCAACAATTTGTATAAATAAACAATGGAGAATGTCTGACAATAATTATATCTACAAAATCGATCTAAAAATGAATATATAGAGTGTATTTATTAATACAATTTTGTATGTAATAAACTAATTATGCAAGAGTAGGTGAAGGGTGGAATATCTTATACTTCTCTGAATAAAGTGACAGTATTGAGTATTATTTTGAAACGCTTTATTCTAAAAATGTAAAATTAGTGCATAAATAATTTACTCTCGTATTTAACGATCTTACTGCTTCTAATTTCATCAGATTTATTAGACAATTGTTTACATTTTATTGCAGGGGATTTGGTTTTGGTAAGGACCCATTTGCTCCAATGTTGCATACAGAGAACTCGCTGTTAAGGGCGATCGGGTGTCTTTGGCCACATTTAAGAGCACTTTGAGGAGTGACTAGGAGTATCACTTTAAAAATAGTAAAAACGTGTACGAACTTAAACAATATATGAGGATAAATATAATAACAGTATTGAAAAAATAAAAAAAAATTGACGGAGGAAATAAAACTTGCATATACTTCGGATAATTTGATAAAACATTTGCATTCCATTACACGTTTTAAGCTGGGGGGTAGGTTGTATTTTAATATTTATTCACTTCTCACACCGGCAATGGTTCAGCCTGCCGATCGGATTTTAAATTTTCTTACTCTAAAGGATTTCATTGTGGCCAAAGAACAAAATTTGTACCGTATTATTGTATAATGCAATGTTTAATTAATGAGCCGAATTGCAACTGAAATTTCTCAACGTTTGAACACTTATTTTTCAATATTTCAACTATTTACTACGTCCTGAGAATTGATTTTGATAATTATTTACCGTTGTTCTAAGTATTTAAAATCGTAGCCCTACAATATATTCAACAGATTGTATTACTGATACATCGTTGTATTGAACCAAAATATATTTTCTTAAATTTATTATTTATTTCTTACAGATATTTAAATATAATATATACATATAATATTTCAACGGGATGGTTTTTTGTAAAAAAAGATCTTACCATCAGCTTTTGTACACAACACAAGTTTAAAAAGTTAGTGCGATTAAAATTTGAACTGTATAAAAACGTCGTTTAAATAAAATATATATTCTGTGCTAAAAGAAGTGTGTTTTAAGTTATAATACAATGCATTAGTATTGCATTTTAATAATGAGGCCATACTATTTACGAGCTTTTTTTACGCTGTAACTAATTTTTTTGCAATGGTATGAATATGGAAACTACTCTAGTCCACTAGTAAATTAATAGATCCTAAATTTTCATGCTAAAGTTAACCATAAACTGTATATTTCAACTAATATTATTCTCGTCTAAAATATCAGTAAATATACAATGCTGATCGATTAATAACTATTGTATTTACGCTTTACACAATGGTACGATAATGCATAAAACCTCTTGAAAACATGCTTAAATTGATTGTAACATGCTGAATATTCTTGCTCACCGGTTAGGAGGAAACATAGCATACACGGTCGGTAATAACGTACAAGTGATTGTTACTACAAGTTCAAATTCAGGGATTTTCTAAATTATTCAAGATTTAGGACAGAGACAGAACCGATTTCATTTAAATAAGGCTAACATTGTCATGAAAGAATGTCAAAGGAAGTAAATAATTGACTTCATATACGTTTGAAATATTGCTGCAAACTCCAATAAAGATCCATTGATATCGCAATGTTTAACTACTGGAAATCATTACATGTAACGTTTGCTTTGTATAAATACCTTTAAAGGGATCACAGAACAAAACATTTGATTCGGTTCTGTTTGACCTCAGAGCCAAAAGATTCCATTTCCGTTACATCAATCCTTTGTAAAATTTTTTGACATCAATTCAATAAGTTTTTGTTGTCCCTAAAATCTCATTACTCAAACCAATACATGTACATCTCTTAATGTGTTTATTCGCACAAAGTTTAAGCCACAATAAATTTGCTTGAGTATGATGGAATTTCCGTTGCTCTATGATACATTTGTTTGATCTTCATATCTGATTTTATTTCCTCAATAAATAAATAACTACTATCAGTGGTACTTTATGTACAACTTTCTCGTTGCATTAAAACGTAGAATTTGTAGACTTTTGTCATATACCTACTTAGTACATATTTTATACTAAAAGTGCATTCTTTGTTTAAAGTGTGTTATTGAGATATAAGGTTTGATAGGATAACAGGATTCGGTCATTTGCCATCGTTTATGATACAAAAGGTATAACACAACATTTCGAGGATTGGAATCTATCCTCTTCGTCAGGTGGCTGAGGTATTAGGACATACAAAGGTAAAGAACAGAAAGAAAAAAAGAGTTCATAAATTATACCTAAAAGCTGCTTGGAGTCTAGTCCAGGCGTTGTCACTGCAGAGAATACAAGTCCCAAGGACAAGTCACGAGTACGAGAAACACAATCACGCATCACATCGGCGCGGATGAAAGTGGGATACCGACGAAGAGAATAGGTTCTAATCCTCGAAATTTTGTGGTATCCTTTTGTAGACATATAACGATAGTTAATGTGCATGGTATACCAAAATAAAAAATAACAGCTAAAGAAGCCTGCTAAAATAAACCAATAAAAGTAATATCATCGCTTATTATATTTTTATTTTTATTGAAATAAGTTTTAGTTGGTTAATAAAGTGTATATATATATGTGTATAACGTAAGTGTGTGTGTATTATTTTTAATGGCAATATGCTTATTTCAGATGGCGTCTGTTTTTGACAGATTTATTCGTGTGTTGTTTCACATGTAGTTTGGAAAGCTATTAATTCACAGGCTGTTGATATTAAATGATGAAATAATTTCTACCTTGAATTTTGGTAGTCTCTATCAGATGTCCGTGGCAACCTCAAACACATTCAAAATGTAATATAAATCGTACTATTGTTAAAAGTGTATTGATTCAATTTCATAGTAAACAAACAAGAGTTGTTATGGAAAATAGAATGAAAATCCTGAATTTTTCAGGCAAAGATAAGATTTGGCAACCGGATATTAAATAAGGGTGAGAAAGCGGTGTTGGAGCTGGGAGTGGCGCCTTCCATCAACAGATAACGTGGAACCCGTGTGCGTCTACTTCTTGTTGAAGTTCAATCAGATGGAAACCCAGAAAAATAGATAGGGGTGTATTTAGCTTGATTATGATATAGCTAATAATGTTTTTATTTTAAACGACTATGAAAACAACAAATATAATTCTAATTAAATTGTTACCACAATTATTACGCAACCAATTACTCATAATTTAATTCACAACTGTTAAACAATGAATGGGAAGACGCTTTCTGTTCAGGATTTTAATTTGCAAGGACTTCTCCTTCAGAACTGAAACAAGAAGTTAGTAGAGATCAAATTTTACTTCACGTTTGAGCTAGGGACCCTCTCGGACACTTTATCTCAGGAACAACGGTGTAAAGGCGATGTCCCTATCATCACATGATGCCATATCCGGGCTGCTGGCAAGAACAGGACTGGAAAGTGGCTGAGCGTCAGCGAAGACTAAATCTAAACATAAGTTCTCGTCCGCAGGATACCTTGAGAACCGATTGAGTTATATACTGTTAATGTAACTTGGAAATTCACATGAGCTTGTGCGTAGGAAAGATAAAATTAAATAACGGTAATTACAACGTGATTGGCTGAGAGTTAGTGAAGACTAATACTCAAGGGGTACTCCCGATATTTAATTAAGCTATATGATTGAAATTTAGTTTAATACTACTTTCTACATAAGGAAAAAGGACTTTGATAAAGCTATGTATCGTATTGAAATTTAGGAGAGTATCAGCAAAGGAGTTTTTTCTTAGGATAACAAGCTTAAAAAATTGAACCTAGTCCTAGCAAGACTTTAGGCTGCTTTCAGAGTAACAGGAATTCTGAATGGGCAAGGTTGGGGGTAGAGGGGCCGCTTCCTGAGGAAAGATTAAGGGCACTAATCTTAAGTCATGCACCTCGGAAGGAGGGAAAGCCAGCTCTGTGCTAGCCTCTCCAGACAAAGTACTGCCTTTAAAAAAGGTTTACCCCACCATTCCAAAAGTAATCTTCCGCAGTTGACTAGACCTATCGAATTACCCTTGCGCCCCTGAATCTCGACCTATGCAGTCAGTAATGTGCCGCTCCTGGACATTTCTAGTCAAGTTTCCCAAATTTAAGTGACACATTGGTTTTTGCTGTACTCAGTGTGGGTTTACCTGAAATGTATAAACCAGCCAGAAGTGAACCCTCTGGAGGAGCAAAGGGGTTACTCAAGTGGATATTTCTAGAAATAACGATCTATAGACATTAAATTTGAATGGAGTGAAGTGTGATTGTGTTTTGAGGGAACAAAAGTCCTGCTGGAATAGTTATAGATATATTTTAGAACTCTTTGGTAGTATGGTCAAGGCAGATTGTTGTACAATTAGATGAACCTCATTCCTCCTCAAAGTAGGTTAGACAGCGTCCATAGCCTCCTAAGTTGTATTAAACAGTACAAAAACGAGAGAAAAGTAATAATACGATAAAACTAAGAGAAGCATTTTAAGCAAAGTTGTAGTATAGTGTAATTAAGAGTTAAGCTTGATTTAAGTTTTTATATACTGAACGATGCTATATTATTGACATCTAAATTCTGTTTGTATCTATATCTAAATTTATTTTATGAAGTAAAAAATATAACGTCTGCCTGCTTTGTATCTAAATGCGGAATATTTTACAATAAATAAGTTGGTATAAAAATTATGCACACATTTCGATATCATCCGGACGTTTCCATGTATATTTTGTCGTGTATATCATAAGAAATTATAAGTGACTTAGCTGACTACCATTACTGGACAGAAGAATAGAAAGAAATTATTAAAAATAAGCCTCAAATCTACATCTTTTGTGTGTAGCAACAATTTTGTGATATTATACGAAAGAGGCTGTTCAACACTGCAGTACTTCCAAAGCGCCTTTAATCAAGGGAGAACTGTTACGTGTGGGGGCTCTCCTCTGTTTCTTTTCACTCTTTGTAAATGGAACATTTGTTACTTTGAAGTTATAAAGTGTTTTACATAAAATGCCTTGTCTGTAGGATTGAACATGATACGGAGTGAGTGCGGCCAGATTCATTTTTTATTTATGAGGAATTAAAATACAGTGCTGATTAAAAGTAAGGTTATATAAACAAGCTGTAGTGTCTAGTTTATTTATTTAGTTATTTCATTATATGTATTACAGTATTTTTAACGGTTTTCCAAATATTTTTTTAACATTAGTTTTAGTGTCTTTATTTGTAATTGGTGATTGAAAAGAAAGTAGGATTTTGAACATTTGCTACTGTTATATGTTTCAACATTTATAATACTACGTTTGACTTGTGTTTTGCTATTCGCTAATGTGCAGTGAAAATGCCTGAGTTTATTTTAACCAGTGTATAGGTCAGGTAGGATAGAAAGCTTTAAATCAGCCGACAATTACCACATTTTTTAGGTTTTAAGTACATGTTTATGTATAGGCTGTTAACAGTTGTTACGTACGAGTATAATGAAGACAAATGTCCAAAAAATTTATTATTTTCATATACTCGTATAACAAGAACCCACATTAAATTATAGTTATTAATTATTTCGTCCACTGCAAAGTATCATCATATTAATAAAAAATGTTGTTAATTTATCAATTTTATTTAACAAAATACACATTCCAAATAAACATTTTTGTCAAATTTGTTATAAAATTTGTTCCTGAAACTCCAGATATAACGTAACAACGCCGCGTAGAGTACAGATGAGATGCGATGGCACATTTACATTTAGATAGTGACATTGTCACATTCAGATGGAAGTGTGAAAGAGCAGTGACAGTCCGTATTATCGTGTATGAGGGTTTGTCAACCGACCCTGTCCGTATGCAAATTTATTGAAGGGCTTGTTTAATTAAAACAGCCGATGTTAAACTTTAAACCTGTGTGAGTGTACTTACAGAAGTTAATATAATGTTGTTTGCAACTATTCATTTTAAATATTTAATATCTCTGTAAAATCCATTAATAAAACATTGTATTATGACGCGTGGATTTTTAATGAAATATATTTATGAATACTGTTATATAGTCACGTTTGACCATCCATGTAATTAAAATCAAATTTATTACTGAAGTATTTCCAGTAATAAAAGAAAATCTATAATGTAATTTATTTCAATTTAAAGATTTTATTACTTTATTGTCTAATAATTTGTATTTTGTAATTAGCAATCTATATTAAATGTTTATGAATTATCACCTGAGGTTTAGTCTCAAAACTGTTCTTATGTGTTATTCGTGAGTGTTTCGTAGGCTATTTATTTGATAAAGCCAATAAACATAAGTATATAAAGCCGATAATTATTTATACATTTAGATATTTGAAACTTTTTTTAGTAATCAGTCCACAATCAATTTATTACAGTATTATGACAAATATTTCACCTCTTTCCACTTAATATTATGATTTTTAGATGAAAGGGCAAAAAAGTCTGCGAGTTAAAGAAACCTTAGGATGGCTGTTCAGCCCTTATAATTATGGTAGTGATCAGGTTTATTAAGCCCTTAAACTATAGGAGTGTAGAAGGTATTCTACATTCAGAACTTTAAGAGTTTAAGTGTGTTCAGCTCTATGAGAGCGTTCAGTATTATACAATACTTTAAAACCATGGACTGTTCATTTTTATTCATTTTTTAGAATTATGGAATGTTCAAGATATTTCAGCCCTTATAAATATGGATTATTCAAGGGTTATAACGGTGTTTGATAAACAATTCTTGTATTAATGCACGAATTCGAATATACTAAATATTTGGATGGAAATTGTATTAATTATATTTTAAATGAGGATACTTGTACAATCTTCAAACCCCAGGAGGTGGAGTTTCCTTAGCAAAAACAGGGTATGCAATAACAACCGTCCACGTTTTATAAATGCAGAAAGTGTTGAGAAAAATTTTGGTAAAATATTTAGTGGTAAGCCGTAACTGACAACACCTACTGGGTCTTTTAGCTTTAAGTATTAATATTACATGGAGTAAAAACTCCTTTCGATAGTTGTTCATCCCTTAGAATAATGGGTACCTTAGTTCAAGATCATTTTGCCTGGGATTTATGAGGATATTTTAGGGCTATAACAAGTTCTGTATAAGAATTCTGAAGTCCTATGTATGTATGAATATGAGTAAACATTATCATGTAATTCTACTACATGTATTTCAGCCAAGATTTATTTCAACATTGGTTTATAAGGTCAGGAGATGGAGCTTCCTTAGACAAAATGTTTTCAAATAACGACCGCCCACTTTTTTTTAAAAATGTAATGGTAAATTGAATCGATAAGACGTACTTGCTATTCTACCTGAATTTATTCTGGTTTATCTCTAAATTTTATTTTACTTTTATTATGCAAACAAAATCAGGATAACAATTTAGCTATTGTAAAGTCCTATAATGATAGGTTAGTTAATACATTTATGTGTCTTAACGCGCTTCATATACAACGATATTTAACATTTTAACTTTAAATGAAAGAATACTTTTATAATTTCTATAGTGCTAGAGTAGCTTTAATTAAATAATCAATTATAAAGGAAGACCAGTTCAGAGTGTAAGCTGGTAGAGCGACACCCTTGCCACCCTGTCCAGCTGATGTTATTGCTTCATCAGCTAAAAGTGCAAATATAACCAAGTGTGCTGCAATATTGTAGATTTGTTTTCATTCCGCAAATAAACCTAGTATTTTAACAAAATGAGTAAGCTCAGTAAATTCTGTGTTGGTTTAAAATTATTGGAAAAGTGTACATTTTTTATTGGGTAAACTTTTATACGTTATTTTCTGCATATAAATTCCGAGTAAAAAATCATATTTGTATTTTTTACCATACTTTATTACAAGCAGTAATTATTGATAAATTACTGATAGTGGCTGAGATATATTAATAGAGTAGAAAATATATGGAGTAGACATATCAATGGAGTAGGGAATATATGTAGTAGAAATATCAATGGAGTAGAGAATATATGGAGTAGAAAAATCAATGGAATAGAGAATTATTGAGAAGAGATATTAATGTAGTAGAGAATACATAGGGTAGAGAAATCAATGATTAATCGTAAATAGGAGTATTAGGAATTCAAATCATTGTAGTGCCCTTTAAAAATCAAAATATTACGCAAGAAACTCAATTTCAACAAAAATATTGCAATATTTAATAAATAATTATTTGACCTCCCAAAATGACCGGTATCTTATTAATAGATTTAGATTAATATATGTAAATAAGCAATTTTAAATTACTTAATTACTTTCAAAGTTTTGTTATTTATGAGAACTTCAAATTTCATCTTTATAGACGGAGATAAAATTATTTACTTCCATAACTACCATTGTAGCCAGTATTGTTTGTTGTTAATAAGGTGTGCCATTAATAATAGTACTTAAATTATTACGTATTATCTATTATGAATATCCTCACATATCTGGATTAAACACTAAACATTTCTTAATCTAGTTACATTTTCACTATTTTAAAGGGAACTCATCCCCCCACTTCTAAACCCCTGGGTAAGCTCGTTTGGTTAAGCTTTTTTAATACCAAAAAAGTAAAACTTAATGCATGTTTTGTCAGCCATTATATACAAGTACGCTTTAATAAACGTAGAAAAATGGAGTTTGTTTGACTTTAATTCTAAATGGTAAAATGTAGCATGATATGTATATAACTTTATTATTGAAACAATTAAAAACATAATGTTATATTGGGTTTCTAAGTTGCATACAATACAATGTTCTCTATTAAACGTACTTACGTTTATGTTAGATACGAGACCGCGACGTATGGTTTACAAGTTTTATGGATATAAATAAATAAAACTTATCCAAAATCACAGAATGTGTAATACAACTTACAACTACCAATTGTAAGATACCTGCCAAAATTATGAAATAGTTTTCCTTAAATACTTTATACAAATATTGTTTAATATCTAAAGAAACAATGATTATGAAAAGTGTGTTTTTTCCAATAACTAAATAGACATATTTGTATTCTTCATGAGAATAAATAAAAATTAAAGAAGTCTTTTAGTATAGAGTTTATATATCACTTGTTTTTTGTGTGTGTTTTATAATTTATATCCAACATACTTTAAAGGTCTTAAGAATAAACAAGAGAATTGAAGTCCATTCCAGTTTGGTTAGCCGTCTGGAAGAAGAGTTAGCGTCTTACAGCTTGTTTATCTTCTATCAAACTATAGGTTTAGATAAAGGATCCACTAGGCACTCCTGTTGACACAATGCAACTGTGGGGTGAGTAGGTACGACTGATGTTTTACGATTAGGGGCATTTATTCCACATATCAAATACGTCATTGATAATAAATGCTTATGCTTCTGATCGGGATTTCTTAACACGGTCTCAAAGTCCACCCCAGAATGTGTGTTTACCGCCCTCCAAACAATGAAGGTGTCGTATCTATTATTATATGCATAAATCAAACTTTCATATACCTTGCTGTTTTAAATAATATATAACTTTGGATAACCATGAATATTAGAAATGTTTTGGTGCAATTTAAAAATGGATTGCCCGTGAGTTTTCTGATATACTAAATATACTAAAATAAAACATGAGTAACATCATTCCAAAACAATAGCCTAGCAACCGAGAGCCATTTTCCACTGTACTGGTATAAGCACACAACCTGTTTATGTTAAACTCGATAAACGAATTACTGCGATTTGAATTTGGTATTAATGCATAATAACATTCGTAATCACTTGAACCAGTTCAGAGGCATTGTAGAGTAAAATATTCACATCTCCCATACAGACAAAACCTATAATAATTTTTTAATATAACGGGTTGTACCGATTGTATTAAATAATAATTCTGGGGTAACTGGATTACCGGTGGAAGGAGTAGGCCCAGAAGAATGATAAGGACTGGACTGTACAAAAGAGGCTGCTATCAGCGAGGCGCGCATCGCAGATGGCAGTGTTTGATAACGAAATTGAGAGGTGGGTTGAATTAGAGGTGCCGTACCTCCTGTCTCAGTTGATCGGAAGTTATTGTAACAAGTAGACTTTGAAAGTGCTTAGAGTTAAATTTTTTGCTAATCGTCATCGAACCTGCGGGAAAGTGAACCTTTTAACTGGAGTCCAGTCAATATTCATTCTTAGTTATTTTGAATAATTTTGGAGAAAGAAATATTGTAAAAATTAAATTTAATGGGAATTAAAGAACTTGTCCTTTTGATCTGTGCAACATAAAACTAGTTGGTGCAGTGAGCACATTTATATAAAATTTTATGTAAAAATACTAAAAGAGTTTTGTGGTTGTTGCTTTCAGCAATAATTTTAATTCTCTAACACTGAAGAATATTTTTAAATCTCTAACACTGAAGAATTTTAATTTTCTACACTGAAAAGAAGTAATAGTTAAAGTAAAGTAAAGAAAATTAGTAACAGAATAAAATTGAATTTTGAAGATAAATTAAAGTGAAGAATTGCCAGATCAGATTAGAGTGTGAAAGTTTTAAAATTTTTGAAAATTGAATAAAAGACAAGCTGTAAGAACTTTGTACATTTTTGGAGTGACGACTATATTACAAGTTTGAATTTAAAAGTAATCAAGAAGTTTTTATTTTAATTTTAAATCTAGTAATTATTTTTTTAAGTTTTATTTTAGTTTGAACTTTATTTATTTCAGAAGATTTTATTTTATTTTTTGAACCTTCACATAAGTTAAATTTCAAAGCTAACCCCTCGTGTGCCATTAAAATGGTACAGGTTGAATAGCTTAGAACTTATCGAAATACATTATGTATCGGTGTAATAATTACACATATATACACTGATATTACGAAGTTCCTATCTATATGTTCTTGTGTACAGTAATAATAGTTTTATTATATTAAAAAATAATTAATTAAAAAGTGTTTAAAATATCCTGAATAGCATTCATAGTAAGGAAGTAATATATTTTACTTAAGTCGAAGAAAAGTCGTATTAGAATGGGAATAGAAGTGATATAGTGGTATTACGTGACTAGAGAACTCCAAACCATTCACTTCACCATTATAACTTTACTATTCTCCATTCAAGTGTACTTTTCACCCAGATAAGTCTGTAGTAACAAACTGCGACCATTTCAATGCATTTTAATTTCCTCACTTAATGGGGCATGTCAAATCAAGAAAGAAACCGAACAATTTATTACAGTATTTTTCTCTTAAAAACAATTGGAATATTTACTTAAAATAAAAGTTTTTGTAACTCGTCATATATAGAACCAAGTGAAAGGTAAATTTTACGTAAATTAATTGTAGATTTAACAAGTCTATTTGTATAAAACAAAAATAGTCTTTATACAATAGTAATAATATCTTTCAAACCCAAAATATTTTACTTTATTAGTTTACCTTTTGATTACTTTCAGCTTTAAAAGTTATACCCTTGATATTTTACTATTAATGTATAAATATTATTGGTGGCATTTCATCTCTTAAGAGGTTAAGTTATTAATAAAGAGTATTTTAAGCTTCAAATTAATCTTATCAATTATGAGGTAGAATAAGATATTGGAAACATTAGAATTACCTTGTTTTGGATATATTTTAAGAGCGGTTTTCACTGTTGGTAATAATTCCCTTACATGTTTACTTATGGTTATTTATGATCGTGAAGTTATGAGAGATTTCAAAATTATAACTAATAAACATTCGAGTGCTATTTGTTAATTGAGTCCAACTTTTCTTTTTCGATTAAATACTCAAAAATTATA
This sequence comes from Homalodisca vitripennis, assembly GCF_021130785.1. NCBI lineage: Eukaryota > Metazoa > Arthropoda > Insecta > Hemiptera > Cicadellidae > Homalodisca > Homalodisca vitripennis. The sequence goes on along the minus strand of NC_060208.1, from coordinate 217,487,375 downwards.
CTTTCTTCAATAAATAACAAATAATATATATTAAATGTATGAATATATATATATATATATATATATATATATATATATATATATTAAGGATATATATATATATATATATATATATCCTTTAGTATGATTAAATGGGCAAGTTTCATAAGAAAATAAATAAGATTTGTTCATTAAAAACAGTCCAACAAAACATGCGTCTACTTGCTTATACTACTACAGTTCGTACACAAATGTTCTCTTATTTATAGTTCAGCTGTAATCCTTAGAGCCTGGTCATTGACGGTTCAGCAAGAGAACTCTACCCTGTGTTATATTTTCCTATTTTAATAGGTTCTAATTTTAAGTCTTTAAGGGACATAACATCTTATAATAAAAAATGTTCCTGTGCAGAATCACAAAATTAGAAAACCAGTCCAAAATTAAGGTACTGTTCAGGAAAATCTACAAAATCACTAGTTTTAACTAGCTCCCATTGCTTGATATGTGCGATGACAGTATCATAGATCTATTTTTATTTATAGCTATTTATTTTATTCAGGTATACGATTTTCTAAATTTCAGAGGCGGGTGATGTTGACTAACAATTTCATTTATTTATTTAAAATGTTATAAAATTTTATAACTTGTACAAAATAGTTTTAAAAATCTCATGTCAATATATTTATATTTACTTAATATTATCGCAAATTTAGATAAAGCATAATTTAGCCAAGTTAAATAACAGAGGCAGGAACAATATTTTAGTCCAACATTTACAGACAGACGTTTGTTATACTTCTTCTGCATCGAGATGGGCCCCAACCAAATAAAAAACTACTCATCCCTTTTTTTTAATCCACATGCATAAACGTCTCTTGTAATCTTAGGTTACATATCAGAATTGCAGCAGCATACATTATACATGTGACATTGATGTGAATAACACTCTGTTACTTTAAAAGAAATGATTAAAATATGAATAACATGAGCAATTTAGGGCGCTTGCTTATAATAAAATACCACTAATCCAATTTGTAAGACAGCCACCATTGGATAATATGTGTATATACTAATAAATTTAAACTGAAAACGAGTAATATTATTTTTACAACATCGGAACATTCAACAAACTGCACCGAATGTTTACGTTCTCACACAATTTATCGTTAGTTTTATTAGCGGAGGGCTGTGGCGGAATGAAATATGTGTTTAATATTGGATGTACGCCCCGTAGCAGGTCGGTGTTTCAATTTGTGAAATCATTTACGCCAGACATTAAATTTTTAATTTTGATTTTAATTGCATTTTTAATTTTTGCAATAGAGGCCATTTATTCCCAAACGGTTGGTTTATTTTGGTACGTTCGCTGTGGAGTATTTATAATTTATTTATTTACTTTTGGAACATAGAAGGATTTTCAAAATGTTTCACAGATGTGTTTCTACCTAATAATATTTTTATTAAATAATTTAGACAAATTCAACTTAGGAGCTATTATTGGATATATTAACAAAGCAAGTATTGCACAGGGATATGTTATTGCATTCATAAATAGTGATTTAATTTTTCAGTACGTAGTTTTTTTATATTATATAAAGACTGTAATTATAAGTTCATTTTTTCTGTAGTATTATATTCTGGCCTAGTCATTGAATAAATGCGACCATTTTATTTTGGATAAATTTTCATTTGTAAGTTATATTTTAAAAATAATCGTTTACACTTTCACTATTTTACTATAATGTAGTAAAATTAGTACTATTTGTAACTGTTTTGTATATATTATTAATAGCCAGGCGCCATGAAGGGCAAGTTGTTTTTTATGTGTTGAGATAGACTCTTAGTTTTTTATACTTATTATTGAATTAAGTTGTTTCTTACAAGTTGGCCACAATTACTGGCAAATGTGGCCAACTAATATTCCTAAAATTTACGTTGTATTTGAAAAAACGCTTTATACAATGTATAAAATTTGTATTATTTCATTATTTATAAACCAAATTACAATATAATTCCCGTCGGCGGAAGTCTAGTCGTTATAGCTTCCGTTGTAGCATTTCGGCTGAGGAACTAAAATAACTCCCAGTATGTAAGTAAATTACAGAATACACTGTCAGTAGGAACTCATAACTGAAGAAATATATGAGAAGAAAATAAATTCACATTGTGGTAAGTGAAATATGATAACAATGAAGGAAGAAGCAACAACTACTATCCATCATGCAGAGCTACGCATATAACTGACAACAGGATACATATTTAGAGCTCGCTAAAACTTTTATATGAGCATACTTGTCTGTCCAATCTGTTATTCAGACATATAATGTACTCGTACTTTATCATGGGCACATTATCAAATAGACGTAAAATATTTATATACTGATGTATAAAATATATTCCTTAACTTTTAGAGCACTGTTCCAACTGAATCACTCATGAACACTGTCATATTAATAGTGTACCTAATAATGCTTACTTTCTTTATAAACTACATAGTATACCATCATTTATCATATCATAAGAACAATGACTGAAAACCTAAGGACTTAAACTTTAAGATTCATCCACATAGGCCTATATTAATTACTGGGCATATTCAATAAAATATTACGGAATTTTGAATATAAATTCAAGTAATTTCCCGGGTACTTAAAAAAACTGTTTCACTCTTCGTCTGGAGGGTCCTAAAACAAATTTATTTAAACTTAGGCTAAATCTAAAATAGATCAGAATATCCTCCCAGGATTGGAATATCCTCCCATGTCTACCACTCATCACTGGAATGTTTGGAATGTAATTTAAAAATTATAGATACGATCAACATACGGATATTTACTATTAGATTTGTATGTATTAGTATAGATTTAAAACAGATTTAATGACATACGAGGCAATAATAAAACCTCTTCATCTAGATTTCACTAGATGGATGCTGGACAAACCATACATATCTCTTTTGTATTGGTATGGATTGAAAACAGATTTAATGTAGTAACTTGAACCATATCACACAACAAGAAAAGCTCTTCATCTAGATTACACTAGATGTCTGCTGGGCAAATCTTACATATCGCTTTTGTATCCTAGGTGTCTCTGACGTCGAAAATATGCAACACTAAAACAATTATAAACTTATTGCATTGCCGAGAATACATTTTGAGCACCTTCATTACCGACTGGTTTCATGGTCTGACCATTGCGTAGCCTTCTACTTCAGTAAACTTGTGATGCTTGTGCGTTATAGGATACCGAAATCATGGCAATTACTAAGTAGTATTTCCAATTTACTCTACTGTTCTGTCTTTCTGGATCCCTTCAGACAAACTTGATTCCAGATTTCAGAGTCCAGTCTGTGACAGTGTCAGATTCTAGACGGTACACTTAGCTGCAGGTAAAGTAGGACTAAACTCAACATTTAAATTGCATCTGCTCTAATTGGGTAATGCACTGTACAAATGTGTTACCTGTTACGCGAGTTTCATAACATCAGAGAGTATCTGTACTTAATATTATTAGGATCCCAGTTGTGTATCATCCATATTGATGTAAGACATTCTGTCTCAATTTCAAGCATTACATCTCGTCTAAGAAGGGAATGCAGGAGGGTCCATAGTAATTTTAGGGTCGCAGCTCTATATGTTCCGTAATGATGTAAGCCTCGTCGTCACGTTTTGAACATTACATCTCGTCTAAAAAAGGAATTCAGGAGGGTAGATAGTAATTTCAGGGTCGCAGTTCTAGGCTATATGTTCCCCAATTATTTAACAAATCTTGTCTTTTTCCAAATATTTAATCTCGTAGTAAAAAAATATTTAATATTATTAGGATCCCAGTTGGAAGGAGGGAATGCAGGAGGGTACATAGTAGTTTTAGTGTCGCAGCTCTATGTGTTCAGTAATGATGTAAGCCTCCTGGTCACGTTTTGAACATTACATCTCTTGTAATGAGGGAATGCAGGAGGGTACATAGTGTGAATGTTCCGTAAGGATGTAAGACTCCTTGTGCAATTTCGATAATTAAATCCAGTCTAAGGAGGAAACTCAATGGGGTGCTTGTAATTTTAGGATCTCTGTTCTATTAACTCCGTAATGATGTGAGACTCCTTGTCACGTTTCGAGCATTACATTTCGTCTAATGAGAACAGTCTTGGAGACTCACTGATAACAGACGTGTTACAATCACACGAGCCACATTACTTTTATATGTCTTTGACTTCAAAGTCCAGTCTGTGACAGTGTCAGATTCTAGACGGTACACTTAGCTGCAGCTAAACTGTTACTAAACTCAACATTTAAATTGCATCTGCTCTAATTGGGTAATGCACTGTACAAATGTGTTACCTGTTACGCGAGCTTCATAACATCAGAGAGTATCTGTACTTAATATTATTAGGATCCCAGTTGTGTATCATCCATATTGATGTAAGACATTCTGTTCAATTTCAAGCATTACATCTCGTCTAAAAAGGGAATGCAGGAGGGTCCATAGTAATTTTAGGGTCGCAGCTCTATATGTTCCGTAATGATGTAAGCCTCGTCGTCACGTTTTGAACATTACATCTCGTCTAATGAAGGAATTCAGGAGGGTAGATAGTAATTTCAGGGTCGCAGTTCTAGGCTATATGTTCCCTAATTATTTAACAAATCTTGTCTTTTTCCAAATATTTAATCTCGTAGTAAAAAAATATTTAATATTATTAGGATCCCAGTTGGAATGAGGGAATGCAGGAGGGTACATAGTAGTTTTAGGGTCGCAGCTCTATATGTTCCGTAATGATGTAAGCCTCCTGGTCACGTTTTGATCATTACAACTCTCTAAAGAGGGAATGCAGGAGGGTACATAGTAATTTTAAGGTCGCAGCTCTATATGTTCCGTAATGATGTAAGCCTCCTGGTCACGTTTTGAACATTACATCTCTTGTAATGATGGAATGCAGGAGGGTACATAGTGTGAATGTTCCGTAAGGATGTAAGACTCCTTGTGCAATTTCAATAATTAAATCCAGTCTAAGGAGGAAACTCAATGGGGTGCTTGTAATTTTAGGATCTCTGTTCTATTAACTCCGTAATGATGTGAGACTCCTTGTCACGTTTCGAGCATTACATTTCGTCTAATAAGAACAGTCTTGGAGACTCACTGATAACAGACGTGTTACAGCCACACGAGCCACATTACTTTTATATGTCTTTGACTTCAAAGTCCAGTCTGTGACAGTGTCAGATTCTAGACGGTACACTTAGCTGCAGCTAAACTGTTACTAAACTCAACATTTAAATTGCATCTGCTCTAATTGGGTAATGCACTGTACAAATGTGTTACCTGTTACGCGAGCTTCATAACATCAGAGAGTATCTGTACTTAATATTATTAGGATCCCAGTTGTGTATCATCCATATTGATGTAAGACATTCTGTTCAATTTCAAGCATTACATCTCGTCTAAAAAGGGAATGCAGGAGGGTCCATAGTAATTTTAGGGTCGCAGCTTTATATGTTCCGTAATGATGTAAGCCTCGTCGTCACGTTTTGAACATTCCATCTCGTCTAATGAAGGAATTCAGGAGGGTAGATAGTAATTTCAGGGTCGCAGTTCTAGGCTATATGTTCCCTAATTATTTAACAAATCTTGTCTTTTTCCAAATATTTAATCTCGTAGTAAAAAAATATTTAATATTATTAGGATCCCAGTTGGAATGAGGGAATGCAGGAGGGTACATAGTAGTTTTAGGGTCGCAGCTCTATATGTTCCGTAATGATGTAAGCCTCCTGGTCACGTTTTGAACATTACAACTCGTCTAAAGAGGGAATGCAGGAGGGTACATAGTAATTTTAAGGTCGCAGCTCTATATGTTCCGTAATGATGTAAGCCTCCTTGTCACGTTTTGAACATTACATCTCTTGTAATGAGGGAATGCAGGAGGGTACATAGTGTGAATGTTCCGTAAGGATGTAAGACTCCTTGTGCAATTTCGATAATTAAATCCAGTCTAAGGAGGAAACTCAATGGGGTGCTTGTAATTTTAGGATCTCTGTTCTATTAACTCCGTAATGATGTGAGACTCCTTGTCACGTTTCGAGCATTACATTTCGTCTAATAAGAACAGTCTTGGAGACTCACTGATAACAGACGTGTTACAGCCACACGAGCCACATTACTTTTATATGTCTTTGACTTTAAAGTCCAGTCTGTGACAGTGTCAGATTCTAGACGGTACACTTAGCTGCAGCTAAACTGTTACTAAACTCAACATTTAAATTGCATCTGCTCTAATTGGGTAATGCACTGTACAAATGTGTTACCTGTTACGCGAGCTTCATAACATCAGAGAGTATCTGTACTTAATATTATTAGGATCCCAGTTGTGTATCATCCATATTGATGTAAGACATTCTGTTCAATTTCAAGCATTACATCTCGTCTAAAAAGGGAATGCAGGAGGGTACATAGTAGTTTTAGGGTCGCAGCTCTATATGTTCAGAATGATGTAAGCCTCCTGGTCACGTTTTGAACATTACAACTCGTCTAAAGAGGGAATGCAGGAGGGTACATAGTAATTTTAAGGTCGCAGCTCTATATGTTCCGTAATGATGTAAGCCTCCTGGTCACGTTTTGAACATTACATCTCTTGTAATGAGGGAATGCAGGAGGGTACATAGTGTGAATGTTCCGTAAGGATGTAAGACTCCTTGTGCAATTTCGATAATTAAATCCAGTCTAAGGAGGAAACTCATTGGGGTGCTTGTAATTTTAGGATCTCTGTTCTATTAACTCCGTAATGATGTGAGATTCCTTGTCAAGTTTCGAGCATTACATTTCGTCTAATGAGAACAGTCTTGGAGACTCACTGATAACAGACGTGTTACAGTCACACGAGCCACATTACTTTTATATGTCTTTGACTTTGTTAATTTACTACAAACCGTTACTGTATTATTTCATTCTACTATTTGAAATACTTGTTTTAAAAATGTATTATAGTAAATATTGTTAATATTTAATTGTTCGAAAAACTCTCCAAATTAGGTTGTATTACAATTCTTTATTTTTTATTTGAAATGTAAGGATTATCATATCCTAAGAATATTCAATTATGTTACATACATATAAAAATTGGGCTATATAGTCGGTTTTTATTCTCTCGATCACGATCATGCAGTTTTGGAACAGGCTTCTAAATAATACCTAAATACTGGAAGAATAGCTGGTAATAATAGTTGTAATAAAATAAATAGCTATGTTGAAGCTCATTTGAAAGTAATTACTTGTTATAGTATTACGTTTATATTATAATAATAATATTTATAATACAAATAAAGTTAGATTGGAGTATTGAGCTTTCATTGGAACCGTGATATGTATTATAAAGAGTTTGTAAAGAACTTCAGAAAAAAAATGTATAATTATTTTCACTAACTAATTCATACATTTTGAAAAAATGTAATGTTAATTATGTTATTTAAAAAAATAAATAAATGTCAATAGCTTACATAGACAACGTTTTACTAAGTACAACAACAACACATTAAAAAACAAGATTTAAACTAAATTCTTCGAAATGGTATGGCCCACTTTATGTTCTTATTAATAATTTATAAATGACTTATTTTGTTTTCTTAAAAATTCTGCTTTTCCGTAATCTTTTTCATCCATTCAAGTCATTAAAAATAAAACACGGATTAGTTAACCTCCATATTATTGTCACTCACTCCCAAAAATAATATCCGTTCAAACTGTAATTATATTTAATTTTAAATTTCAAGGTGGCAGCCTAACAAGGAAACTATCCTATTTACACCTGCGATTGTTGTTTCATTCGTAGTTTTTTATAGCTACAAAAGGAATATTTTTTTGTAAAGAGGATACATAGAATGTTATGTACTGTATCTTCTTTAGATACTTAATTGTATATATTAAAATATGAGGTCTGCCTCGACATTATTAAGCTTGTCATAAACATTATTAAAATATGTCAAAGAATAAATACATGAATCTCCATGTAAGCAAAGCCGCTTTATTAATTCATCCTTTATAAATCATGTCCTATAAGCTTCATATCTTTATTTCCCACCCATATCATGAGAGGATATATAATTCGCTCTCTAAATAATGTTATCTCAAGTTCATTTATAATCCTAAAATATGTAGCAAAATTTTCTTCATAATTAAAAAGTAATATTAATACTGTATTTATTAATTAGAGTTTAAATACTTCAGTATATATTACATTAAATTTAAGTTTGTATTTTTATACGTTTTGTTAAAACTGAAATTTAAAATATGCCCATAATGTCAGTAAGTTATTAATGAATGATGATTTTATTTTATTACGTGATGGCACACAGTATTAAATGCTCACAACACACGAAGAGACAGAATCAAACATATATACAGAGAAGAGACACAGTACGAGTATAACTGTAATACCCTTGGGCTCAGATGTAATCACGGTATGCCGCTACGTGTCCTTACTTCCTTCTCTGAGAGATGTACGAATCATTCTGCGTGTGTGTAACTTCGCCCAATTTCATCTCAGATATATTTTTTATGTTACAACACACAATATAAATGCTCATATAACACGAAGAGATAAAAATACACATTTGCAGAGAAGAGATACAATACGAGTATATATGTAATACCATTTGGTTGAGATTGAGTAATTGCAGTGTGCCTTGATGTGTCTTTGCTTCCTTATCTGCGGTATGTGCGTATTATTCAACACTACTTGCCCCACAGCCTAAACTATCTAAGCAACCAACATCACTCCTTAACATCCCCTAACGTTGATAATGACTCGAATATTCAATTAAAACGGTAATACACAGTTCAACTTTATATTTATCTTGTAATAACAGAGTAAAGGTAACAGTACCAATTACTTGTTCTAGAGTCTCAACTATCTCAGCAACCAACTTCATTCCTTAACGACCCCTAACGTTCATAATAACACCAATACTCAGTTAACGCGGTTTTTAATAGTTTAATTTGAGCATTATATTGTAATAACAGGGTAAAGTTACCAGCAACAGTTTGCAACCCAGCAGCCAACTATCTAATCAACCAATTTCACTCCTTAACAAGCTCTAATGTTGATAATAGCACTAATATTCTGTTATCGCGTTAATACACAGATCAGCTCCATTTTTATATTAAATTATGGTATGGAAACTAATACATTCACGTAAAAACCTAAATTAAAATTTTCCTACGTACTAAGCATACCTCACTGATTTCAATTGTCATTTTTCAAGTGTACATATATGCTGGGATATAACTTTCATTCTTCTCTTTTTAATATTCTACATGAATATTAATATAAAGAAAAATACAATATTTGTTTATAAGAATAATTGTTACGATTAATGAAAGCATTATTTTTGATAATTTTGTGAGAGTTCAGTGTATGCAGTATCTGGTGCACAATACGGAAAGAATGATTGTGGGCGAATTTTTTACAGTATCGTACATCTAACCTAAACATGTTATTCCAAAAATAAAATTTTAACTGACGCGTAAAGAAATTATGGAGTAGTGTATACTTCTTGAGATATAAGTTTTACTTTAAATTACAATGCAAATGCAATATGCTTTTACCACAGAAGCAATGGCTAGTAAACACACAAAAAACAGTACACAACACTGCAAATAATCAGAAAAATTAACACAAAATCAGATAAATAATTAATTAAAATTTGAAACATTTAACTTCATATTCTTCAATTATTATTTAGGTTATATTATGAAAACGTTTTGATCAAACCACTTACATTAGAAGCATTTCACAATATTTTCGTCGGTGTTTTTGTAGTTAGTTGAAACTGTTTTGAAGCGGAACTAATCTTTTAAATAAATCCCCTTAATAAAGAAGACTTTGCAACAATCTCGTCAGTTTTGACTAAGTACGATTGTTTATGGTGTTTATCAATCTTTACGCTATTACAACGGTTAGACTTGTATATATAAGGAACCGTACCCTCCTATATGATACTAAACAGCAGAAATCCCACAGAAGACATGTAAATGTATAAAGGATCCTGCAGAAATACGGCCTGGCTGTATACAGGAAGCAGCAGACACATGCTCCTGTACACCCTGATACCACATAAGCCCTGGGATATATTTAACATTCCACATACGTTCGGAGAGTTCTGTATTTGTACAGCATTATTCTCCTACGACCTTTTCCCTTTATCGATATTGTGATAGGTAGATTAAACATAAATGTTTTTATTTATGATAATAAGTTATTGACTCGTTTTAGAGGTCGAAATAAAAATTTATATTATTGATATTCTAAGCAATTTATGTGACTGAAGGTGTATGTATTATAATATTTAATTTCCTGTTAAATTAAATCTTATTTAATTATATATATATATATATATATATATATATATATATATATATATATATATATATATATATTTAAGACATACTTCAGATTATCAGCAGCAATGAAAAAAATCAAATTTAACTGCAATGTTCCTTAATATTTGATAGGATGGCTTTTATTTTTTCAGTGTAACACTTAAATATTTTAGACCGTCTGAAGGGAATAATAAAGTTTAAATCCGTAGTTTTTTTAGTTAAAGCAATTATAATGCATTGTGATTATAATACCAACACCTTTAATAATATTGTCCTGATGTGATAGAAATATTTATGATTATTTTTATCCCTTAAAATGAAATACATGTCAGCTTTGTGAGCAACCCAGCTTACTTTGTTTGTACCCTCGGTATTAATTCTTAAGAGATAAACATGATATAATACTAACCCTTGCTTTACCTGTTTGTTTTATAGCCCTATTTTCTTGGCTAGACTAAGATGTATATAAATTGTTATATACATAATTAGTATTCTATATCTCTTCCGTGAAAAACAGACCCACTGCCTCCTCTATGGTTTCCTGCCATAAAATTTACACTATCCGTCCGTAACATTTTACATTGTCCACGGGGTCATTGCGCTTGTTTTATTCCTTAAAAATGTAGTCACAGAGTGAATGGTTCGTTGAGTTAGCATACTAGTACCCGGTTCCTTATTTTTTGTTCTTTCGGCTACTGTAAAGATGCCATCCAAAAATGTCAAAGGTACTTAAGTTCTAGTATTCAAAATAAATGTGTTTTAATTAGCTATCTAGAGTAAGTCAAATAGTACAAATATCATAGCTGACTGAAGTATACTGCGATAGATGTTTTTTTTTTTTCATAGAAAACACTTAAACTCTGGAATAAATATTTTATAGTTAGTAGTATTTCGTGATAGAAAATATGTCTATGTATTAAAAAGTTAAAAGATGTATTATGCTTGGGCTAAGAGACTATTAGAGAATATTATTCTGATATCTAACCTACATTCTGGCCAAATTTCATTGAAATCTGTCTAGTATATTTTTGTGGTTGTACCAAATACAGTAATATTTTTCAAAAGTCAAAAAATTGTCTAATATAAACTAACATGATAAATTTCACTTTATTATATTGCAGGATGGGAAAATTATTGTAGGAAATAGCGTAATGTCTTGCGTAAATATCACTCATTTCATAAAAATAATTCAGTGATTTTATAAAAATTAAGTGAGATAAAGTTTTCGAAATTTTGCATATAGTTTATTAGCATTGTTCCAGTATATTTGCCTATTTCAAAGAGAAAACTGTAAACAAATAAAATTTATATCAAGAAAACAAATTAAATTCTTTATTCACTACAGGATGTAAAAAATTTACGGCAATCTGGTATAAAATATCACTAGGATTATTGGATTCCGGACATTTGACATCTTTATAACTTACTCTACGTTTCAATCACAAATCTACCCTCTTCATCAGTTGTAATATATTTTAAAAGAGTAAAACCTTACAACGTATGTACGTTGTAAGTGTGGAAAAGGACGACCTCTACAAAAAATAAAAAATATCATACCCAAAAACTTCTTGGAGTGCAGAGAGGATAAAATGAATACAGGATTTAAGTCACGAGCAAAAATCACGAGTACGAGTAGTCGAGATCACAATCTCTCACAAAACAGGCGAGATTGGGATACTGAGTTATACAAGTTATACAACCTCGAAATGTACTATTACGCATTTTGTAACGTGTAACGATGGCAAATCTCCAAAATCGTAATATCCATTAAACCTTCCTTTTTTAACACTATACTGATACCCAAACATATTTACGTATATTATTCGAACAAATTTTCCTTTTTTTATCCTAACCTTAGCTAACCATATTGTAGAATACATTTTATTTATAGTACTTATTTATTACTATTTCAGAAACAATTGTATCCATGAGAACAAGGGCAGACTATTGCAGGAGAAAATATTATGCAATGTAGAGCCGGTTGTACCGAATAATTTCATGACGATATGATAACTGTTCTTCACGTATATAAATAAATAAGTCCCGTTAAAATGTTACTTGAAAACCATGCAATAAATAAACAATTTATAATGTCATATTATGTACAATAAATTGTGTTATTTTAATCAGTAAAATATATATAAATAAACTATATACATATAGTAATATACAATTAAAATTAAACAGCTCTAGTATGTGAGCAAGAAGACGGTTTTCATTAGGAGATTTATATGCTACAGCCATTTAATAACATGTTATCCACTAAGAGGGAGATGGTTACTGTTTGTACGTGCGGCACGTGACTCTCGGGTTTATAGTCCTCTTCGTGCTACTACGGATTCAAACCATTGCTTTTTAGGTTTATATGCTACATGTATTCAATAACATGTTATACACTAAGAGGGAGATGGTTACTGTTTGTACGTGCGCCGCGTGACTCTCAGGTTTATAATCCTCTTCGTGCTACTACGGATTCAATCCATTGGCTCTTCAGGTTTATATGCTACATGTATTCAATAACATGTTATACACTAAGAGGGAGATGGTTACTGTTTGTACGTGCGGCGCGTGACTCTCAGGTTTATAGTCCTCTTCGTGCTACTACGGATTCAACCAATTGGCTCTGCCGGTTTATATCTACAGCTATTCAATAACATGTTATCCACTAGGAGGTAAATAAATAATGTTTGTGTATGTGGCGCGTAACTCTTGGGATGTTTGGTCTGAATTCGTTTTTTTACTTTTGGAGATTTTTAAAATGGTAACTAAGAAAAAACGTTCAAATTATTTTACACTTGAATAAAAAATGAAATATTAAATGTATAAAGTAAACTAGCAAAACCAAAAGGCGTTTGTATGGGTATAAAAATATCATCAAAATGATACATCTTTAATAATAATAATGATAATAATAATAATAATGATTTATTCCAGAATAAATACAGGTATTTTACAGAGTTGTAGACAGGAATTACACTGCACAGTTTCAAGTAGCGTGGCAGCGCTACACAAACAAAAACATGAATATTGTTCAGTCCCAGCAAAGTAACTGTCCTTTGATAAGAGCAGCACCACGCTCTGTGTGCCGTCTGTGCTCACTATACACTATATACACTATGCTACACCAACTGTGTGAAGATTGCATACATAATTGAGAACTTAAAATTACTTATTCTATACATTCTACAACTAAAACATTATTAATATTAGAAAAAACAAAAACAAAATTTAAAGTAATCATATAACTGCCGAATCTTCCATTTTTTCTTTTTAACAAAACGTAGCCTATATTTATCTTACATAATCACATTGTTTAGAAAACTTAAGTCATCGTAACCAAACAGCCAGTATTTCACCTCCCGAGAAAAAGCTCTAATATTTGAACATACTTTTATATTAATTGGTAGTTTATTGAAATATTTTGGGCCTACATAAATAAAAGATTGTCTGAATAGTGATTTTCTAACTCTAGGCACTCTAAAAACATTATTACTGCAACTTCTTGTACTGTAAAAAAGTTGGTTTGTTCCTGTGTCACCACTTTTAATGTAAAACAAGCGTAGAACCTTGTAAACAAACAGGTGCTGTACTGGTAAAATTTTTAATTGATGGTATAATGGAAAAGAAATTTCTCTCTTTTGTTTTCTAAGAATTATTCTTATAAAATAGTTTTGAAGAACACGTATTTTTTCAATTTTATACTTAAAAAGTTCCTCCCCAGCATTGAATCCCGTACTGTAATTTTGAATGTATTAACGCAAAATAAAGAGTTCTCAATAAAACTTTCATTACAAAAGTTTTTCAAAAAATAGAATTTTCTCAAAGCTGGTTTCAGTTGTGTAAGTATCGAATGTACATGTTTTTTCCCATGTAAGTCTTTCATCTAAAATAACTCCAAGATATTTGAAACTAAATTCTTTATTTATGACCAAGCAGTCACAATTCATGTCAACGCAGTCTAATTTGTGGGTACTTTAAATTTGACAAGAAACTGAATCCATTAAAATGAAAATTTACATATTTTGTCTTTTTTACATTTAATTACATTTTATTATTATAACACCAAAGCCTCAAAAGTTTGCAAATCATTTGAGATGTTAACGAATATATCCTGAATATTTTTTTTAGAATAAAAAATAGCTATGTCATCGGCAAAAGCGCTTGGAATACCACAGAAATTTGATTCTAGTAAAATCGTTTATAAATATTAAAAAAAGAGTAGCAGACAACACGGAACCTTGGGGCACTCCAGCTCTGACAACAGTAGGGCTACTTAAAGAGTTTGTATTTTTTACACGCTGCTTCCTTCCAGTTAGAAATGTTTGAAACCATTTTAGAGCACTTCCCCTTACTCCTATTGATTCTAATTTGCATAAAAGTATTTGGTGATTTACTAAATCAAACGCTTTTTTAAAATCTATGAATAATCCCGTAATCTTTTCACCTTCGTTTAAAACTATTGTAAATAAAATTTGTACATTGATAAGAGCGTCTTCAGTAGACTTTCCCTTTGTGAAACCATATTGCTTAGTGCTAAAAAAATTTATACTATTAAGATACTGAACTAATCGCACTTTCATAATCTTCTCAAATATTTTTGAAAAAAACTGACAAAAAGACTAATTGGGCGGAGGTTATCAAATTTTTTTGCTTGAATTATTTTTAAAAATGGGGACGACTATGCTTAGTTTTAAACTTTCAGGAAAAAATTCCGTTTGCGAGACTTAAGTTTATAATGTGTGATAAAAACAGGTGAGACATATTGAACTATTTGTTTTATCAATAAAAACGGTGATATTGTCAAAACCCGAGGATTTCTTATTTTTTTTAAGCTATTTATTATTGAGGCTACTTCGTGCGCCGTAGTTGGTGACACAAAAAAGGAATTTACTCTACTCGCCAACTGTAATTGGCCTATCTCATTATCCGAGTTTGAGTGAATGTTATGAAAGTATTTGCTTATCTCTTGCGCCACGGCGGCAGGGTCCGAAATAGTTTCCCCGTTATCTAATTCAATCTTTTCAACACCCTTTTTATTTTTTGCGCCACTAATTTGATTTATTATCTTCCACTGAAGTGACGTATCACCTTTACACTCTTCAATTGTATTGTAATTCAACATCTCGCATAACACTACAATAAACTTACGTCATAAACGCGCATGAGGTTTAATAATGTTCTTATGGGGAAAATCAAGTTCCTTATACAACAGCGGGCTCTATGCAACTCAATTGCTGTGAAAATTTATTTATTTTATAACTGTATTTTTTATTTAACTTTAAATCATTTAATTTATACTAAACAAAAATTATTGCTTCCTACTTTCAATCAAAAATTTTGTGAGGCCATTCTATTCTCGCCACCATGGTCAGTGTTATTTACTATCTGGAACTGTACACTTAAAACTTGTTAGAACCATATAATACTACTGACTATTCTCGAGATAAATAATGAATCTGAAGTGACTGTTTGACTTACCTAATTGTGCAGCATGCCTCAGCCTATGGATTGAAGAACAAAAATATTTAAATACAAATTATGATAACTGAAGTATAATAGTAAAGTCATGACCCTAATGGTTATTTCTTCAAGCCTAAATTAGACCCTCAACTAGTACTCAACTTAATTGCGTGGTACAACACATTAATTATTAATAACCGATATTTAAACCTAGATAGAGTTGGATTTAATCATATGAGTAATAAGCACATCATAAGTGACGATCTATTTTCCTGTTTTCGGTCGCTAAGCGAGCAAAAAAGGACGTCAATACGTCACAAGTTGGGTGATCAATCTCTTGAAGAGTGAGGACATTTATTCTGCAACGTGGCAAAACGTTCCGTTAACTCGCTTTTACCTTTTTTCCCGTTGAAGATTTATTACTATCAAGTTGTTATAGAAATGGAAACATTACTGTAAATACTATTTTAGACTTTGTATCTTTCATATGTTTTAATAAAGGAGTCCCAAATAAACTTTTATCTGGGTAACCTACAACTGAAATCGGAATATATTACATAAAAATTGATTAACAAAGATTACTTAATATTGTAAAAATGACTTCAGCCTAATATACAAACATCTCAGACATATATGGTAACGTGTTACAATACCCGAATTACGTGTAAATCCATCTAGTGTGCGGATACAAGTTTAAACATCGTATTCTCAACTTCCCAAAAAAGAGCGTTCTCTTGACGGGTTACTGGTCAATATAACTAAGAAGAATATACCATTGAAGAATTTTGTAATGTTTTATTTCTACTATGTACATTTCAAATTCGAAATGAAGAAGAATTCATCTTCAGGTATAGTAGGTATAGGTAAAAAAATTAATTAAACAATTAATTGAACCAAATTGACATATTATGTTCAACTACGTTGGTTGCTATATTTTGTATTTATTATTAGAATATTATTATTATTATTATTATTATTTACTGTATGTTATTTTTATACGTGAAAAATTGCTATTTTTTTTTTAATTTTTTAAGCGATCTTTGTCATTTAATATGATTATTTTGGAACTTTTGTAAATTAAAATAGGTAACATTAGTCCTAACGTATTGTTAATTGACTTTTTTAAATAATTTATTCTTTGACGGACGAAAAAATATAAACTGATCATGTATAAAAATAATATATAATAAATAATAATAATAGATACAAAAATATCCACTAACGTTAGGTTCAAAAATTTAGTTCAAGATAGTTAAACATATGTTAATTTGGTTCAATTATTTGTTTAATTCATTTATTTACTCCTAAAGTGTTTGAAAATGGATTCTTCGAATCTGAAATGTACATTGATAGTACAAATAAAAACTACTACAAAAGTGTTAAAAGGTGTATTCTTTTCACTAATAACAATTTTGCTCGATTCAAACAAGATACTTGACTAGTATTAGTTCTAACTCTCATATATACTCTGACCCCTTTATAGAGTACCGCGTTGAGGGGTTTTCTGTGTCCTTGTACATTCATCCACCAGTAATAGTACTTGACACCTTGGGGTGAACAGATCATGTTGACCTCTCACATATTAAAAGCATTTGAAAAAATCATACTAAACTCCATTTACGGAGGGGGATTTTCTTCCTTTACACGGTACAAAGGAAATTTATATTTATATTTGAAAAGTATAACCTATTATAAAATAAAAATATATGTAACACAAGCTATAACCAAAATAAATGTTTTTATATGCAAACAAAAATCAAAATAATATAGAAACATAAAGTTTGAGTGAAAACCCCAAAAATCAAACTAAAAATTAGGTTCTGAATTCTTATACCTTTATTGAATATATATAAATATTAAATATATATATTATAATTATATATAATATTATATTATATATAATTATATTAATAATATATATATATATAAATATTGAATATATAGTACGAATATAAATCAATACTTCATCATCATTACATCGTACGATCATTATATTATATGAGGAATCATCATCAATACGTCATACGATCATTATATTGTACGAGAATAAATCATCACTACTGGAAGGTTAATGAAGCTGAACTAAACATTTGCTATAATTAATGCCTTACACCGTTGTTATTGAAATTGTTTAAGTTTATCACTAATAAGTTATGTCCTCATGTAATGTTTCTAATGAGGCTAAGAGCATACTTCTTTTGGTTTTTTTTTTATTTAAAACCATTCAAACCAATTGCAAAATATCAGTATAAATTGTCCACCATGGACCAGTATAGCTTTACAGTATTGCTTCACAAAACTGTATGATATATTCTATTACTCTTACAAAATTAAATATTTATGTCTGTATTAACTTTTGAAACATAAAGATTTTTAATTTCTCAAACTATCCCATTGAATATACTTTTATTTCCATGATTTATAGCATGTTCCTTTAAACTCGTTTAAAATTTTTTAGATGTAGCTTCACTAGACTTCAGTGTCTAAATGTTCCAGGAATCCATGATTTAAACATTGTATACAAGTAATTATAGTTGTACAGTTATTAAATAAAATAAAATAAAAAAGGAGGAAACTGCCTACGGTTTTTTGTGATACTGAAGAAGGTTGATTAGTAATTTTAATTGTTGAACTACACTGCGGAAAAGTTTAAGCTTGGGTCAAAAGATTTTTTTCAAAGAACGGTAAACAAAATATAGTCCTCTAGCCCTCACACTCTGATAAAACTCTGTAAATCATGATATAGCATTAATATAGGGTGTTAGTTTAGTAAGACCTCTTTCAGTTAAAAACACATTTAAATTCTATCATCTCAACGCTGTGTGAATCTTTACGGACTTTATCATGGAATTCATCCATTGCAATTAAAAGCAAGACAAAATGGTGAGTGAATTGGAATATAAGTGGCTTATAAATAACTTAAGTATACGTTTGGTCAACGGAGTTATCAACATAAATATGGGGGCTTCTACTTATTAAAACATTTTAAAATACTGATTTTTCTTTCTTAGCTTCCCGATGATCAAATTAAAAAATATCTGTGTCTCCTTCATTGGAGTTTTTTATGCATTGAATAAAAATTAAAACTAAAAGTTTACTCTTAATTGTTGAAATATTTACATGTTCAGTGACATAATGCAACGGAAGAGGGGTCCCATTTAATATTTAATAAACGCTTCACTAATTCAAAGGTCATTAAAAATACTATGTCTAAATATAGGACCATTAAAATGAGTGAGTGGATTACTTATCATTCCTAAATATATTAATATGCAATTATTCTTAAATATTTGATAGCATAGGACGCTATCGTTAAAAACTACCACGGAAGCTTATTGTGATCATTCTGTATATTTAATCATTATGATGATGTTTACGTTTTAGGTCATGCTAATGTGTAAGATAAAGATTAGCTTCGCAACAGTGAAATACAACCTGTGAGAGTATTTCAATAATGATAAAGGGTGTAAAGGGTAATTCATTATCCAATTACTAGGAAATGAAAGGATCCGCAAGGTATTCGAGAATGATGAATCGTTGGAATGTTTCAACTTTTGCTCCCATCGTGAATTAAATCCTATTCTCCAGCGAGCAGGCTCATTCATATGTGTAGCACTAATGGTTCCGAGTATTCTGAAATGCTTTTTTAGCTTAAAAACATATAAAAATAAATAAATATTGATGGAAGTAAAATTATTATTATAACAAAAAACATAATTATTTAATTACGAAATGTGAAATTGTGGGATGGAACTGCCCAGGTACGTCATAGCATGGCTTTTCTGGTTCCGCCTTTCGGTCTCGAACACAGAGTAAAAAATTAAACGCAGGGAATTCTACAATAAACTTCAATTAAAAGTTTTATTTCCATGCAATCCCATTATTGAGAGTTGTGTTAGCTCCGGACCCAACACTCCATTCACAGGAAACGTAAGAAATGACGCTCTGTTTTTGAGTAACAGACTCATAGTTCCAATTTTATGTTTCCGAATATATATATATATATATATATATATATATATATATATATAGTTTTCTAGTCTACAGAAAACTCATCTTTATTCTCGTATAAATCTCTGTCAACTTCCATCTAGACATATTTGGAACAATTTCAATGCCTCAGATTTCCGTCTGGGTAAATCTTATTAAATTTGAACACGTTTTATAATTAACATATAGAATCTGTGTGACACAGCGCTATTTTCAGCATGTAAAATCAAGATTTCACTCAATGATGGATATGTGTAAATCATGAATCTTATTACAATCATTTATCCTATCGGAAACATGATATCTTTACATGATACCAAAATAATCCGATGGTGGGTGTTGCCACCCTCCCCCCTCCACCAATCATACCGAACCGGACACAGTTGCCAGTTATACCTGTATGGAAAAGTACTGAATCGTTTCAAGATCACATAAGAGCTGATAGCTAGTCAGCAGTTGGCAACACCGCATTGGATGTAATCTATTTTGGTGCGTGATGCTCTGGGTTTTCATTAGATATTTTAACTAATGCACAATGGTGAAGTAAAGAAACTCGAAATTATCTTTAACCTGGTGATCGAAATATACAGGCATTGTCGGAAATAACAAATGTCATTTGATCAATATCTTCTATACTTTTGGAGAATATACACGATATTTCAGCAAGCTTTAAATCAATTTTGGTTGTGATTAACGTAAAAAGTTTTGCCGGTATTTCTACAGATTTTGTGGTATACCTACTATTACCGTCTTTAAATTTAGTTTCAACTGATCTAAAATATTTTTTTTACAATAAAACTACTTGATTTAATCCGATGTAAAAAGATTACGTATATAAATAAAGTTTAATTTAAATATTCTGACCTGTAAAACGTAGCTACAAAATTTGAAGTATAGTTATGATTTAGTTTAGTTATTATTCTGCAAGGAGTTACTATTTTAGTCTCTGTACTGTTTTACATTTAAAAATATCAATCAAAATATTACAAACTTTTAAATAATATAATGAACGAAATTTTTGTGTTTACTTAAACTCAATTGCCGTATATAAGTAATTCTATATAAGGAACTTAAAACCAATTAATTCAAAACCACCATAATATTATTTTATTGAAAATCGAATATTAATTTAAAATAAATTATGACCCATGTATACAGTTTAAATTATTACATGTCAAGGATACGCTGCTAAATGGATAGTGTTGTCACAGCGACGGTAAGAAGACATGTGGCAGTGGGTTCAGTTAGTCCTTCACATTGACGGCTAGATTGGATCCATGGCCAGCAAATAATGAATGGTATGTCCTTGTCTTGAGTAATTGTTATGGTAAATTTTTGTATTAAACAAGTAAAGATTACGCTATTAAAAAGAAAAGTAAATTCAAAGCAAAGGCAGAAAGATAAACAAGAATAGGTTTGGTTTGTACTCCAAACAGACGGCTACATTAGTTTTTTAGAAAGAAAATAAAGAATGGTGTGTCCTTGTCCTGAGAAATTTTTATGGTACAGCTAGGGCAGGAAGATATAAAACAGTGAGTTTGGATAGTCCTCCAGATTGACGGTTAGATTGCATCCTGGCCCAGCGGATAATGAATTGGTGTCCTTGTCCCGAGAAATGTTTATGGTACAGCTAGGGCAGGAAGATATAAAACAGTGAGTTTGGATAGTCTTCCAGATTGACGGTTAGATTGCATCCTGGCCCAGCGGATAATGAATAGCGTGTCCTTGTCCTGAGAAATGTTTATGGTACAGCTAGGGCAGGAAGGTATAAAACAGTGAGTTTGGATAGTCCTCCAGATTGACGGTTAGATTGCATCCTGGCCCAGCGGATAATGAATAGCGTGTCCTTGTCCCGAGAAATGTTTATGGTACAGCTAGTGCAGGAAGATATAAAACAGTGAGTTTAGATAGTCTTCCAGATTGACGGTTAGATTGCATCCTGGCCCAGCGGATAATGAATAGCGTGTCCTTGTCCTGAGAAATGTTTATGGTACAGCTAGGGCAGGAAGATATAAAACAGTGAGTTTGGATAGTCCTCCAGATTGACGGTTAGATTGCATCCTGGCCCAGCGGATAATGAATAGCGTGTCCTTGTCACGAGAAATGTTTATGGTACAGCTAGGGCAGGAAGATATAAAACAGTGAGTTTGGATAGTCTTCCAGATTGACGGTTAGATTGCATCCTGGCCCAGCGGATAATGAATAGCGTGTCCTTGTCCTGAGAAATGTTTATGGTACAGCTAGGGCAGGAATATATAAAACAGTGAGTTTGGATAGTCCTCCAGATTGACGGTTAGATTGCATCCTGGCCCAGCGGATAATGAATAGCGTGTCCTTGTCCTGAGAAATGTTTATGGTACAGCTAGGGCAGGAAGATATAAAACAGTGAGTTTGGATAGTCCTCCAGATTGACGGTTAGATTGCATCCTGGCCCAGCGGATAATGAATAGCGTGTCCTTGTCCTGAGAAATGTTTATGGTACAGCTAGGGCAGGAAGATATAAAACAGTGAGTTTGGATAGTCCTCCAGATTGAGGTTAGATTGCATCCTGGCCAAGCGGATAATGAATAGCGTGTCCTTGTCACGAGAAATGTTTATGGTACAGCTAGGGCAGGAAGATATAAAACAGTGAGTTTGGATAGTCTTCCAGATTGACGGTTAGATTGCATCCTGGCCCAGCGGATAATGAATAGCGTGTCCTTGTCCTGAGAAATGTTTATGGTACAGCTAGGGCAGGAAGATATAAAACAGTGAGTTTGGATAGTCTTCCAGATTGACGGTTAGATTGCATCCTGGCCCAGCGGATAATGAATAGCGTGTCCTTGTCCCGAGAAATGTTTATGGTACAGCTAGGGCTGGAAGATAAAAACAGTGAGTTTGTATAGTACTGTACTTCAGTTTTAATAATTAGAGAATGTTTAGTTTTTTTTATTAAGTGCATGTTTTAGGATTAGTGAAGTTGACACACAACATGGTGGTTGTTATTCCTGACTTACGCGTATGATTTGTTTATTTTAAGCTAGTTTGTAATAATGTGTTAGGTTAGCTATTTACCTGAAGAAAATATCAAATCGCACATCTATAAACGTAGTGTTACTGATTCTTTGTATCACTGAACGATGGCAAATGTCCGGAAAATCCTGTTTCCTCCACACTCATGTCTTGTCACTTGGATATTGAGGCTGCGAGTGGAAGGTTTATACTGTGATACATGACCCCTATTGTAACACTACACACGTATTACGTGTGAAACATAAATGAATCAAACACTTTTGTATATTGTGTGTCTTGTGTTCTATATGACATCTGGAGTTTTAAATATGTCACACTAAAATTAATCCAAATATTTTTATTTGCACTTGTTTCAATATTTTATATCTCACTCTTGCATTAAATTTTCAAATATTTATTGTTTTCCAATCTTTAATAACATTAATAACTAAATCTATCAATTATTAACAACAAAATATAGAATATTATACAATTATGTTATGTTATTCCCCTAATATCTGTTATACTAGTGCAACAATGAATACCAATATGGTAGAACATTTTTGGTTAAAATACCAACTCCATGTAATAGTAAATATCCTAACTGTATATTGTATCAAAGCATTACTATCTCTACGACGGTAAAAGTATTCCCAGACAGAAAATTCATCTGAATGCCTACTCATTAATAAAACATTACATTAACAGATCCTCAAAATCTTTGAATTCTCGTTGGAATTATCTCCGCTAACTGTTTATATTAACTAACTCAATCAATGATTTAATTGTGACCAAAATATACATCTAATAGCACACCAACTTAAGTTATATCACAATCATAAACATAAGGATTTTGTGATTTACTGAAATATAAATGGTATTCAAAGTGTTTTTGCTATCTTTACTTTGTCCGATTAAAATACTTATATTTAATATTAAACATATATTTTATAATACACTTTTTAAATCGTACTTGTCTAATTTTAAAATTAATCGTAGTTTAAAATTAACGATTTTTCAATTTGTTCCAATATTTTATTTAAAATAGTTTATTAACTTAAGTTAAGTCAAGAATACCATAAATTTATATATTTTATATTTAATCATTCAAAACACATAGGTTTACTAAAACCACCAATTAAAGTGCCAGAAATCAATCATGAAACACATCCAACACACTGGTATACATTTCCAATCTAAAATTGATGGATTATAAGACTGGCTGGGTTACAACTGTAGCTTTACATACCTGAGCCATCATCACATATCAGTAAAACTACTTTTTGAATATTCACTGCCCCTCTGTTAAATTGTAATTCTGCTTTGTAGTGATAACGTATATTCCACGCCCTATAGCATTATACTTTTAATAACACATTTTGTAACCAAGACCAAGACATGTAAGTTGTATGAAGTAAATTGGTAGGATTTTAACCCTAGTTACCTATACATTTTATATATCTATGGGTGTATGTATTTACATACATATATATATATATATATGTGTGTGTGTGTGTGTGTGTGTGTGTGTGTGTCCTAGCAGAAGACTTAGCTACAATCTGAAGATCGCAGGTGTCTGAGACAGTTTGTACTGATGTGATAGCCGAGTCAAAATTAAACGTGTATATCACAAATCAACTAACCCTTAAATTATGCTGTATTCTGGATTGATGTATCTGCGGCCTCACAATATCGGGTGCCAGACATATATTGTAGCTGTACTGTGGTTGAATGATAAAGTGAACGTGTAGAATCCAAAACCTCACCTGCCTCCTCTCATTTATATTCTGCGTCTGTGCGTTTTTCAGCTGTCTTTTAAGATAATTTTGTGTTTTTGTGTAGTATTTTCAAATTTAATAATGCAGTATTTTGCAATTAAGTAAATTTCTTTCAAAAGAGGAGATTAAGGTTTATACCTGAACAATAATAACTTTACATACAAAGTATACAGTTTTGTGCAAAATATTTTGCAGTAACTAAAAATGTCCATTGACCCTCATGTTCAGAAGACTTCGCATAATTGGATATTTTCGTTTGGGAATAAATCACTAACACAGTTTATACGAGCAGATTAACACGTCGTAAAAAATATTTTGTAGGATTTGTGCGACCCAAGTGCGACATTGAAAAACATTTTGTAAATTAAAACCTGCTTTAAAAACTGAATCCTAATACAGATAATAATAAAAATGGCTGGAACTTAGCACTCAAGCTAAAGTACAAACTTTACTTTTCCAGTTCGGACAATAGTAATTTTAAATACTTAACATCAAAGTACACAAAATTATTTTTTTTTAAGCGTCAGTCTATGTTTAAGAAAGACAGCAACTATATTTATTTCATGTACTGTAACCATGAAAGTGGTTATTATTTAAATGTATGAACAATTTTATGACAGCGTGATAAAATTCCCCCCATATAGTATGCCACATCCTGGCGCTTACAAGGCGCTCACAGATGTTTAGACTTCCTTCGTCTACGACCTTCATCACCATTGAGGTGAAGAAGGATTACAATCAAATCTCCTCCATATGTCGTTTGGCAAGTTCTAACAGATGCAGGACTATAATCGAAGAGTCTATTATATTAACCGAAGTGGTCATTGGATCACAGCCAAATCCTCTCCATGTGTCGTTTGGCAAGTTCTAACTGATGCAGGACTATAATCGAGGAGTCTATTATATTAACCCAAGTGGTCATTGGATCACAACCAAATCCTCTCCATCTGTCGTTTGGCAAGTTCTAACTGACGCAGGACTATAATCGAGGAGTCTATTATATTAACCCAAATGGTCAATGGATCACAACCAAATCCTCTCCATCTGTCGTTTAGCACGTTCTATCTGAAGCAGAGGTGGTGATCAAGGAGTCTGTCATATTAACCCAGATAGGTCAAAAGAATTTTGTGAAACAAGCACGATATTGGGGCCAACCAAATCAGGGGATGAGTAGCATATAGTTCCGGCTTTCCCTGGAATATCGAATGTGAGGTTATAAAAAATATTATTTACATTTATAAGTAACAGATAAACTGTTGTGAAGAATTAATTTAGCTTTCTTTTATTGTGCACTTATAATATAACATGTTAATTTGTTAATATGTATATCATATGATATATCACAATTATACATTATTAAATCAATTACATGTCAACACTTCATCTGTAAATTTTCTAAGCAACAAAACATAACTGTCCTACTTGGGACGAATATAATAAGCAGTTTAAAAATTTATGTCAAAAAATTGCTTGTATAGGCAGCTCTGCAAATATTTAATATCTATTTTCGTTCACCGTATAAACCAAATTTATAAGTTATAACCATTGACTTAGTTTTCCAAGACAGCGATGCATCTTTGCTTGAAATTAAGTAAAAAGTTTACGAAAGAAAAGTAAATGAGACGTGAGGAGAAAGTTGGATCTTGACAAAGTTGACAAATAAATCCTCAAAATACAAGTTTAAATTAGTTTTGAAGTAACGACGAGACGACGGTAAGTCAGGTGCACTTACAAATAAGTTTAGCCAGACTAAGACGCTGAGGCGAATTAAACTTTACTTAACAACTTTTACACTAGCGCAATAAAAACGTGTTTTACAATAACACCTCAATTTATTTAGCTTCGTGAAGAACCGCTCTGTTATAACATTTCATTCCTTTTCAGTCGTTGATTCGTATCTTTAAAATCCAGTTGTTGAATTGTGCCAGAAAATAATAGTTTGAGTCAGATCTACTGTGATCAGTGAATAGGTAGTGGTCAATTGGTAAAAACAGATTTACTCAAAACATTAAATAACTTAACATCATGACAGTTAACTTTACTCATATTATAACTACCATATCAGGAAACTGAGCTTTGCTCGGTATCTTTTCTGGTAAATCGTGTTTTTATATTCATTTTATGATATACTTATCAGCAAACTATAAAGCTATAAATGTCATGCCTATTTATCGTTCTGTCATCTTTTGCATTAAATTATGGTAGAGCAAACGTTTCTTATTTTTTTTATAAAAAATACGGTTTTTCACGGAATATGAAAAACTGTTTAAACAAAGACAGTTAATCAGTGAACATTCATTCATTCAAAATTCATTCGAACATTTAGGTTGCTCCATTAAAATTCGTCCATGCAAACAACAGTAACCAAAGGAATTTCTATTTAAGCAATTAGAAACCAGTTCCTCATGGAAATGCAATGCACCGCAATGGATAAACAAAATTTCAAATGGTCCTAAGGAATGATATTGCACAGCTGCAGTAACGGCAAATTTATATATTGGTAAATAATTATGAAGTTGTAAAGCCCTACGACGTCTTTCATCTCGACGTTTTGGTTCTTCTAATCGGTATTCTCGTTGTTCGTCATTTTCGGTAGTTACACGTTGTGACGCACGCTGCCGCATATCTTGTAGATGTCGGAACATCTAAATCATGAGACCTTTCTATTCGTATAATGTTAGTTAACGTTTGCAGGCATTAGACTTTAGCAGTACGTGTGGGACGAAGTAAGTGATTTTAAAAGGAGTGATATTATTCATCAACTTATATTACAATCAAAATTTCTTATCGGTTTGAATCCAAACAATAATTTTTATTTTTACTCTTTAGCATTTTAACGAAACATCAGTCGCTCGCTACTCTTGTTATGATACGTCAGATGTAATTTACCAGATTCCATTGACTATAGAGTGTAAACAAAGAAATCAATATTGACTTTGCAGCAGTTTTGCATTGCTTGGAAACATGGATAAAACCACGTTTTCTAAAAATGAAACCTAGTTACATCGATTAATCGCCCCCAAAATTTATTCTGTATACTAAATTTCATGAAAATCGCTGTAGCCGTTTCCAAGTTTCAGATTATATATATACAAGATTTGCGCGTGTAATGGTATTAGATACAGGGTGTCGATAGCTTACACTATCACACTTCAGATGATTCAATCAGCTGCTGATTAGTCAGCAGTTACACAACATTAATAACTCAATTAGTGTATTTTACATGAGGGATGGTGCTCGTTAAATCCTTTACCTCTCAATTACCTCATCTTTACTTGATGTAGCAAAACGATATTGGTAACCAACATATTCATCTAAAAGTAACCTATATTTCGCTATTCTTATACATTTGTCAAAAACCACAAACATATGTATTCCAGTTTGAAATTTTATATTCTCGCCATTTAAAAACCTGAAATGATATTTTTCTGAAACTTTTTCTCGAAACAGATCTTAATTATACTAAAAATGTTACACAGGTTGATTTTTATACCTTTAATTAATACTAGCATTTACCTGCACCTTCGCTCTCAATTACGTAGGCTTTGCACTTTTACGAGCACTTATGGAGTGTCTTGTATTTCTGACGCTAGTATTGAGTTTTCATTTTTGCTACGATAATGTCAATATTGCCAAAAAAAGTGTATATTCATGATCACTGTAACTTACTCCGGCCTTAGTATTATTTATTCCGTAGTTGATTTTTCCTTGTTTCTCAATCAAGAAAATATATACGAGTAAAGTTGCACAAGCCTGAGCAGCCAACTAAGATGAGTTTAATAACAATCTTGAAATTTATAGTAAAAGTTAGACAGTAACTTTGTCTCTTACAGTATACCTACATTATACTACTGACTATGCTCTACATACTTAAAATGTTCTAAAATGTAAAGTGAAAAATATATTTTTAGTATAACTTATAATTGTCTTATTTGGATATTTTTTACTCTGTGTTCAACAGTGATTGCAGAAAAGGTTCAAATAAAAAGTACTGTTACTATCAAGCTTACTGTATGCTGCAAATGAGAACATCTGGAAATAGTGGTTAAATAAATTTAAAGCGTGGTTGAGCTTTCATACAACAATGTTTACACAAAACATTGAAATTTATTTATGTCGAAATTAATTTGTAAGATGACAACAATATGCCCCAAAAAGACTAGTTTCACTTGTGCCTAGTTTATGAAAGCCTTTAAACCTTACAATAGACAAAGCAAAAACCGATGTATCATGTGAAGGAAACAGGATTTTTCCGGACATTTGCCTTCGTTCAGTGAAACAAGAAATTAGTAACACTACGTTTCGAGATCTGCAATCTGATCTCTTCTTCAGGTAAAGAACTAACCTAATGCATAATTACAAACTAGGTTAAAATAAACAAATCTTACCAAAGCGGTGTGGCACGCCTAAGTCAGGAATCACAACCTACATGTTGTTTGTCAACTTCACTAACTCTATAAACATGCACTTAATAAAAAACTATACAAAACACTAATCATTAAAACTTAACTACGGAATACATGTCATAATACGATGTATCACTTCAAACTCGAAGCGTTGGGTGCAAGATATCTTGATGGATATGTATTTATGTTTATGGATGTGATCTATGTATGTTGTGTTGGATGATAGTAGAGTGAATATGACATCTTTAGAGTTAAGGGTTGTACTTTAACATTAAAGTGAGGTAGAATGTAGTCAGTTTGACTTGCACAGGCTGAAACAGACAGCGTCCGTGTCAATGTGTATGTACCACGTGATCTCGGCATGATGTGCTTCATATCCGTCATCTTGTCACTGTGGAAGACGCGTTGGCGACCTTATATGATTGAGTGAAATAATATAATAGCTCAGTTACTTCTCCTAATGAAGAAATACAATTTTAATGGAATTAGAACAGCTACTCAGAAAAATTGAGTTTGAAATTATTTATTTAATTATTATCTCAAGGTCAATAATAATTGTTTATTTATATCAAGACATTAACATACTACTTTGAAGATTTGCATTGAATACCCCTTAATAAATTAGGAATCAGAATCTGAGGAATAATATAAATAAAAAAGTATTTAAAATTAAATGAAACAATGATTTATTCCATACTTGATTACAAAAGCAATATAGATCAAATACATGGAGTATCACTAGTCATTATAATTTCGATACCGATAGCTAGGCAATACTTTAGTCAAAAATAAATCAATCTAGCTTATACTAGTTTCCATTAAAACTTTGGACTTGTGCTATTTCATTAAATTAAAACAAAAACATGAGACGATTAACAATAATAATATGGATTATGCAGTACAGAAACAAGACAGTAAAAAACACGAAGATAAAAAATGAAGTATTGAGTAGCTGTAAATAATTAAGGCTTTTAAGTTCTATAGATGTGTCCATCTTTTCTTTAAATTCAGAACGTATGTACATAATATAGGTAGTTCTACAAATGCTGCTGTGTTCTAATCTAAAATATAAATAAACATATAAGTAAACTATTTAGCTCGAAATTATTAAGTGTTGATGGAACAGGTCTAGACAGATCACTCAACCTTGCACGGGAAGAATATACGTACTAGTCTCCGGTATGTAATTTCTTCATACAATTATCACTTCAAACTCATATTAAAATACACGCTTGGCCCTCCATCCCTCAGTTTTAGCCAGCCAGCGTAGAAGTATGTTTGAACATAACTTACTCGTTCAACACAAGGCGTGAATTTACAAACCCAGAGTAAACCCAAGAGTTTCAGTAATTAGATCACGTTCTACGTAAGGAATCACGAAATCTTGCTCCCGTCACGTTCCGTGGTTTATTCTGTTCTGCACCGAGAGCGTAAATCCAGTTTGTGTAAATTCTAGGTTTATTTTTACCTACATTTGAGCAAATTAGAAAAGCACGTATAATATTTCAAATTTTTATTGCTATTTTATCAAAATGTATCTCTAAGAAAGTATCCAGCAGCAAGTTATAACCCGCGAAACTGTTTAGGTAAACTTGAATAACACAAAACAGTAGCCATAAAATTTAATTTTCTTCCAAGTACAAAGAATACATCTTCCGATAATGTATTTGGACACTATTTTAATTACTGAGTTAATAAAAGTACATTCACAAGGACCCAAATAAATGTAGACTCAATATTTGTAAGTATTTCAGTTATTAATATCCGTGGATAAAACCTTAGCCCTATAAAAAGGTTATTTATCATAATTAGCCTAACTTTTACTATTTTTCTAATATTTAAGAATATATAACTTCTATAGTGGACCATCAGTGACCCAAAGGGAGGGATTTATTGGATAGAACGGGAGCTAACGGAAGCGAGAAGGAGCCAGAGGCTGGGAGATCATAGGTACTGAGAACCAGGTGTTCGTAATGAGAGTGAGTTATTTTTTATAACGAGTGCTAACGGAAGCCAGAAGGAGCCAGACGCTGGGAGATCGTAGGTGCAAAGAACTGGGTGCTCTTAATGAGAGGGAGTTATTAGATAGAACGGAAACTAATGCAGGTCAGAAGAAGCCAGAGGCTGGGAGATCGTAGGAGCATAGAATCGGGTGCTCATAATGAGTTATTTTGTTATAACGAGTGCTAACGGAAGCCAGAAGGATCCAGAGGCTGGGAGATCGCAGGTGCAGAGAACTGGGTGCTCGTAATAAGAGGGAGTTATTAGATAGAACGGAGACTAATGCGGGTCAGAAGAAGCCTGAGGATGGGAGATAGTAGGAGCATAGAATCGGGTGCTCTTAATAAGTTATTTTGTTATAACGAGTGCTAACGGAAGCCAGAAGGATCCAGAGGCTGGGAGATCGCAGGTGCAGAGAACTGGGTGCTTGTAATAAGAGGGGGTTATTAGATAGAACGGAGACTAATGCGGGTCAGAAGAAGCCTGAGGATGGGAGATAGTAGGAGCATAGAATCGGGTGCTCTTAATAAGTTATTTTGTTATAACGAGTGCTAACAGAAGCCAGAAGGAGCCAGAGGCTGGGAGATCGCAGGTGCAGAGAACTGGGTGCTCGTAATAAGAGGGAGTTATTAGATAGAACGGAGACTAATGCGGGTCAGAAGAAGCCTGAGGATGGGAGATAGTAGGAGCATAGAATCGGGTGCTCTTAATAAGTTATTTTGTTATAACGAGTGCTAACAGAAGCCAGAAGGAGCCAGAGGCGGGGAGATCGCAGGTGCAGAGAACTGGGTGCTCGTAATAAGAGGGAGTTATTAGATAGAACGGAGACTAATGCGGGTCAGAAGAAGCCTGAGGATGGGAGATAGTAGGAGCATAGAATCGGGTGCTCTTAATAAGTTATTTTGTTATAACGAGTGCTAACAGAAGCCAGAAGGAGCCAGAGGCTGGGATATGGCAGGTGCAGAGAACTGGGTGCTCGTAATAAGAGGGAGTTATTAGATAGAACGGAGACTAATGCAGGTCAGATGAAGCCTGAGGATGGGAGATAGTAGGAGCACAGAATCGGGTGCTCTTAATAAGTTATTTTGTTATAACGAGTGCTAACAGAAGCCAGAAGGAGCCAGAGGCGGGGAGATCATAGATGCTGAGAACCGGGTCCTCCCAGTTTGTTATTTGCAAATGAAGATTTGAAAGAACGATAGGAATTCGAATGTTTACCTACGCTATATGATACAAGAAGTCCATTAATAATAATACTCCTTATTGCATCAACAATAGTTACAATTGCATTGCATGCGTCATAAAATGGAGTTTAAGTTGAAACTTAAATTGAAACTTTAAAATAAAAACCATCATAA
This sequence comes from Homalodisca vitripennis, assembly GCF_021130785.1. Taxonomy (NCBI): domain Eukaryota; kingdom Metazoa; phylum Arthropoda; class Insecta; order Hemiptera; family Cicadellidae; genus Homalodisca; species Homalodisca vitripennis. The sequence continues at coordinate 217,455,044 of NC_060208.1, read as the reverse complement.
ATTAATAGGCCTATTTTTCATAAACACAGTATGTCATAAAGCACACAGCATAAAGATGTCATTCGGTCTTTATTTATCTATATCAGAACCGGGTTATGTGTTAATACTCTTGAATAACTTCATTAATTTCTAATATTTTCATCCCAACGGCCCGTTATGAACTCATCAACAGAGTAAAATGCTTTTGACACCAGGAAATGTTTTAGTCGAGCTTTAAATTGATTGGGATCGTTTATTTTTTTAATACCCTCAGGGAGCCTGTTGATTAGCCTGACACCAACTTCGGACGGTAAGCGTCCATAAGCCGTCGTTCTGTGCTGATCGAGTCGGAAGTTGTCCCTGCCTCTAGTCCCGTAATGGTAAACATCCCTGCCCCTTTTCAACTCACATTTGAGTCGACAGTACAGGATAACCTCTAAAATAAAGAGACAGGGTAAAGTCAGTAATCCAAGACTCCTGAAGGCGTCTTTGCACGACTCTCTGGGGTTCAACTTTAATAAAATTCTAAAGGCTTTCTTTTGAGATCTAAAAAGGATCTCATTGAGGATAAAATGAACGTGCCGTTGTCACTGCACAGAATTAAAAAGCACGAAAACATGTAACACCAGCACAAGAAAAAGTGAGACTAACAGAAAACTCTATGTCGGCATTACAATCAGTTTGATAAAACTCGAATTAAATTGGAAGTGAATTACAGTACGTTAGTATTTTTAATTAATACAGTTAAAATTGATAATATTGTCTGGTAGTTATATTACTATGTCTGCAAGTACACTATTACCCACACTACATAAAATAAAATGTAACTAAAACTAACTTCAATACATAAAAAGTATCAACCTTAAATATCTTATTGTTATTTCCCGTATCGTACCTAAATGCGATTCTGTATCTAAATATTTGACTGTTAACTAAGATACTACAAAGAGAAAGTTTCCTTAGCCAAACTCAAGGAACAAACCTCATTTGGAAGGAACGAATAAGTGATGAAGGAAGCCTATCGCACTCCCCTCAGTCACCTTAGAGCTAATTTAAACTTGTAAATCTCAAACTTACAAATTTACGTTTAAACGCGATGAGTTACATAACCTAGCCTAAGCATTGACTTTTTCTTTTTTTAATTGATTTTTCACATTACTGTAGTAAATTCATATAGACATACCAAATTAAATAAAGGTATACAATTTTAGATACTTTGCAGTAACCAAAATGAGAGTTTTACAACTGGAAATGAACATATTGTTTATATTTTATTTTCAACGATAACACATATTAAAATAAATAAAATGTTTAAAGATAAGCCATAATGAGCTAGTGGAATTTATTTTAAAATAATATTTTCAACACAAACTGTTTAATACCTACTAATAAACTTATTCATGTACTGACTTGTATATCATTGTGCTTCTTTGTTTTAAAACATAATCTTGTGTAATAATTGTTTCAATTCATTAAGTAAGAAATCTAATACTGTTTTATTTACAAAATTTATTGTTACTAAGGAAAACATTTTCTTCAAACCCGCGTAAATGAATAAAGTGGTTTTTTAATAGATAAATCCTGGAAATTTAAAATTACGTATTTTATTTAGTAACATATTTGTTTATATCATCTGTCTTAGCAACAACCACTTTATCAGTGATGTGGGTCTGAATATGTTTTCTTCAAGAATGATAGACATCACCAATAACAAATTATTAAAATACTATTGCGTAGATTTTAAGTAAATACAAATAAGCGTATATACTCATTCTTTAGCGGTATGGTGAGATAAGTTAAGTAATAACCTCACTATAGGGATAAAAACCTATCATCACTCCAACTTCTTAAGCACATTCAATAAGCTTAGAAGTTTAAATTACTTACGAAGCGGCTTAGGGAGGAAGTCAAGTGTTTATTTTGTAGCAGGTTTATTAGCACAAGTTAAGCCAAGTAGATTTTGCTGGAAGGTTCTCTCCCACTTATTGAGTCAATTGTGTTTTATTTTAACATACTCTTGTTTAATATTACGCATTTTAATGCTTAGAAATAAAAATTGTGACACTAAACTTCAATATATATATATATATATATATATATATATATATATATATATATATATATATATATATATATATATATATATAATGATTAAACTAAACGCAAATGTATTGCAATAAACGTTTAGCTTGTTTCTTTATTTTAGTACGTGTTTATCTTACATTATCTTAGTTGTTATACTGTAAATGATAATAATTTCAAGATTACCAAGTTTACCTTACCTAATCTTATAGCTAAGCGATATGACTCCGTGGATAATCCAAGCGTTATGATCCCAGAGCTCATGTCAATCTTATTTATAAACCTAATCGAATCGATAGAAGAATTATAGTCAAGTTTTAGCAATTAAATTTTAAACCAATTTACCATTCCTATGATATACCAAATAATGCATTTATATTACAATAAGGAGCTGCATGAATAGGTAAATTGTGTAAATACACTTGACGTTAAAGAGATCGCTACAATTTTTCGTAAATATTGTAACAGTTCAATGGAAAAATTACTCTTACATATTCTCAGTCCGCATACTTCACAATCATACAATGAAATAGTTTAACATTTTAGGAATTAATAATAAGCTTTTGTGTCCGTAATAATACATTAAAACATTGTAAGCAAACCCATACAAATTTAAAGGTCATAATTTGAATTTGAATTCCATAGTTGGTTCTGAGTTAATGCGCCGATTTCGAAATTTTACATAATTAAGTCTAACAAGCCTACTTCGGTAAAAGGGTACACTTATGGCTATTGTAATTTATTATGGTTTAAGGTATTTCTATTGCCATAGTTAAGTTTTTATCATTTTCCAGATCAAAACACATTTACATACACAGATCTGAAAGTCCACTTCCGACAAAAACACAACTAAGGTGATTTTTTAACAGTCTTTAAATCTGCATCAAAAGTTAATAGTAACTTATTGTTTTATGTCTGCATTACATTAAGCCTTTATTATTATTTGTAATAAAAATAGACAGTAAAAAATATATTTTTCTAAATCTGCCAATTTTGTAACTGGAAGAAATCTGTGCTCCAACATTGATGACAGAAATAATAAAAATAACAAACGGTGTTACTTTTATTCTAAATCCATGATTTAAAGACTATAAGTTTAAAGACATTTAATATTTTATTTAAATTAAATAAACATATAAATGTGATTGAAATATTGTAATATTTACATAGAAAATTTTATTAAATTTGTAAAGGTTCTTGCAATTAGTATGAGTTTACTGCAATGCATTTTTCGTGGGAAATTTCACCGCTTTATAAACCACTGAGTCCAAACATCATACGAAAACGTTCTTCCTTAGTGCACCTCTATATCACAAGATAAACGTATATACCAAAAATGTCGTGTTTTTATCATTCACGGTTTTTACTGAGCGTTGATGATTGGTTACTCAGCGAGTTGCTTTGTCAGTCAATCTTTATATAAATCTCGCATATACAGATCAAAAGGCAGTAATGTGTTTCATGGTGCTACATCAGATTATTGTTGGCATTTTACATAATTAAAGATACAAATATAAATAAAACAACTTACTTTTCATTACACGTAACGTTAGCAGAAATGAACTGTATGTATCTGATGTCCACTCTGCATTAAACACAAACAAAGCGTCCGCAGCTTTACAACGTGTATCAACACAACTCTAGTCCCGCATCATGGTCATAATACCAACAGCTATTCACGTTATCTTAATTACACTGTCAACTTTAATTATTCCATTATTTATCTAGATATCACTGGTGACTGTTTAACTATTCATTAGGTGCACATTTAAACAAATATAAAATGAAATAAAATAGTTGTTGCACTGAACGTAATAAATATTTACTATTATTAAAGATAACAATCGTTTCGAAAATATATAACAAAATCATTCATCCAATCCATCATTAAGAGAGTTGCAGTAACGATGATAATTTAAACATAATGCATCGATGATGTAAAAAGAACGATAATAAGAAACACAGAGTATTTACTATTAAGATATAGATATATTAAGATACAGATATATGACTATTAAGTTTAAATTCACACAGGGGTGCTGAATATTCTTGAAAAGGTCTAGTATTTTCTGTAACATACAAACATAAAACTTTAAACAATAAAATAAAGCATAAAATTGAACTTTTTTATTAAATCAATATCTCTTCACCACCTCAGGAAGAGTCGGTGGAAACTCTTAAATATAACCATAGTTCGATGTGCACACCATGTTAAAGGTCTTAATTATTAGAGAAACATGATGCAAATTCAACTTCAAAAGGTTAGTCCTAAAGAAAATGGCGGCGCTCGAAAGCTTTATATACTGATCTTAAGTGCATATTCAAGAATGGCTTAATTTAATAGTAACTATATCTGGTAAAGCTACAAAACTTTACACATGATTACAGTACACAAACACCTACTTTTAGATGTATTCAGTGTCGTGATTTCACTATGGAAACGGTGCACGAGGAATCAGTAGAAAATTTTCATTTTCAATTTAAGGAGCTATTAAATCAAAGAAATATGCCGCAAACCGCCTTTCAAAAGTGTTATCCTTTACAAAATGGTGGCGTTTCATAGGTTTTAGAATTAAACTTTAAATTTGGCAGAAAACTTAGAATGTTGCTTTAATGAAATTTATTTCACATTGACAAATATTAATGGTTATTAATACTAGCAACACAAATTCACCTAGTTATGTTGTTATAGGAGATGTTCAAATTGTGTCAATTGGTTAATATACCAGCGGATAATACAACGCTGACAACGCGTTCTACTGCAATGCACGCAGCTTATTCTACAATACGGTGTCGTGCTTCTATTTATAATTCTATTTTCAAATACGTGTATGATTTTCCAGACTATATTGGGATGAGAAAAAATGTATTTTATTTTAAGACAAAACCTTCTAAATTACTTCCCGAAATGATAATTTAAAATTCTGATCAATTAAAGATAAGATAAGATTTTATTATTCGAATATTTGTTTCATATTATTTACTTGTACCTTTCTATAGAAACTTGTTAAACTAACCAAAACTTATTAAAATAATATTATTTTATACTAAGTTTAATTTAAACGTAAATATTTATAATAACGTTATATAAAATCATCGATAGAATCAGGGATGTGGTAAGGTTGAATGTGTTTTTCTTTTTACGAAGAAACGACACAACACAAAGGAAAATCTTCCAATTTATTTTCCTCTTCCCCTTTATTGTGAGACAGATTCCATCACAGCAGTTCCCTAGAAAGAACACGATGCGTGTTACTCTATTCAGTTAGGGAACACTTTCAACAAGTTACAACTAAAACCATTAATCTCTCTCAAAGAGTGAAAACATTTAGTGACGACGAACCATCAGTTACGATACAACAACCTTCCACTTCGACGTTAGTCGTTCTAAATGATCGTCAATATAAATACGTTATAGCCTCATGCGTAGATTTGGTGGTGAATATTCAACAAGTTACAACTAAAGCCATTAATCTCTCTCAAAGAGTGAAAACATTTAGTGCCGCCGAACCATCAGTTACGAAACAACAACCTTACCCTTTGATTTTAGTCGTTCTAAATCGTCAAAATTCGTATTAAACTGATACGTTTATTTGGTGGTGAATATTCCACAAGTAACAAATAAAGCCTTTAATCTTTCTCAAAAAGTAAACACATTGAGTGACGCCGAACTATCAGTTACGATAAAACAACCTTCCACTTTGACGTTAGTCGTTCTAAATGATCATCAATATAGCTTTTATATAAACTGATACGTGCATTCGGTGGTGAATATTCAACAAGTTACAACTAAAGCCATTAATCTCTCTCAAAGAGTGATAACATTTAGTGCCGCCGAACCATCAGTTACGAAACAACAACCTTACCCTTTGATTTTAGTCGTTCTAAACGATCGTCAAAATAGATTCGTTATAGCCTCATGCGTAGATTTGGTTGTGAATATTCAACGAGTTACAAATAAAGTAATTAATATCTCCCAAAGAGTGAAAACATTTAGTGCCACCAAACCATCAGTTACGATACAACATTCCCCTTCCAAGTTAACTGTTCTGAATTACTGTCGATATATATTCGTGAGACTGATACGTGCTTTTGATTTTGAATATTCAAGAAGAGACAACCAAAACTATTAATATATATCAAGAGATAAACGATACGACGTTATTTCCTCCTCCTTCAACGTTAGTCGTTCTAAATTATCGTCCATATAAATTCTTTTAAACTGATAAATACATATCCTGGGAATTCAACGTACATCATTTTTCAGGATTTAATATCAAATATATTGTTTTAATATGATAAAAAGTCATATTTACAGATTATTTGGTTTAAATCAGTAATACCTGTGGAATAAGTACCAGGAAAGTAACTCGAATAAAATTTTGAACGTTTTACTCTCTACTATAGTATGTCATTATAACAAATAATTTAGCTGCGAATTTATTAAACGATTATATAATTAATTAAATAGTCATACGTTTGAAAATTACTTATATAATTCAATTGTACATTATGAACTCTAAGATAAGGAGCATACTGAGTAAAATCTCTAAACTTACGGTTGTTTGTGGCCTTAAATGTCATACAACTGGCTTACACAAAGAACAGGTCTGGATTACAAACTGTATATTATGAACGGTAAGATAAGGAGCATACTGAGTAAAATCTCTAAACTTACGCTTGTTTGCGGTAAGGCAACGCATGGCAGCCCCATATCTTATTACTCCGTAAGATAAAGATAGAACATTATGCATCTATAGAATAGTAATTATTACAATTTATTTGTTCATGAGTTGAATAAACTTTTAAAATAATGAGAAACCTTTAAATATTGTTCAATCTATATATCTTAGAAACCAGCCATCTGATTCGGCGAGTGCATACCTTATTCGGAGCTGTATTCTGCAATTCAGTTTTATTACAAGTTTTTTATTTTCTTTTATTAAGTGCATATTTGAGAGTTAATGGAGTTGACACAGAACAGGGTGGTTATGATTTCCGAGGTGTCACAACGCTTTGATATGTTTTTTTATCGTTGATTGCAGTTATATTTTAGGTTTGTTATTCACCTGAGGAAGAGACCAGATTGCAGAACACGAAACGTAGTGTTACTGACTTTTTTCACTGAACGATGGCAAATTTCTGGAAAACCTGTTTCCTTAATTCTACCACTTAACATCAAAAATGCATATTTTACTGCGGAACTGAATGGAACTATATTTTGAAAATAGAATAAAGGAGTAATATAATACACCTTTGAAGATGTAGAGAAAAATGTGGCAAATAATTTGGGAAAACCCTTTGAAAATAGGACCGAGCAATCAGTATAAGATGGTTGACACATGCTTCCTACTTCTGCAGGCAAAATAGAGGACCTGAAAGAATCAGGGCGAAGGTCTTAAGACAATCGGTAACCCTAAAGAAAAGTTTTCTTAATCAGAAACTAAAAAGAATTTTTATTCCGAGTGTATTAGTGTACGTGAGATTGCAGATGTTATATAGATGTGCAAGAGTCTGGTCAAACACAGAATACAATACAATACGGCTAGAGTGCTTAAGAAAAGCTACCATTTCCAGTGTATTTCAAACAAAAGAATACTTACGCTGATCGAGAAGTAGTAGTATAGCTACTCATTACTACTGAAGTAGTAATGTAGGTACACTTGCAGCAGATGAGACTTTAAAGCCATCTAACTCACAATTTAAGCTATGGTAATTTATTTACTCTTATAGTTTTACGAATATATTTTTACATTTGTTTTATTTATATACAAATTAAAGGTAGATAAACTAATCGAATAATTTACATAAATAAGACATAATTATCTAACCTTAGTAAAACGTAAATAGTTCAGTATTTAGTGGTTCTACTTCAGAAAATACTCTATTACATTATATTATTGAACGTTTTTAAACTTTCTTGTTACATTTTATTTCTCTATAACATAAACAACACGAATTACATAATTATTTTAACAGAAATAAGAATCGAGAAGAAAATAAATTCACTCTGTACTATTATTTTAGTATACTCTTTGTTGTGATAATCAATCGAGCACGAAGTTTTTCGGTTCATGTGACCGACTATCTTTTGTGTCACGTGATGTTTTGAGACGGCGATAGCGTTCAACTTCAGATAAAAATCACAGTAGACATCATTCTTCTCTTGATAAATTGATCAGTAGCTCTATGCAGCTTCCAAGAACTCAGTATATAATGGTTTTGAGGTGTATTTAATAAGTACAATATAAAGTTCTAAAACTAAAATTTTATTTTATATCAAGATTTAAATATAATCAGCATTGAGTTATAGATAGTTATCAGTTATTTGCTTCAGCATAATTTAGGTCAACTGAAAACAAACAGATACTGCAAGACTAACTCCTAAAATGTGGGCATTACCTTCTCGCTAGAAGTTTGTTTGAGGTTATGTTCGGATTGCGTAAACTGGAAACCAAAGCACGCGATTCACGGACCCCAGGACGACTCTACGTTCTTAGTTTTATACTATTATTAGACATGTTTGTGCACAAACAGTAATATATATATATATATATATATATATATATATATATATATATATATATATATATATATTGTATAATATTTTTATTCATCAGCAAACTACTTTAAAGATATCATGCAATATTTGTGTTTTGTGTATTATTTTCTCCATAATTACATAAAAATATTATTCTTCGCGCTCTACCATGTTTTAGTTTTCGATCAAATATATCACTGTGTATGTTCCAAAAAGGTTTTATTCATTTTAAAATTGCCTTACTAAAACGGAAACTGAGCAAAGTATTTAAAAGATTGATAATCAAGTGACCAAGGGTATATACTTCCTGTTGTGTAATGTTGTAAAACATGGTACTATGTTTGGTAGTACTAATCTGTTCTTTTTTATTTGATTTTAATGAATTAACCACTGTTATATTTAGAATAAAGTTTAAATCATTTTAATATTCATGTAAAACTTTCATACAGGGTGTCGATTTTGCGGAATTTAACATCAAAATTTGTGATTGGCTGCCATTTTGAAACGGGGAAAGATAAGTTGTTCATATATTTTTCTAAAATGGGCATAGAAAAGGTAAACATAACTGCAAAGTTTCATAACTTTATCTTAACTGGTATAAAAGATATAAATTTTTTGGTAAAAATCACATACAGACAGATAGACGGAAAACTAAAAGTTTTAGGACCTACCTCTATATGAAGTTTTTTGCTCATTTCCACGTCTAGAACAAAATACAACAATATTGGAACACCTTTAGTAAACCCTCTGTATGATATCTATTTTATCTATTTTAAGAAATACTCAAACTTGAAGAATATAAAAGAGTCTAATTATTTGCCGAGTAAAGTTATCCTTAAAGGAAAGGTATTGGTGTTTAAAGTTTTGTCTTTCTCTTACTGTTTAATAATTTCCGCCGACTAACATGAGTAATCAATATTTATTTATTGGGAGGGATTGCATTTATGAACTCTTTTACTAAGTTGAGTTTGTGATAATATGTGTTAGTCAGTGTTAGATAATCCTGACTATTAATTTTCGAAATGCATGATTTTTCGTTTTTAGATCACATGAATGGAGTTGACACACAACATTTCTAACTTATGCGAGTCACATTGGTTTGTTAGGATTTCTTCAAATTGAAATACATAAATGAAATACATTGTCTCAAAACGTTGGAATGTTGGGGATTATTGGAGGATGGAGATACCCGATACCTGCACGGATATGACGTTGAAACATATGTTGTACGCACAACAGCAGTCACATAGAAATCGGAAGTTCTAGTCCAGACCCTCGTCACCATAACGACTTGTATCACCATGGCTCACCTGAGAAGCCAGGATTCGGTTACGGAGTGGGATCACAATCGCCTTTGTCATATTATTTACTACTCGTCACAAACCCATCATGATTCCGCGTTTCAATTAATAATATATTATTAACTTTGTGCAGTTTTATTATGCTAGTCCACGTTTTAAAATTACTGTAACTACACTGGCCTATTATTCATAACAGGTTTGCTTGCTTATAGACATTACGAGTATATGAAGCCTCAAAAAGCTTTTGCGTTTTAAATTCTCGTTATATATTAGTTTAGTCTACCCAGTTTTAAATTTGAAATTTTCAAGTCTTGGTGGTACCATTGATTTTGGGTTTAGAAAATGTTTTATGTAGGATTTATAGCTCATTAAGGTAGTTTTTTCTGGGTAGAGAAAAAGTAGAAACATTTTTGTGATCATTCAACTTGAAATTATAAGCGTTTAAACGTAGGAAGGTGTAATTAGCAAAATTTTGTAATTAGCCCCAAGATAAACGGTTAAAGATAAACAAAGGTAATTTTAAGAGCTCCCGGAAATTAATTATTTTTATTTATTACAAAACGAAAAAATACTGTTCCAAAACATCCTGTTTTCTTAAAATACATTTATTTCCTTAAGACATAATTGAATAAATAACATGTAATTTCCTACCGTAATACCGTGTTGTATGTGCTGTAGAAATTTTAAATGCACAGAAAAGGTACAAAATATTTTTTGATCATTCCACGTGAAATTATAGGAATTTGAAATAGCAAGTTCACAAATTTCATAATTATCCCTAACCCTACGATAAAAAGGAAATTTTCACAGCATGTACATGAATATAGCTCCCGTAAATTAAATAATGTTATTTATTACAAATTGAGAAAATAATATTACAAAACATGAGTAATGAGTACTTTTTTCTACTTCCTATATATTCGAGGAAGTTATTATGATAAACTTTAACTTTATAAAACGAAATACGTTCCTAACTCTAAATCCATTACATCATCTGAATTGTAACTCATGTAAACACATATAACCTTTACAGGACCAGAGTAATGTACTATTGCTGCAAACACACGGTCGGTAACACTTTCTACACGAGACTTTTATAAACGCTGATAAATGTACAGAAGTTCTGCAGTGCGGTGGTTTATAAAAGCTCAGTCCAGTCCCTCTGAGACATGTCGACACATATAACCTTTACAGGACCGGAGTAATGTACTATTGCTGCAGACACACGGTCAGTAGCATTTTCTACACAAGAGTTTTATAAAAGCTGATAAATGTACAGAAGTTCTGCAGTGCGGTGGTTGATACTAAAAGCTCAGCCCAGTCCCTCTGAGACATGTCGACACATATAACCTTTACAGGACCAGAGTAATGTACTATTGCTGCAGACACACGTTCAGTATCATTTTATAAACCAGGGTTTTACATCAATAGTAAACCACATATTTTATTAACCTTATTTACCTTATGTTTTGTTTTTTTTATTCAATTTAAAATACCTATTACAATCAAACAATTGTTAAAACTTGTTTTACTATCCCATCAAGAGACTATTTATGACACTTTAAATTGGTTTTATTGTATTAAATATTTTGATTTAAGATGCATTTATGTTTCTTTTAAAAGATTTTCCAACTAGCACGCAGCAAGATACACTCTTTAGTATTGTAGGGACGCCATATTGAACATCGTGAGATGTAAAACAGTTATAACATTTTTATAGCCGTTTGAAGTTTATAACATATTTCAATTTCGCTTTGATATTGTATCATGGACAATATAAATGGTGAAAAAAACAAGCGGATTATTTTTAAATCCCTATTTTGTATTTGAATATACATATTATAATCTGTAATATTTTCAAATATGTAAAAGAGAACATTTATAAAGATTTATATTTGCTACAGTTTAAAAAGTTTAAGTTGCTGCAATGCTTGTTCATTATAATACGGAGAGTTATTATTTCTCAGTTACTACGGGGTGCAAATTTTATCGCAAGATAACCGAAAAGCAACGTCGAACATGTCTGCTGCTTGAATGGTGTGACCGCTGAGTGATTACAAGCGCCTGCCGTGGAGAACGTTAGTGTTGGTTGGTGTCTAAGGTTTTTAAGTGTTGGAGAGGACTTCTTAGCCCTAACTTTGCCTGGTAACATAAGACATCTTTGCGTCAGCCTTCCAAATGGATTCAGGCCAAAAACTACTTTACAATACCCCTTTACTACCAACAAACGTATTGGAATTAATTAGAGTCTTCGTGTGACTCTCATTTTTCACTTTCATAAGATTAGTTACTTTATTAGAACAACTCATCGTGCGTAATTACCCGGTGAGGGTAGTATTTTTCTTTGTCAGATAACGCTATAAATAAAAGAATAGTAACGTCTGGTGCAATTATTATTATCCTTCTCGTTTTATAAAAAGATAAATAGTTAGTACAGTGAAGTCACATTAAGGAGACAATACCAGAACATTATTAAAGGCCACCATCCATCTTGCCGGCGGATCCGGACCCTGCTGCGTCATACTTTTATTGTTTCCTTACCCGAGAGTTTGTATCATATTTTCTTATAATTGCGATAGCATGCCTTCTCTCTAAAGCTTTATAATATTTAAAAAACTAAACGTTTATATTCAAATGTCTTAAGCGTAACATTAATATTTTCATGCTCACCTAATGTTCACATTATTTAGTTTCTAGTTATATTTTTTAATTTTTTTGTAGAATCTTAAGCTAGCGGCAATAACAATTTTATTTTAATATTATAATCTGTATTATATGCCAAAGTTTTGGATGTAATATGTAGTCCAATGAAGCCACGCTGTATAAAAAGTTCGGAAGCTGATCCCGAGGAAGCAGAAGAAGCTCGAAGTGATCTTATTGAGTCACGTAGGATGTGCACCATTAAGAAAGTTATCAAATGTGTTACTGTTATTGAAACTGCAATATACTCTTGAGTCGAAGTCATTATGTGTTTCAAAACAGTATACAGAAAGAAAGTCGTTTTTACTGAGATAAATTATTTTGCAAATTTTTTATAATACCAAGAAATTATGATCTCAAATTTATTTAAGAAATTAGCGCAATATTGTAATTCAATTTTCAGGTTCACAGAAAATTGATATACAGATGAGTTTGCAAGGGATGTCAACTATCCAAAATTTGGAATGTAGAACATACTAATTTTTTAAAAGCGAATGCTGTTTATTTGTTTGTTTTCTTTGAAGCATAAACTCTTAACCGATTTGAACGTAAATTTTTACCTGGACATTATTTTTTGGTATATGGGATGAATATAGACCTATTCTATTTTAAAAAATCCCTCCGGGCTACGTTCCACTGGTCCTTAAAGTAGCCACAAATATCATCTCGCTCTCTAAAGTTTGTAAAATATTATTTAAAAGATTACGTATAATGTAATCAACAGTTCCGTGTCAACACTGCTTACTGTTTTCAGTTTATTTTTACATTTTTTATTGAGTTAATTTTCAAAGGAATAACTAGTATGGTTATCAACGTCTTGGATTTCAGGCAGTACTCATCTATCTTAGAAAATGTCCTAAAACATATAATATGGTCAGCATTTGACCCCGAAGATTCCCCCTTGAGAGAAACCGGCGAGAACTATGCCACCTTAAAGTTCGCTGGACTGTGCATTAGAGTTAATGTATCAATTCCAGTTTATAAACGTTCTAAAATATTAAAAATATTTTTCAGCTATAAAAAAATGCGTAGTGTCATTTTTAATGTACTTTTAACTGTACATTTTTATCAAATATTAGGTATTAGTTCAAAAATACAAAGTTACTATCCAACTTTTACTAGAAATTAAACACTGATATAAATCCCAGTAAAATGACATTTTGGTGTTGACGATTGTAAAAAATTGTTTTAATTAATAGTATAATATTGATCAAAAGTGACGTTTTTTTTATAATAATTTATATTACCGACGAATGCAATACAATTTTGTAAAACACTTTATAATGCAATAAAAAATTTTGAATTTGAATAAGCATCTATTTCACTTTGACAGAAATATGTTTCTCTGATCTGTAATATGTATTTTCTTGATCGGGAACAAGGGAAAATCGAGTATTAAACAAAACAATTAAAACAAAAAAGTAAAATTACAATGACCATAATTATAACAATGAATTGTTGGGACATTTTCTTGATCGTGAGAAGAAGTCAAACTCAACAATTGGCGTCGTAAATATAATTCACTCGAACTAGAAGTGCTCATGCAGGTGCAAAGCCTACCAAATAGCAAAAAATCCGCAGGTAACTGCTAATATGTTGAATACAACAAACAGATGTTACCTCTTAAATCTGTGCTAACAATTGGGTGCCCAGTAGTAGTATGCCAGTAACTGCAAATATCAAGCTATTGCGGCAAAGGGATAACTTAAACCCAAAAAATTAAAAGAGATTTGGTTTACTACCGAGGTTGAAATAGTTACTGGTACCTTTTTTGTTATAAGGTTTAGGAAGCCTAGACCTGAATAATACATTTCCTCTGTCAACTTTGGTGGTGGATTATTAAAACATAATATGCCTTCCCTTCTCCCCATTTGGCGTAGAAGAGGCAGTGACCCACTTATGGTGGGTGACTGTACGTGTTATCTTGGCAGGTGACTGTCCCATTACATCTTAATAATCATTAATATCCAAAAGCCTTAAAGAAGACCGGGAAGTGCAGTACAGGTTTCCAAAGTTCCTTTTGCCCTAAATCAATAATGTGTTTCCGAGAATTTACTAAAAACGAATTCCTCACTTTTTACTAGGATAACCTCTAACGTCTAATATCTGCCAGCCCTTCTTTCCATTTAATTTAAATCTGCTAAGTACTTGAGTGACAACGTGTTATCTATTATCATCCAGAAATCAGTGATACACAGTCAATCCACTTCGTCACTAAACCGATGCCATTGCAAACCTGTTAGTAGATATTGGACCTGCACATTTTATATGTTCAGATATCACTGGTTCTAGAGATATTAATAGGTTGTAATTAATAATATAACAGTTAGGACTCCAATAGTGGGAGGAATAATTGGTGGATGTGCATTTGAATTTCTCAACTCGGAAAAAATTAGCACTATGGATCCTGAGAGATTGAGAAGGGAGGTTGATGATGTACTGATCTTATAGTTCTTCCACACTGCATCAGAGTAATATTAGGAGAGGGTCTAGTGATGCTAACCGATAGAATAAAGCGGCCATTTCTCATACAGCCCCATTGGTCATTCTCCACGATCCTCCAGCATTACAAGCGCAGTGGGAGATTAAACCTTTAATACCTACGATTTATGGTTATTCACTCCTGAATAGGTTATTTACCTGCAACTTCTTTTGGGTATAAAAGTTTGTTATTCACTTCATTGTATAGGTAAATGGAGAATGCAAAAGTGTAATTTTATTACTTTACATGCAATATCTATATAAGGGGAGTGGTAAATTTTTGTATAAAAAATAGTTTAGGAAACCATTAACACAATAGCACACCTACCGTTTTAAATCTAAGGAAATCGTGGCTTCGATCGTTCGGAAAGAATCACAACCTCAAAAAGGGTGTATATAGTGATTCTTTTAAACAGCTGTTTACCTTTTTCACTATACAAGCAGTTAATGGAATGTGTTTTAACATTTCTAAAATTCCATTGCACTAGAAACAATTTTTAAATAAAAGTTAAATCTGAATATGTCAAACAAATGTTACTATAATTATAAAATTGATTTATTTCTACAACACATTTTAAATTAATAATAATGAGCGATAAAATGTTTGGAATGTTAAGTAAAAAATGAACAAACGTAATTAGGGGATAAAGTCTTTACAAACAGCAATTTGGTCGGTCCTCTTGGGAGAGAAGTAACTTATTATTCAACAACTTTGTGTCATAGATTCTCTCTTAAAACTTACGAACTTCAAATGGCGTTTTTTAATTGTTTTAAAGTACCAAGTGGAATCGATTAAAACATAAAATGATGCCAACTTGCAGTCATTGTTTTACTATATAATTTCTGCAAAGAATGTTATAGTTCTGACTGAACTTTAAATTAAAACTTCTAATGTATAACATTGCCGTTCTGTCTGCCATGATTCTTAAAATGTTTTTTTTACCATTCCTAATTCAACCAAATATCAAACTAAAAATATATTGGTTAGTAAATAAATAAATCCATATATATATATAAATATAATAATATATATAATATATATATATATATATATATATATATATATATATATATACATAAGTATATACAATATAATTATAAATATAGGGAACATATACTTTAATATATCGAAATAAATTATACAACTTTAGACTTTAAACAAAATTTAAATAATATTATATATAAATATATATTTATTTACTAATCAATATACTTTTAGTTTGATGTTTGGTTTTGAATTATACGAAAGGTAAACACATTGTAAGAATCATGGCAGATGTTATACATTAGAAGTGTTAATTCTAATTTAATATTCAAATAAATAGTTACATATAATGTAAGTATATATAATAACTATAACTTATATATATATATATATATGGTTAGAGTAAATTATATTTACGACGCCAATGTTGAGTTTGACTTCTCACGATCAATAAAATGTCCCAACAATTAATTGTATAATTATGGTCATTGTAATTTACTTTTTTGTTATAAATTTTTTGTTTAATACTTGATTTTTCCTTGTTCCCGATCAAGAAAATATATACTTATATATATATATATATATATATATATATATATATATATATATATATATATATATATATATATTTTATTTATATAAGTATATATATATATTTACATATAATATAAGCATATATATATATATGTAATATATATGTATATTGTATATAATATAAGTATATATATATATATATAATATGACAGTTGGGTCACATCCTTGCAATAAACCCAGGTGTTTAGTTTGCAACATGTGCTTTACTTCAAAAACATTTACAAGTAGTTCTAGACAAAAATCATACAGTATAATTTGAAGACTTAACATGTGAATCAAAAAATATTGTTTACCAAAATTCAGTGCGAGTTATGCCTAAAGATTATATTGGTTCAACGATAAATTCTCTTAGAACAAGGATGACTGGGCACAGGTATGCATATAAAACATAAAAAGACAGAGCAACCTGTAGTGGCACACGGCTTAATACATAATTTAAATTTTTGAAGAAACATTTTCAGTGAAACCAATTAGAAAAAATATCAGAAAATTTAAGTACATACAGTCTGAGAACCATGGAACAAGCCCATCAACTCGTCACTAAATCAACATTTCCAAGTGGATTAAATTTAAGGTGACTTAGGCCTACCACACACGGGTCGACCGTTTTGCGACTATAGTTTCCAAATCGGTTGCAGACGCAACTGTTTGTTGACCTTGGACGTGTGCTGGAGTGGGGATCAACACACGGGCTGACTAAACTGCAACCAGTTTGAAATCAGTTTGCCGACTGGTCGCATGCGACCGTATTTTCTTGTCACCAAACAGTTGCGTTGCATAGTTTCACGTGTTTGTGAGTGCAAGATGGGTGATCAAGAGTTGAATTTAAAACTTGTAGCAGAGGTCGAAAAGTACGAAGTGTTGTATAATTACAAATTACCAGGATATTCTAGAAAGGATATAACGACAAGGCTTGGCACGAGATTGGAGTAGCAATGAACATGACAGGTAATTGATAGCAGATATGTGCAGGGTGTTTCGTTGTGAAGTAGTGCCAAGCCAAACGATATGGTTTTTCAGTCAAAATAAGCAAAAATGTTTAGTGTTGATATCTCAAGACCTATCGTTCTATCATCGATAATTTGACAGTTTAAACCGTTTAAAATTTAGAATTTTTTCGTGACCACCATACTTTATCTGTACTATAATATATGTGAGAAACTAAAATTCATGCGGTTGAATAATACAGTCTTGAGAAAATAAAACATTTTTTTACCGTTTCATAATGGCGGTAATGTAAAATATTTTACCCATTTAAAATATCATGGATTTTGGCCCTTTATTTATGGGACATTCTGTATTATAATTTTAAATGAAAAGAAATTAATAATAAGTCAGTTACAAAATATAGTTATAATTTAATGTACAAAGTTTTTATTGAAGTATGTTTTTGACAGTTTACTTGAGTCCTTATAGGCTTACAAAACCGACATCTTGCAATCAATGATGTTTTTTCACTTGGAAGAATGATTTATTCTATAGCTTTTTCCCACTGCCAGGGCAGAGATGCTTGAGGAGAAATGAAGTAACTTGCCAAATATTGTCTCACAGTAACTGCCGAAGAGCGTTAAGTGATTGGATGCTGTCTTTTGGGCATGGTCCTTCAGCTATTTCCACTGTAGCCGCGTATAGTCCGATACCTTCTCTTTTACGTACGTAATTGTGTAGGATACAAGCGGCTTTTACGATGTCGATTACTGTTTCTGCATTGCGACATCTTATGGGACCAATTTAACACTGCAACCTTTTCAGTAGCCATACCAAAACGTGCATTCAATAGATTTTCTTCCTCGGCTTAATCTGTAGTTAAATATTCTTTTTACATCATTGAGTGATTTTCCATTGTATGGTCTCATTACATTGCGTGCTAGTGGAAACGCTTCATCTGCCAAGAAGTAGTAAGGGAATGGTCTTTGTATGTCGTCGTATCGCAATGGGTGGGTGGCGGAGTTTGAAAAGCACTATGTTTGAGCCAGTATCGCATGGCACTGACCTTGTAAACACCTCCATCGCTATTTCGTCCAGCATATCCTGGTTCTATCATAGTGAAAGCACCATCAGCATCACAGCATCCGAGTAAGATTATTGAATTAAACTTTTATAGTTAAAATTTTCTGAACCAGTATTTGGATATTTCTCAATGCGGATATGCTTTCCGTCTAACGCCCCAAGGCAATTTGGTAAGTTCCACAATTTCTCAAAACGTTCGGGCAATTACTTTCCATTGTTCACCTATTGTACCGGCATGTAAGTTGCTTGCAATGCATTCCAAATGATTTTTTCGTGGTTTCTTTAATAATGACTCCAACTGTACTCTCGCCCTCTTGCAAAATATAAAGAGAGAGCGACAAATGAACATCCTGTAGCCAAATACCTGTAACAAACGCTTGAATGTAACAAGCATAATTTACTGACGGGTTTTCATAAATTATATAATAAATACTTAGTGTACTATATCACACGTACAATATTGTGCATTTCTAACTTTATACTACAACTAACATCGGCCAACCGATTTCAAGTTTTGCTATCCCTTTTTTTCTTTTCAGCTGCGGAATGCAAAGACAAGTGCGTAATCTCCGGACAGTATTCATGCGAAAAATCAAACCTTCACCTTCGGGATCTGGCGCTAAGAAGAAGGCCTACTACCTGGCAGAGTGGCCAAGCAGTTTTGTTTGCCGTTTGTAAGAACATCAGCTCCTCCTTCTACAGGAAATTTTACCAGAGGTTCCTAACTGTAGCGACGTAAATACCGACGAAACTTTATTGGAATCACAAATATTGGATGATATTCCAGATGATCCTTCAATTGAATCACCGCAATCGCCGTCAATAGTAACAGGATAATACTTTCCGGTCATCCCCCAATCATACCAATACAACCTCATACCAGCTCACAGCCATCGTCCATTTCGAATGAAGGTAAAAAACGCCTAACGCAGAAGAAAAAAGCCGCTGTCGAAGCAGATCAATGTTTTGCTGCATATTTTAAGGCAAAAACAGCACGACTTGAAAATAGTACTACCGCAAACGATAGTAACAAGAAAAAAGCTTTGAAAATTTTCCTTCTTAGCTTGATACCAGAGTTGGAAGAACTCAGTGATTCACAAATCAAACAATTTAAACGCAAAGTTTTTTACTCTTATTGATGAAATATCAGGCACATCAGATGTCACACCAGCGTCGCCACATTCCAGCATTTCACTAATCTCTCACCAGTCAGGCAGCAATATTAGTGCGCCGCCAACATCCGCTGGTAATTACTACAAACGCAATTTACACAGGACATTTGACGCCAACCAGTTCTATGTGCAAAATCTGGAATAATTACTTGATATCTAATTTTGTATTTTGACAATAAATACATACCTTAGAGTTATGAGTATTCTTTCTTCAGCAGTCACACATTCCCTCATATTTGTGTCAACCTTATGTTATAAATGGAGCAACCAGCGTCACCAATTCCACATATGACTCTTTGGACATTCTGTAGAAAGCTATAAACTTTCTGTCTGTCTCTTTTAATTGTTCAGCAGCTGCTACGAATAGTCTGCACCTTACATTTTTTCTCTATGTATGGGTGACACCAATATTTTTCTGCGCATTCTTCGTTGTCTACGACGTAGAAAACATGCAATTATGTCTTCCTCATCCTCACTAGTACTTGGTTCTTTGTTAATGCGCCGATTCACGAAAATTTACATACTTAAGTCTAAGAAGACAACTTCAGTAAAAAAGGCTACCTATGGGTCATTTTAATTCTATATTGTGTAAGGCATTTTTGATGCCATAGTTAAGTTTATATCATTCTCCTCTCCAGATTAAAAAAAATAACAATTTCATCCACAGATCTCAAAGTCTACTATCCGGCAAATTCACAACTAAGATGGTTTTCTTTAACAGTCCTTAAATGTGTATCAAAAGTTTGATAATAACTAATGTTTTATATCAGCAATCTACGTTAATCCGTACATTATTATTATTAATAAAAATAATGCTCCAGCATTCATGACAGAAATGATAAAAATAACAAATGGTGTTACTTTTATGCTAAATCTATGATTTCAAGACTATAAAATTAAAGAAATTAAAAAATTTTATTTAAATTAATTAAACATTTACGTGTGAAGAAATATTGTAATATTTTACGTAGGAAAATCGTATGTAACAAAATGTCCATGTTTTATCTGTCATTGTTTTTGCTAGACGTTGATGATTATTCAGTCAGCGAGTAGCTTTGTCAGTCAATCTTTATATAAATCTCGCATATAAAGATCAAAAGGCAGTAATGTGTTTCATGGTGCTACATCAGATTATTGTTGGCATTTTTACATAATTAAAGATACAAATATAAATAAAATAACTTACTTTTCATTACACGTAACGTTAGCAGAAATGAACTGTATGTATCTGATGTCCACTCTGCATTAAACACAAACAAAGCGTCCGCAGCTTTACAACGTGTATCAACACAACTCTAGTCCCGCATCATGGTCATAATACCAACAGCTATTGACCTTATCTTAATTACACTATCAACTTTAATTATTTCATTATTTATCTAGATATCAATGGTGACTGTTTAACTATTCATTAGATGTACATTTAAACAAATATAAAATGAAATATAATAGTTGTTGCACTGAACGTAATAGCTATTTACTATTATTAGAGATAACAATCTTTTTGAAAAATATGTAACAAAATCATTCACACAATCTATCATTACGAGAGATAATACGATGATAATTTAAAAACATAATGCATCGATTATGTAAAAAGTACGATAATAAGAAACACAGAGTATTGACTATTAAGATATAGATATATTAAGATACAGATATATGACTATAAAGTTTAAACTCACACAGGGGTGCTTAATATTCTTGAAACGGTCTAGTACTTTCTGTAACATACTAAACAAAAAACTTTGAACAGTAAAAAAAGCATAACATTTAACATTTTTATTAATTCAATAGGTCTTCACCACCTCCTGAGGAGGCGGTGGAAACTCTTAAATATAACAATAGGTCTACGTGCACACCATGTTAAAGTCATAATTAGTAGAAAACCATGCTTTCATATTCGACTTCTTCCTAAAGAAAAATGGCGGCGCTCAAAAGTTTTATATACTGATCTTAAGTGCATATTCAAGAATGGCTTAATTTACTAATAACTATATCTGGTAAAGCTACAAAACTTTACACATGATAACAGTACACAAACACCTACTTTTAGATGTATTCAGTGTCGTGCTTTTAATATGGTAACGGTGCACGAGGTATGAGTAGAAAAGTTTTCATTTTCATATTAAAAAGCTAGTAAATCAAATAAAATATGCCGCAAACCACCCCTTCAAAAGTTTCATCCGTTACAAAATGGTGGTGTTTCATAAGATTTAGAAGTAGACTTCAAATTCGGCAGACAATTCAGAAAGTTAATGAAATTAATTTCACATTGACAAAATATTAATGGTTTATTAATACTAACAACACAAATTCACCTAGTTATATTGTCATAGGATATGTTCAACCTGTGTCCCTTGGTTTCTCTCCACTGACGTATACCAGCGGACAACACAACGCTGACAACGCGTTATTTATTGCGTCCTACTCCAATATACGCAGCTTCTTCTTCTACAACACGGTGTCGTGCTTCGATTTATAATTCCATTTTCAAATATTTGTATGATTTTCCAGTCTTTATCGGGGTGAGAGGAGATGAATTTAATTTTAAGACAAAACCTTTAAACTTAACTTCCCGAGAGGAGATTTTAAAATTCTGAACACTTAAAGGTTCACCTATTTACATGTAAGTTTCAATATAAACTTGTTAAACTAACCAAAACATATTAAAATAATATTCAAGACAAACAATTTTTATCCTGAGCTTAAATTAAACGTAAATAATTTGTACTAAATCATCCATAGAGATTTATTTTAAATATAACAAAATGTAATTAGATAGGGCTTTTAATGGAAACTCAATAGTGCGAAATACCAAACAGTTAGCAATTAGGAGCTTTCCAGGTTGCAAACATATTGCTAATTCTTCATTGAGTGATACCTAAATACAAAACACATTGTATAGGGAACGTTTTACTTTTTACGAACAAAGGGAATTACGTAAAGGAAAAATCTTCCAATTTATTTGCCTCGTTTCCCTTTATTGTGATACGGATTCCATCACAGCAGTTCCCTAGAAAGAACACGATGCGTGTTGCCCTATTCAGTTAGGGAACACTTTCAACAAGTTACAACTTAAACCAATTAAATCCTCTCTCAAAGAGTAAAAACATTTTGTGACGGCCGAACCATCAGTTAGGAAACAAAACAACTTTATCCTATCGACGTTAGTCGTTCTAAATGCTCGGCCATATACATTCGTATTAAACCGATACTTGCATTTGGTGGTGAATATTCACAAGTTACAACTAAAGCCATTAATCTCTCTCAAAGAGTGACAACATTTAGCGACCCCCGACCATCAGTTTACGAAACAACAACCTTACCCTTTGATGTTAGTCGTTCTAAATGATCGTCAAAATAGATTCGTTATAGCCTCGTTCGTTATAGCCTATAATATTTACGGTTGTGAATATTCAACAAGTTACAACTAAAGCAATTAATATCTTTAATTAATTAGTTTTGAGGTTAAGTGGTAGAGAGGGCTAAATACCCTTAACTCCGCCTCTTGAATAAAGGCATATTTCATTTCATTTTATCTCCCAAAGAGTTAAAACATTATAGTGACGCCGAACCATCAGATACGATAAAACATTCCCCCTTGCACGTTAACGGTTCTGAATTATTGTCAATATATATTCGTGAGAACTGATACGTGCATTTGATTTTGAATATTCTACAAGGGACAACTAAAACTATTAATATATATCAAGAGATAAACAATACGACGTTAGTTCCTTCTCCTTCGACATTAGTCGTTCTAAATTATCGTCCATATACATTCATTTCAACTGATAAATAAATATCCTGGGAATTCAACATACATCATTTTTCAGGATTTAATATCAAATATATTGGTTTAATATGATAAAAAGTCATATTTACAGATTATTTTGATTAAATCACTAATAACTGTAGAATAATTACGAGACAAGTAACTCGAATAAAATTTTAAACGTTTTACTCTCTACTATGGTATGTCGTTATAAGGAATAACTTAGCTGCGAATTTATTAAACATTCATATCATTTATTAAATAGTCATAGGTTTGAAAATTACTTATTCAATTCAATTGTACATTATGAATAAATAAGATTAGGAGCATACTGAGTAAGATCTATAAATTTACGGTTGTTTGTAACTTTCGATGTCATACAACTGGCATACACAAAGAACAGGTCTGGATTACAAACTATATATTAT
Source organism: Homalodisca vitripennis (assembly GCF_021130785.1). Classification (NCBI taxonomy): domain Eukaryota; kingdom Metazoa; phylum Arthropoda; class Insecta; order Hemiptera; family Cicadellidae; genus Homalodisca; species Homalodisca vitripennis. The sequence continues at coordinate 217,430,993 of NC_060208.1, read as the reverse complement.
GAACGGTAAGATAAGGAGCATACTGAGTAAAATCTATAAATTTACGGTTGTTTGTGATCTTAGATGTCATACAACTGGCATACACAAAGAACAGGTCTGGATTACAAACTATATATTATGAACGGTAAGATAAGGAGCATACTGAGTAAAATCTATAAATTTACGGTTGTTTCTGACTTTCGATGTCATAAAACTGGCATACACAAAGAACAGGTCTGGATTACAAACCATATATTATGAACGGTAAGATAAGGAGCATTCTGAGTAAAATCTATAAATTTACGGTTGTTTGTGACCTTAGATGTCATACAACTGGCATACACAAAGAACAGATCTGGATTACAAACTATATATTATGAACGGTAAGATAAAGAGTATACTGAGTAAAATCTATAAATTTACGGTTGTTTGTAACCTTAGATGATAAAACTGGCATACACAAAGAACACGTCTGGATTACAAACTATATATTATGAACGGTAAGATTAGGAGCATACTGAGTAAAATCTATAAATTTACGGTTGTTTGTGACTTTCGATGTCATACAACTCGCATCCACAAAGAACAGGTCTGGATTACAAACTATATATTATGAACGGTAAGATAAGGAGCATACTGAGTAAAATCTATAAATTTACGGTTGTTTGTGACTTTCGATGTCATACAACTGGCATACACAAAGAACAGGTCTGGTTTACAAACTATATATTATGAACGGTAAGATAAGGAGCATACTGAGTAAAATCTATAAATTTACGGTTGTTTGCGATCTTAGATGTCATACAACTGGCATACACAAAGAACAGGTCTGGATTTCAAATTATATATTATGAACGGTAAGATAAGGAGCATACTGAGTAAAATCTATAAATTTACGGTTGTTTGTGACCTTAGATGTCATACAACTGGCATACACAAAGAACAGGTCTGGATTACAAACTATTTATTATGAACGGTAAGATAAGGAGCATACTGAGTAAAATCTATTACTTTACGGTTGTTTGTGATCTTAGATGTCATACAACTGGCATACACAAAGAACAGGTCTGGTTTACAAACTATATATTATGAACGGTAAGATAAGGAGCATACTGAGTAAAATCTATAAATTTACGGTTGTTTGCGATCTTAGATGTCATACAACTGGCATACACAAAGAGCAGGTCTGGGTTACAAACTGTATATTATGAACGGTAAGATAAGGAGCATACTGAGTAAAATCTATAAATTTACGGTTGTTTGTGACCTTAGATGTCATATAACTGGCATACACAAAGAAGACGTCTGGATTACAAACTATATATTATGAACGGTAAGATAAGGAGCATACTGAGTAAAATCTATAAATTTGCGGTTGTTTGCGATCTTAGATGTCATACAACTGGCATACGCAAAGAACAGGTCTGGATTACAAATTATATATTATGAACGGTAAGATAAGGAGCATACTGAGGAAAATCTATAAATTTACGGTTGTTTGTGACCTTAGAAGTCATACAACTGGCATACACAAAGAACAGGTCTGGTTTTTACCCATATCTTTTTACTCGGTAAGATAAAGATATAACATTATGCATCTATAGAATAGTAATAATTTCAATTTATTTCTGGATGAGTTGAATAAACTTTTAAAATAATAAGAAACCTTAGAAGAATGTTTAATCTCTATATCTTAGAAACCAGCCATCTGATTCGGCGAGTGCATACCTTATTCTGAGCTGTATTCTGCAATTCAGTTTTATTACAAGTTTTTTATTTTCTTTTATCAAGTGCATATTTGAGAGTTAATGGAGTTGACACAGAACAGGGTGGTTATGATTTTCGAGGTGTCACAACGCTTTGATATGTTTTTTTATCGTTGATTGCAGTTATATTTGAGTTGTTCACCTGAGGACGAGACCAGATTGCAGAACAAGAAAAGTAGTGTTACTGATATTTTTTCTCACTGAACGATGGCAAATTTCGGAAAAACCTGTTTCCTTCACTCTACCACTTAACCTCAAAAATGCATATTTTACTGAGGAAATAAATGGAAACATAGTTTGAAAATAGAATAATACGCATTAGCGTAAGGTGTATTATATTAATAATACACATTTGAAGATTTAGATAAACATTTGGCAAATAATTTGAGAAAACCCTTTGAAAATATGACCGAGCAATCAGTATAAGATGGTTGACACATGCTTCCTACTTTGGCAGGCAAAATATAGGACCTGAAAGAATCAGGGCGAAGGTCTTAAGACAATCGGTAACCCTAAAGAAAATTTTTCTTAATCAGAAACTAAAAAGAATTTGTATTACGAGTTTATTAGTGTACGTGATATTGCAGATGTTATATAGATGTGCGAGAGTCTGGTCAAACAATGAATACAATACAATACGGCTAGAGCGCTTAAGGAAAGCTCCCATTTCCAGTGTATTTCAAACAAAAGAATACTTACGCTGATCGAGAAGTAGTAGTGTAGCTACTCATTACTAGTGAAATAGTAATGTAGGCACACTTGCAGCAGATGAGTCTTTACAGCCACCTAAGTTACAATTTTAGCTACGATAATGTATTTACACTTATAATATAGTTATGAATATATATATATTCACATCTGCTTTATTTAGTTACAAAATAAATGTAGATAAACTATTCGAATAATTAATTTACATAAATAAATCCCAGTCATCCAACCAGTAGGACGTAAATAGTTCAGTAGTTAGTGGTTCTAGTTCAAAAAATTTCTGTTAAATTCTATCATTGAACGTCATGAAAGTAAAACATTTCATTTGCAATTTATTTATATGTAACTTAAGCTAAATTAATTGCGTAATTATTTTAACAGTAATAAGAAGTGAGAAGAAAATCAACTCATTATATACTGTTATTTCAATATAATCTTTGTTTCAATCGAGCACGAAGTTTTCCGGTTCATGTGACCGACTATCTTTTGTGTCACGTGATGCTTTGAGAAGGCGATAGTGTTCAACTTCAGATAACAATCACAGTAGACGTCATTTTTCTCTTGATAAATTGATCGGTAGCTCTATGCAGCTTCAAGAACACAGTATCAAACGGTTTTTAGATGTATTTAATAAGTACAATATAAAGTTCAAAAACTAAAATATTATTTTATTTTAAGATTTAAATATAATCAGCATTGAACAGGTTTGAGTTGTAGATAGTTATCACTTAGTGAGCATTACCTTCTCGCTAGAAGTTGGTTTGAGATTAAGTTCGGATTGCGTAAACTGGGAACCAAAGCACACGATTCACGTACCACAGGACGACTTTACGTTCTTAGTTTTATACTATTAATAGACACGATTGTGCTCAAACAGTAATATATATTGTATAATATTTTAATTCATTAGCAAACAATTTTGAAGATCTCATGCAATGTTTGTGTTTTGTGTATTATTGTCTCCATAATTACATAAAAATATTATATAAAAAATTATTATTTTATTTCATAAAACTTGTCGTACTATAATACAAAGTAGGAGTCAAGTCTGTTTACCAGTTCTTTACTCTACGATTTTGTAGTTGGTATCATCGTTAACCATAAGCACAATGAACACAGTCTGATACGGTCAGCCAAATAACATGGGTTCTTCATAACCAAAACCTAACTAGATGACCCTATTATATAAATTATGCTTCAGACAAAATTTCAAGTCAATTCGTTTTTTGAGTACTTGCGGACAGACACACACATATAGACAGGCTGGAATAGGTTTGTTATCAGCCCTTTGGTAATGCTCAGTCCGTTAAAAACCTAAAGGTTGAAGTGAATAAAGGTGTGAACGCATGTCACATGCCGTTAATGCTATTAAGTTGTTAATGCGTCAGTAGTGGACGTTAATTGTTTTAACTGCGATTATACAGGTGAGGCACACCACCCATGTGTTATATATAACTGTCGCAATAACTAACTTTAACACTATTATTCTTTCTCATTTCCCCCTTCATTCGACCTCTCATAATTCTATGGTATTATTTGAAATATTGTACAACTTTTTAAAATGCCCCAAAAGGGCCCAATTTGGGGAATGCTCAAATGTAAACATGTGTTGTCTGATACATCAATTTCAAGATCTATTGTCAATGAATATATTGGGAAAAAGAAATGTTAATCACCTATTTTTGTTAATCACCGTATTTTCAAAGTGTACCATAATGTTTTAAAAAAGGACTTTACAATTAGGTACTGTATTAGCGTAGCTTATACTTATTAATGAGGTATTCTTTGAGTTAAAATGTGTTTGGGCCAATTTTCATATCATTTTCTATGTTATATAAATGCACAAAACTTGACGAATATTATAAAGTCTAAAACCCAACATTCTTAAATAGTAATGTACAGTAAATTGTTTACCAAATAAAGGTATACTTAAAGTAAAAGCTTATTGTGTTTAAACTTTGAGTCTATCTCTTATTATTTACAAATGGCACCCGACCAACATAACATCAATATTTAGTTATTGAGAGTGAACTGAGGCAATAAGTTAAGTTTATCAGTGTCAGTCAGTCTTACATAATCCTGACTAGTAGTTTTAAAAATTTATAATTTCTTATGTCCATATCTTCTACAATTCAAATTGGCCCAAATTGTAGTTGTTTGTTCTTCATCTGAAACCGACATCAGATTGCATAGTCTCGAAACATTGTAAGATAGAGATGTATGTTACCTCCACGGACGTGTCCTTGAAACAGATGATATACGCACAATAGCAGTCAAACAGGAACCGGAAGTTCCAGACCCTCGTCATCATAACGACTTGCATCAACACCATAGCTCAGCTGAGAGGGCAGGATTAGGTTGGGATCACAGTCACCTTCGACCTATTATTTACTCGTCTCTTTTTCGGGGCCTCAAATTCTTTATGTCCCCGAGTTTTAATTTTAAAGATTTTCTTTAATTTTGTTTAGCGTACTCTCTTTTTAAGTAGAGTTCACAAAATTTTAAATTAGTCCAAAAAAATAATGGTAAAGGTAATTTTTTAAGCATGTATAGCTCCCGGAAATTGCATATTTTATTTAATAAAAAATTATAAAAACCGCTTTAAAACATGACGTTGACAATGTTCAGAAGTTCTGCAGTGCGGTGGTTAATAAAAGCTCAGTCCATTCCCTGTGAGATATGTAGACACATATAACCTTTACAGGACCGGAGTAATGTACTATTGCTGCATACACACGGTCAGCATCACTTTCTACACGAGGATTTTATAAAAGCTGATAAATGTGCAGAAGTTCTGCAGTGCGGTGGTTGATAAAAGCTCAGCCCAGTCCCTCTGAGACATGTCGACACATATAACCTTTACAGGACCAGAGTAATGTACTATTGCTGCAGACACACGGTCAGTATCACTTTCTACACCAGGGTTTTATAAAAGCTAATAAAATGTACTGAAGTTCTGCAATGCGGTAGTCGATAAAAGCTCAGTCCAGACCCTTTGAGACATATCGACACATATAACCTTTACATGACCAGAGTAATGTACTATTGCTGCAGACACACGGTCAGTATCACTTTCTACACCAGGGTTTTATAAAAGCTAATAAAATGTACTGAAGTTCTGCAATGCGGTAGTCGATAAAAGCTCAGCCCAGTCCCTCTGAGACATGTCGACACATATAACCTTTACAGGACCAGAGTAATGTACTATTGCTGCAGACACACGGTCAGTATCACTTTCTACACCAGGGTTTTATAAAAGCTAATAAAATGTACTGAAGTTCTGCAGTGCGGTGGTTGATAAAAGCTCAGTCCAGACCCTCTGAGACATGTCGACACATATAACCTTTACAGAGCCGGAGTAATGTACTATTGCTGTAGACACACGGTCAGTATCACTTTCTACACCAGGGTTTTATAAAAGCTAATAAAATGTACTGAAGTTCTGCAATGCGGTAGTCGATAAAAGCTCAGTCCAGACCCTTTGAGACATATCGACACATATAACCTTTACATGACCAGACTGATGTACTATTGCTGCAGACACACGGTCGGTAACACTTTCTACACGAGACTTTTATAAAAGCTGATAAATGTACAGAAGTTCTGCAGTGCGGTGGTTGATAAAAGCTCAGTCCAGTCCCTCTGAGACATGTCGACACATATAATCTTTACAGAGCCGGAGTAATGTACTATTGCTGCAGACACACGGTCAGTATCACTTTCTACACCAGAGTTTTATAAAAGCTGATAAATGTACAGAAGTTCTGCAGTGCGGTGGTTGATACTAAAAGCTCAGTCCAGTCCCTCTGAGACATGTCGACACATATAACCTTTGCAGAGCCGGAGTAATGTAATATTGCTGTAGACACACGGTCTGTATCACTTTCTACACTAGACTTTTATAAAAGCTGATAAATGTACAGAAGTTCTGCAGTGCGGTGGTTGATACTAAAAGCTCAGTCCAGTCCCTCTGAGACATGTCGACACATATAACCTTTGCAGAGCCGGAGTAATGTACTATTGCTGCAGACACACGGTCAGTATCATTTTATAAACCAGGGTTTTTACATTAATAGTAAACCACATATTTTATGAACCTTATTTACCTTATGTTTTGTTTTGTTTTATTCAAATTAAAATACTTATTACAATCAAACAATTGTTAAAACTTGTTTTACTATCCCATCAAGAGACTATTTATGAAACAGTTTAAATTGGTTTTATTTTCTTAAATATTTTGATTTAAGATGCATTTATATTTCTTTAAAAGATTTTCCAACTAGCACGCAGCAAGATACACTCTTTAGTATTGTAGGAACGCCATATTGAACATCGTGAGATGTAAAACAGTTATAACATTTTTATAGCCGTTTGAAGTTTATAACATATTTCAATTTCGCTTTGATATTGTATCATGGACAATATAAATGGTGAAAAAAACAAGCGGATTCTTTTTAAATCCCTATTTTGTATTTGAATATACATATTCTAATCTGTAATATTTTTAAATATGTAAAAGAGAACATTTATAAAAATTTATATTTGCTACAGTTTAAAAAGTTTAAGTTGCTGCAATGCTTGTTCATTATAATACGGAGAGTTATTATTTCTCAGTTACTACGGGGGTGCAAATTTTATCGCAAGATAACCGAATCAAGCAACGTCGAACATGTCTGCTGCTTGGATGGGTGACCGCTGAGTGATTGCGAAGCGCCTGCCTCGTTTGTGGAGAACGTTAGTGTTGGTTGGTCTCTAAGGTTAAGTGTTAGAGATGACTTCTTAGCAATTACATCACCTGGTAAAATAAGACATTTTGCGGTCGGCTTTTTAAATGGGTTCAGCCCAAAACGACTTTACAATACACCTTTCCTACCAATAAAAGTATTGGAATTAATTAAGATTCTACAGGTGACTCTAACAACTCATTTTCACTTTCATAAGATTAGTTACCATATTAGAACAACTCATTATGCGTAATTACCCGGCGAGGGGTAGTATTTTTCTTTGTCAGATAACGCTATAAATAAAAGAATAGTAACGTCTGGTGCAATTATTATTATCTTCTCATTTTCTAAAAAGATAAATAGTTAGTACAGTGAAGTCACATTAAGGAGACAATACCAGAACGTTATTAAGGCCACCATCCATCTTGCCGGCGGATCCGGACCCTGCTGCGTCATACTTTTATTGTTTCCTTACCCGAGAGTTTGTATCATATTTTCTTATAATTGCGATAGCATGCTTTCTCTCTGCAGCTTTATAATATTTAAAAAACTAAACGTTTATATTCAAATATTCTAAGTGTAAAATCTTTATTTATGTTAGTGTAATATATTACAATATTAGGTTTCTGGTTTTATTTTGTGATTTTGTTAAAGGATCTTAAACTGGCGGCAATAACTAAGAGTTGAGTAACTATAAAAATATCACTGATAAAACAATTTTATTTTTATATTATAATCTGTATTATATGCCAAAGTTTTTGATGTAATATAAAGTCAATGAAAGCCACGCTGTATAAAAGTTCGGAAGCTGATCCCGAGGAAGCAGAAGAAGCTCGAAGTGATCTTATTGAGTCACGTAGGATGTGCACCATTGAGAAAGTTATCAAATGTGTTACTGTTATTGAAACTGCAATATACTTCTTGAGTCGAAGTCATTATGTGTTTCAAAACAGTATGCAGATAGAAAATCAGTTTAGCTAGATAATATACTGAAGTTTGGTTATAATTCGAAGAAATTGTATTCTGAAATGTGTTTAAGAAATAAACTCAACATTGTAATTAAGATGTAATTGAGAAAATATCACCGGCTTTTAATTATTCAAAATTTGAAGAGTGGAACATACTAATGATTGCGAATGTGCCTTTAATTGCTTGTTTTTCTTTCACCCATAAACTCTAAACGATTAAACTAAAAGTTTACATAGATATTCTTAAGTTACAGTGGATTCAAAAACTCCTCCGGACTACGCCCCACTGATCTTTAAGTAGCGAAAAATCCCATGTTCGTATCTAAATTTTTGAAATATTATTAAAAATATTACCAATTACAGTTCTAAATGTTCTAAAATATTAACAATATTTTTTGGTTTATAAAGAAACAAACTCGTACTGTCATTGTTAATGTACTTTATACTGTACATGTTTATGAAGTATTGAGTATTTGTTATAAAAGACTTGGTAAGTTACTATCTAACTTATACTATAATTTTTAAAGATTAATATAATACCCATCTTAGTTCACTTTTCAGAGAGATAGGCTTTACTTATCAGTGGTATGCAGTATCGTGATCAGGAAACCAATCAAGTACAAAACAAAACGTACTAAGAAGTAAGTTACATTGACAATAAATATACACTTTGGACACATTTTCTTGACCATGAGATAAAGTCAAACTCAACATTGGCGTTGAAAATATATTTTACCCGAACCAGAAGTGCGCATAAAGGGGCTAAGCCTACGAAATTGCAAACAAAGCCGCAGGTAACTGCTAGTATGTTGAATACAACAAGAACAGACATTACCGCTTAAATCTGGGTTTGCAATTGGGTGCCCAGTAGTGGCACGCCAGTAACTACAAAATTCAAGCTACTGGGTTTAAAGGATAACTTTAACGCACGGTTAACGGGAGTACCACTTAAGTAGCCATTTCATGTTCAGTAGTGGCACCCCAGTAACTGAAAAAGTCAAGCTACTGGAGTAAAAGGATAACTTTACACAGATTTAAGGGGGTACCTCTCGAGTAGCCAAGGTATTGGAGTAAAGGGATAACTTCACACTTATCGAGATTTGGTTTACTGCTGAAGTTAAAATGGTTGCTGGAGTTTTTTTATTGTAAGGGTGTTTAGGAATCATGAAGGAAACAACATGAGGAATCAACCTCCTATGTCCACTTTGGTGGTAGAAATTAAAACAGAATATGCCTTCCCTTCTTTGAAAACATTATTACAATAGCAAATCTACTGCCTAAAATCTAAGGAATGTCGTGCTTCGAGCGTTCGGAAATAATCATAAATTAAAAATAGTGTATATTCTTTTAAACAAATTTTTACCAATTTCACTTTTAAACTCACAATTTTCCAACCAAATAAATAAATAATCTACCTTGATATTTAAGCAGTAACTCTGACAATGAACTAAGATTATTTGCCATTATTACACAACAGAAAGGTGGAATGTATATTTACATTCCCATATTTTATTGCTCAAAAAATGTTTAAAGTTTAAAGTTGAATCTGAATATGTGTAACAAATTTAATTTTTATTATAAAATATATTTATTTGTACACACTATTTTAAATTTATAATAATGAGCGATAAAATGGAAGTTAAGTATAAAACGAACAAACGTAATTAGTGGACAAAGTCTTTACAAACAGCAATTTGGTCGGTCCTCTTGAGAGAGAAGTAACTTATTATTCAAAAACTTTGTGTCATAGATTCTCTGATAAAACTTAAGAACTTCAAATGGCATTTTTAATTGTTTTAAAGTACTAAGTGGAATCGATTACAACATAAAATGGTGCAGCTTACAGTCACTGTTTTACAATTAGAATTTTAATAATGAATGTTATAGTTATGGAAGTTTTTTTTATTAACACTTCTAATGTATGACATTTCGTTGTTTCATTCCAAGACTCCTAAACCTAAATCTCAAACTAAAAAATATATTGGTTATTAAAGAAATATATATATATATATATATATATATATATATATATATATATGTAAATACAATTCCAAATATAAAGAGCGTATACTTTATATATCCGAATATATTATACAAATTTAAGTTGTAACAAAATTTAACCATAATCCATCCATTATAGTGTTATTGCTTTTTAAAAAACAATATTACAATAATATTGCCAATTGTAATTCCAATGTAGCAAAATATTATTATTTATTTTTTTACTACTGTACTCTGTTGACAAATGTTCATTTATATACTTTATACTTTTAACTCGTAAGTACGAACAAGTGGCTTACTATTAGCTGTTAAATAAATAACGTTACATAATTAACATATTGAACTCATTTGCATGTGGAAGTTACGGATTAAAACTCGTTGCAGGTACTCAACAATTCGTTGGATTTATTGAATAAAATATTGTATTGTGTTACGGTGTATTTATATACACAGTATGATATATTTTATCATATACAAAATATTATATTACATATGCATATAAACTCGTCAAAATTTTATTTTCAATAATTAGATGTTTATTTGTATCCATATATGCTTAACACTTTGTAAATGTATATGTAAATACTTTTTGATAACGGCAAAATGCCAAAATATTAATGGACCAATAAAACAAAGAAGTCTACTTCATTTTTATATATGAACATTTATTTATTTCTACAGTCTGATTTTTTGATAGTGTGTTGGGAATATCAATACACATGTTCTGTATATATGAAAGGGTTCATTAAATATAGTCATACAATGGTTATTCTTATAATAACAAAATTACACAAAGACACGTAAATGCAACACTAGAAACGATATGAGTACCTGTTACTCTACGCCATGCTCTACTCTCTTCATTTTAACTAAACCAAATATTTAGTAGTTTGAATTTTTCCTACTTAACAAAAAATTTGAGACGTTAAGTCTAATCATGTAGTACAACAGCACAGGAGTCCAAAGTGTCCGGATCACCCCAAATTTCATTTAATTTTTTATTAAACAATTATTATTATTTATATAATTTGGTATTACTATCAGGTACTACTGAAAGATAGTTCTCAACAAAGAAACGGGCAATAACCTTTTAAGGAACAAAATAGGGCCTTACTATCTGTCCACTACGGGAAAATATCAGTTTTCTGGAATTATATGATTCCTCCTCTCCCCCAATTATTTCCCGGATATGTTCTTGGCTGATCATATGAAAGCATTTTAAAAAACACTTATTTATATCCACGAAATTCTTTAAAAGTAGCCAGCCTTTTATTTACAGATGTATTGAAAAAATAATGAATTATTAGAAACAAAATGTGCACTTTTTCATGCTGAATGTCATGTTGTCTTACGCCTATTATTTTTGTAGTGTTTTTACAAAGAAAGCAATATGGCGTATTAATGTCATATTAAAACTCATATAGCACAAAGCTATTTCAGTAGTATCCACCAAATAACGTTCACTCTTTAGATTGAGGAGGAAATTGTGGTGGATAAAAACTAGTGGCAGTTAAAAGTATAAATACAAACACAATTTGTAGGGAAACACTTGATAGAGCCAACCGTGTTGCACCTGATCCAAGAGGATATCGATCTCCTGAGTCATTCATCACAGAGCTGGTCAAGAGGTTCAATACCACTTGAACACTCCGCTTGTTAGTAAATACAAGTTTTCAAACCGAACAAACTGGTTATAAGATAATTCAGTTCCTTTCCTATTCGTCTAAAGTATAGATAGTCTTCATGTCACAACAGAAAGAGATTAACTAAACATAATAATCATATTAATACTATTATAATTAGAAACGTAGACTCACAACCACGATTATTATTAAAAAGTATATTGATTTACATACCGTAGCTGAATTTTTACAACTGTTTTCTGATTTAATAATTGCTTTTTAAATAAGATTCAATAAGGCTAAAGATGATAATGAGACAGTTCTTGGAGTTACTGGTTATTGTTTGTGAAAAATATGATTTATAAGTTGAATGGAAAGTATTTAAAGCAAATTGACTGGAAAAACTGTTTGGAGAAAAATGAATTTATTTATGATAATTTCATAACACCGATTTCTTGTTGAGGAATAAAAGTACGCGTACCTCTTATTGATTACTGTGGGACATGGAAGAAATCACTTATATGAGTTTTACACTAAATTGATTCTCTTACCAATATTTACACACGGCTTTGCTATAAACTTCTGCCGATTAATAGTGGCGTCGTCCTTTTCATCCATTTAAAAGGACATGCCAAACATTCCTGTGATGTGAGATTTTCACTGGAAGATATTTCGGAACCTCTGACAAATGTTGAAATAATTTTACTTTAAGTTTGAATAGCAATATAAAAACAGTTTTATATGTACAAATGTAACAAAATTCTCTGCAACATTCCATGTATTTGAGGGAATAGGTTAAATAAATTCAATGATACTTGATACAAGTATAGGCCAATGTACATGAATAATAAAGTTGAATCCCATAACGCTCTTAATGAAAGTATTTATAATGTAACGTCGTGGAGCCCTATGAAAATTTTACAACGAAAATAGCCCTGTGTCAGGTAGATTTTCTGGACTCATTGTGCTCGTTTTTTACCTACAATGGTAGCCAGAGAGCGAATGCTTCGTTGAGTCATATTAATGCTCAACATATAAATTGTGTAAATATACTGTTTCAGAATTATTTCGACAATGACTTTGAATATTGAAGACAACATAAGTGCTTGATGTCAAAACTACTGCTATCTATGGTAAAATTCAGATAATATTATTGTCATATTTCCTAAGAAATTACGGCACAGAGTATAATTTTCATGTAAAAAACTTGGAATACGTATATTATTATAAGATGTATTTCAAGATAAACATACATGTAGGTGTATTAATCCCATATTCAAGCAATGCCCAAGCTGAATTTTCTTAATCCGTCCTCAAAATATTTTGTGATCGAGTATCAAACTTAGAAATACCCAAATATAAAAAAATATTCAAACACTATTTTCCACCAATTCCATTGTTTATAATATTATTAAGGCTGTACATAGAATAATTGAACGATGATGATACACTATTACACAAATTGCTAAATTCTCGTCGTTTGGGCATTCTGAATTAGTCGATAAACGTAAGGAAATAAATGAAATGGGCAAATTGCTCGACACGATGGAGGGAGGTTTCCAAGCGGGTGCACGGAGCAGCTTACGTAACTGGATCATTTCCCTCCCTCCCCTCCACCCACTCCGCTCATCTCTCATTTCGATTCAATTTCGCATCCCGCTGATTTGCCTTATAAAACCAAGCTCTATTTCTCTAAGTCTTTGTTACGTGGCAGCATTCGGTTAGAGCCTGACTGCTCTAACACTATAATTTAAAATGTTTTTTTTCAATTCCATAAAGATATTTATGTCCATAGATTTGTGTAATAGTCTTGGAGCCGAGAGCCGATTTGCAGTTTGTAAGCGCACAATTAGTTTTTGTTTCTTAAATTGAGAAATTTTCTTGAGAACTAACTTCCTCGACAGCTACGATAGTTATTATGTAGGCCAAAATGAAACGTATTTTTTGGCTTAACACACCCTCTGACTTTTGACACATAAATAATAGTTATGTATGTGTAGAATTTGCTACAACTGCTAGCTAATTTAAGGCTATCACCAATCCCACCATTCCAACGGTCATCTCCTGCAGTAGGCTAGACCTATCGAATTACTCTTGCTCCACAGAATCTTAACATTTGGGGTTAGTGATATGCCGCTCCTGGATATCTCTAGTCTGGTTGCTCAAATTTGTGACACATCGGTATAAATTAACTGAAAGGTATAAACCAGCCAGAATGGAACCCTCTGGAGGAGCAAAGGGGGTTACTCAAGTGGATATTTCTAGAAATAAAGAGCTACAGACCTTAAATTTGAATGAAATAAAGTGGGATAGTGTTTTGGGGAAACATCAGTCCTACTGGAATGGTTATACACATATTTTGGTACTCTTTGGTAGTAGGGTCAAGGCTTGTTGTACAATTAGTTGAACCTCATTCTTCCACGAAGTAGTTGAGAAAACGTCATAGGTAAGTTGTATTAGACGGTTAAAAAAGTAAAATAATAATAATACATTAAAACTAAAAGAAGCATTTGAATCAAAGAATCAGTAATTAAGAATTTTTTACTGAACAGTGATATATTATTGTTATATAAAATTCTGTGTTTACTTATGTATATATAAATGTATTTTATGAAGTCACAAATATAGGTTTTGTCTGTTTTCTATCTCACATACAGAATACTTTGCAATGAATACATTGGAATCAAAATTCGCCACTTAATTCATTATCATCCGGACGCTCCAGGTATATTTTGCAATGTATATCATAAAAATCGTCAAATAAGTGTCTTAGTTTACTTACATTACTGGATAGAATAACAGAAAGAAATTATTAAAAAATCAGTCTCAAGTCTACATCTGTAGCAATAATTTTGAGATATTGTACGGAAAAGGCTGTTCAACACTACGGTACTTTCAAAGCGCCTTTAATCAAGAGAGAACTGTTACATGTGGGGGGATCTCCTCTGTTTCTTTAAAATCGTTGTACATGGACAATTTGTTACTTTGAAGTTATAATGTGTTTTACATCAAATGCCTTGTCTGGAGGTTTGAACATGATACGGAGCGTGCGTGGCCATATTAATTTATTTATTTACGAGGAAATAAAAGTAAGGTTATACAAACAAGCTGTACTGTTTTGTTTAGTTTATTTCATAGTACTCTTTGTATTTTTATCATATTATCGTATATGAGGGTTTGTCAACCAACCCTGTCCGTATGCAAATTTATTGAAGGGCTTGTTCAATTAAAACAACTGATGTTAAATTTTAAACAGAGTATACTTACAGAAATTAATATAATGATGTTTGCAGACTATTAATTTTAAATATTTAATATATCTGTAACATCCATTAATAACACTCGTAGTATGACACGCGGATTTTTAATAAAAATATATTAATGAATACCGTGATGTAGTCATGTCTGACTATCCCTTTAATTGAAATCATATTTATTACTGAAACTGACATCAAATATTAATATCCGCTTGTACGTTAATAAAAAAAAACACGAATTCAAAAATATAAAATTCAGAAAAAAGGAAGAAAAATAAAATTTAATTTTTTAATGTATTAAATCAAGACATATTTTTAAAGGTTAGGCCAAGATTTAATAAAAATGACTTGGAGAGAATCAATTCCAAAATTATTTACTATAGATAATATAATAAAGTAATAAAGCAAAGCGGTCGTGTATTTTAGTAATCTGTGACTTAGTTGATTAATCTATAATCACACAATGTAGGGAGCACTGTAATCACCACTGACTGTAGGCTACTATTAGGCACCACTAATGAATATTTTTATACTTCGTGTTTGTGAAAAAAAGAGGCTGTGTCCCTCATAACAGAATGAATATTCAACACAGTATCAATGAATGAATTTATTTTTCACTCTACTACTTTTTACTTATTTTAAAATTTAAAATATATTCAAAACGTAGAATCCTTTAGTAAACGTAGAATAAACAGAATTTGTTTCAATACAATTCTATATATTAACATTTGCTTAATACGGATATATATTATTTTAAACCTTTTCAAGCAATTAAAAACATAATGTTATATTGGGTTAGTATACTCTTTGTTGCACTATGTTCTATACTTAAACGTACGTATGGGTAACACACGAGACCGATGAATGATTCACGTTTAGTAGTATTTTTTTGAATATAAATAACCTTATGAAATTATAGTATAGTTGGCCTTATATGCTCTATACAAATATTGTTTCATATCTTTAGGAACAAAAATTATTAAAAGATTGTTTATTTTCAATAACTACAAAGACACATTTGTATACTTAATGGGAATAAATCAAAATGAAAGTCCTTTCGTATAGAGTTTATATATCATCTGTTTTATTTCGTGTTTAATCATTTATTAACTCTCTATAGATCTTAAAAATAAACTTCCTTATCTTGAGACTGGGGAAGACCATTCCAGTTTGGTTGACAGTTTGGAAAAAAATTGGAGTCTTACGCCTGGTTTATCTTCTCTAATCTCAATCAAAATATGGGTTACATAATAGACCAACAAGGCGTTCCTATCGACACAATGCAACTGCGGGGTGGTGAGGGGGGACTACTGATGGTTTTAAAATTAGGGGCCCTTAATCCACGTATCGAATAAGTCATTTGAACCTGTAATCTGTAACTCGGACCTTAAAGTCCGCCTCAGTATGTGTGTTTAGCGGCCTCTCAACAATTAACGTTTTATTTCTATTACAATATGAATTATTCAAACTTTCATATATGCAATTTTAAGTAATATATAAATTTGGATAATCTTAAATCTTGGGAATATTGTGGTGCAATTTACAAATAGATTACCCGTGAGACTTAAGATATAATACAATAAGACATGAGTAACAGCATCCCAAAATAGCATAGCAGCTGAGAGCCAATGTCCACCGTCCTCGTATAAGCACACCACCTGGTTTATCTGGAACCGATAGACGACTTACTGAGGGGTTGAATATGATATTTACGTATCTAACTTATAATTATCTAAACCTGTCCAGAGGCAATATAGAAAACGTCCCTGAGTAATAGATTCACGTCTTCCGCACAAACAAAATTCACAATAGTCCTTGAAAGCTTGGTTAAATAGCTAGGAAATTATTCTAATACAATTTCAATTGTGTATCGGTGTAATAATTACACCTCCATAAACATATATTACAAAGTTCCCATCCATGTCTTCTTACTAATTAGTAACAATAATCTATTTATATTAAAAATACTCCATTAAAAAAGTTTAAAATATTCAGACCAGCATTCATAGTAAGGAAGTTATACATTTTACTTATGTCGAAGAAAAGTCGTATTAGAATGGAAATAGAAGTGATATAGTGTTATTACGTGACTAGAGAACTCCAAACCATTCACTTCATCATTATAACTTTACTATTCTCCATTCAAGTGTACTTTTCACCCAGATAAGTCTGTAGTAACAAACTGCGACCATTTCAATGCATTTCAATTTCTTCACTTAATGGCACATGTCACATCAAGTAGAAAACCAAACAATTTATTACATTATTTTTCTATTTTTATAATCTTGAAAATTGAATTTTTCCCTTTTAATAACAAGGCTTTTTCTCTCTTCGCGTATAGAACTGAGTGACAAGTAAATCTTATATAAGATGAATTGCAAATTTTTCGGATCTATTTTTATACATATTAATAGCAGAATGGGAACGGATTAGTCGTTTTTATGGTTCAAGTAGAAAATTAAAACATGCCATACGCTTGAGATTGAATTGTTAACGTGTAAATATTATAAATATCAATTCATCACGTAGATGTTTAGTTATTAGTAAAGATTAGAAAGCTCCAAGTTATTCTCTACAATTATGAGGTAGAATAAGAAATTTGGAACTTTAGGTTAATCTTGTTTTGGATATATTTTAAGAACCGGTTTTACTGGTGTTTACAAGTTTATTTATGATAGTTCCGTTTTAAAAGTATAATTAATGCGTATTCAGAAGCTATTTTTTCTTTTTTATATTTCATACTCAAAAAGTATACTCTCTTCAATAAATAACAAAAAACGATAGATCGTGGATGTGAATTTAATATATTAATTTTTATTTATTTCCTTTAGTATGATTAAATATGCAGGTTGTATAAGAAAATAAATTAAATTTGTTCATTTAAAAAATTCGAACTAATTATGTTTCCGTTCGGCCACACTACTACAGTTCGCACGCAGGCTCTCTATTTTGTAGTGCAGCCGCTATCCTTTGGGCCTAGGCATTGGCTGTTCTGCATGAATACTTTAGCCTGTTTTAATTTTCATCATTTTAATTTTTTCGACTTTTAAGTTTTTAAGAGCCTTAACATCCTATACTAAAGATTTTTTAGTGTAGGATAAAAAAAATAAAACCACTCAAAAAGTAACGTACTATTCAGTAAAAATCTACACAATCACTGGTTTCAATTAGCTCACATCGCTTGAGATGTGTAATGATAGTTTCATAGATGTATTTTTAACTATAGCTTTATATTTTATCCTAGTATACTAGTTTCTAAATTTCAGAGCCTGTTTAAATTGATTAACAAATTCATTTATATTAAATATTTTAGAAAACTTTATAACTTCTGTAAGATAATTAAAAAAAAACACATGAAAATGTATTTATATGCAATAATTATTATCTTCAATTTAAATGAAGAAAAATTCCTCAAAGTGAAAGAACAGAGGCAAGAACAATATGTTAGTTCAACATTATAGGCTGACGTTTTCTCCACTTATTCTGCATCCATATGGACTCCTAGCAAATAATTAGAGTACTTATATATATTTACAAATCCTCATACATAAACGTCTCTTTTAATATCTTAGGTTAAATATCTGCCTTTCAGTAGTATATATTATATATATGTTACATTGTTATAAATACAACTCTGTTGTAATAAACAGATCTTTTAAGTATGAATAACAAGCATAGTATAAAACAGCACTAATTAAAATTTATAACACAGCCGCTACTGAAAAATATGTATATATACTAATAAATTTAAACTGAAAACGAGTAATATTATATTATTTACAACATCGGAACACTCAACAAACTGCACCAAATGTTTACGTTCTCACACAATTTATTGTCAGTTTTATTAGTGGAGGGCTGTGGTGGAATGAAATATGTGTTTAATATATGATGTGCGCCCCAAAGCAATGATATATCATAGATCTACTTTTTTAATTGTAGCTTTTTATTTTATTCTAGTTTAAGATTTTTTAAAT
The DNA here is from genome assembly GCF_021130785.1 of Homalodisca vitripennis. Classification (NCBI taxonomy): domain Eukaryota; kingdom Metazoa; phylum Arthropoda; class Insecta; order Hemiptera; family Cicadellidae; genus Homalodisca; species Homalodisca vitripennis. The sequence continues at coordinate 217,411,991 of NC_060208.1, read as the reverse complement.
TTCAGAGCCTGTTTATATCGATTAACAATTTCATTTATTTATTAGAATTGTTAGAAAACGTTATAGCTTGTGCAAGATAATTTTAAAAAACATATGTCAATATATTTATAATTAATTAATATTATCTTAAATTTAGATGGAGAATAATTTTTCCAAGTGAATGAACAGAGGCAGGAACAATATTTCAGTTCAACATTACATGCTGGTTGTCCCCACTTCTTCTCCATCGAAACGGGCTCTAAGAAAATAATTACACGTCTGTTCTAACATTTTAGGATAAATATCTACATTTCAGTGGTATACATTATACATGTGACATTGGCGTGAATAATATTCTCTTATTAAAAGAAAAATGTTTTAAATGTGAATAACGGGAGCAAATTAGGGCGCTTGCTTATAAACCACCACTAATTAAATTTGTCAGCCACCATTGGTCAATAGGTGTATATACTAATAAATTTAAACTAAAAGCGAGTAATATTATATTTACAACATCGGAACATTCAACAAACTGCACCGAATGTTTAAGTTCTCACACAATTTATCGTTAGTTTTATTAGCGGAGGGCTGTGGTGGAATGAAATATGTGTTTAATATTGGATGTACGGTAGCAGGTCGGTGTTTCAATTTGTGAAATCATTTACGCCAGACATTAAAACTATTTTTAATTTTTGCAACAGAGGCTATTTATTCCCAAACGGTTGGTTTATTTTGGTACGTTAGAGGGGGGTATTTATGGTTTATTTATTTACTTTTGGAACCTACGAGGATTTTCAATATTTTGTACAGACTTTTTATACCCAATAATATTTTTATTAAGTAAATTAGACAAATTCAGCTTAGGAACTAGTAACGAATCGAGTTTTTCACAGAGATATGGTAGGTATTCATACAAAGTGATTTAATTTTGAAATGTACGTAATTTTTATATAATATATAAATACTGTATTTAAAAGGTAATTTTTCTCTTTAATATTATCTAGGCCTAGTCATTGAATAACTACAACCATTTTCATTTTAGTAATATATTTTAGTAAATTATTTTTTTATAAATAATCGTTTATATTTTCACTATTTTACTATAATGTAGTTTAAATAACTGTATTTTATACTGTATTAATACCCAGGCGCCATGAAGGGCGAGTTGTTTTTCATTTTGGTTTTGTATGTTTATTTTTTATTATATTGTTTTTTAAAAGTTGGACACAGTTACTGGAAAATAAGCGAAACTAATATTTCTAAAACTTACTTTGTATTTTAAATAGTTTTATCTGAAATAAATACACTACAATTATTTTATTCTATAAAAACCGAATTACAATCTAATTCCGACGGCGGAAGTCTAATCGTAATAGCTTCCGTTGTAACATTTCAGCTGAGGAACTAAAATAACTCCCAGCATGTAAGTAAATTACAGAATACACTGTCAGTTGATATTCATAACAGAAGAAATATATGAGAAGAAAAAAGAATTCACGTTGTGGCAAGAGAAATATGATAACAATGAAGGAAGAAGCAACAACTACTATCCATCATGCAGAGCTACGCATATAACTGACAACAGGCCACATGTTTAGAGCTCGCTAAAACTCTTATATGAGTATACTTGTCTGCCCCATCTGTTATTCAGACATATAATGTACTCATACGTTATTATGCACGTTATAAAATAAACGTGAAATATTTATATACTGATGTAAAGGATATGATCCCTTACTTTATGGCGCTTTCTGTCAAAACCACATTAATAAGTGTAAATCGGATATGTTTATATAATATTCCAACAGAACCAACCATGAAAAATTACTTCCATTAAAAAAATACTTAGTAATCCATCATTTATTACATCATAAGAACGTTAATTGAAAAACCAAGGACTTTAATTACTTGTGGCTTTCTATAGAAACTTGTTAAACTAACCAAAACTTACTAAAATAATAGGTACTTTGGGATTATACCGACCACACCAGTATGAAGAACACAAAAATATAAATTTATAGAAACAAACATGATACAACGAAAAAACTACCCTTTAATTACAAAATTACAAACTTACAACGATTATCAATTGTTAATGGGGTCAGATTCCGTTATATGCCCCCAAAACGCTTAATTTTTTTTTCAATGGACTTAGACCGTTATAAAACGATGTAGTTGAGTAACAGAACTAACATTCCATCAATCAACAAGCATTTCCAGGTATTGTGATTGGTATTGTTGTCGCTGTTATCTTATCTTTCTCGAGAATCCCGATTACGGGAGGCAGCGCGGCATCACATGATTATTTAACATGGTTTTTTTCACGGTACATAATTTCCTTTCCATTACAATTCAATTTATATTTCTTATCAGCCCCTCTAGAATTTGATATTTTACTGATAGATACTATCTCGAGGGATGTTTTTCTTCCGTTGACATCAGCGCGGGGCAGCACCGGCTGCCGAAGCCCGCGCTGATGGCCGGAGGCACTCGCATTTTGGGTGGCGGAGTGTGATCAAGAATAAAAACAAGTTTTGTGTGTTTTTTCAATAAAGAGTTTAGTTTTTGTTTGGTAATGTTTGTTTTTGTTGAATGTTTGTGTTTGGAGAAATGTAGGGGTCAAACACGGAAGTACAACAAAGCGACGCACCAGCTGAACGGGCGGCGAGACTCTTGCAATCTCGTTATCTACTAGACCGCTCGACTTTGACCTCTGTCTGAGGATGGGGAGGGGTTTGCGATAAGACAATTCCTGTTTTATATTGACGAAATATTGTTCTACGCTAATCTAGTAATCAGTAGAAGCAAAATGTCAAATAACGATTCATGTCTGGGTGTGGTCGGTATAATCCCAAAGTATTAAATAACATTATTTTATTCTAAGTTTAATTTTAACGTAAATATTTATAATTAGTTATATCAAATCATCGATAGAATCTGGAATGTGGTAAGGTGGAATGTGTTGTACTTTTACGAACAAAGGAACAACATAAAGGAAAATCTTCCAATTTATTTTCCTCGTCTCCTTTATTGTGAGACATGATTCCATCACAGCAGTTACCTAGAAAGAACACGATGCGTGTTACTCTATTCAGTTAGGGAACACTTTCAACAAGTTACAACTAAAACCATTAATCTCTCTCAAAGAGTGAAAACATTCAGTGACGCCGAACCATCAGTTACGATACAACAACCTTCCTTTCGACGTTAGTCGTTCTAAATGATCGGCCATACACATTCGTATTAAACTGATACATACATTTGGTGGTGAATATTCAACAAGTTACAACTAAAGCCATTAATCTCTCTCAAAGAGTGTAAACATTTAGTGACGCCGAACCATCAGTTACGATACAACAACCTTCCTTTCGACGTTAGTCGTTCTAAATGATTCATCCATACACATTCGTATTAAACTGATACATGGATTTAGTGGTGAATATTCAACAAGTTACAACTAAAGCCACTAATCTCTCTCAAAGAGTGTAAACATTCAGGAACCATCAGTTACGATACAACAACCTTCCTTTCGACGTTGAGTCGTTCTAAATGATCGGCCATACACATTGTATTAAACTGATACATGGATTTAGTGGTGAATATTCAACAAGTTACAACTAAAGCCACTAATCTCTCTCAAAGAGTGTAAACATTCAGTGCCGCCGAACCATCAGTTACGATACAACAACCTTCCTTTCGACGTTAGTCGTTCTAAATGATACACATTCGTATTAAACTGATACATGGATTTAGTGGTGAATATTCAACAAGTTACAACTAAAGCCATTAATCTCTCTCAAAGAGTGTAAACATTCAGTGCCGCCGAACCATCAGTTACGATACAACAACCTTCCTTTCGACGTTATTAGTTCTAAATGATCATCAATGTAGATTCGTAATAGCCTGATACTTGCATATGGTGGTGAATATTCAACAAGTTACAACTAAAGCCATTAATATCTCTCAAAGAGTGTAAACATTCAGTGACGCCGAACCATCAGTTACGATACAACAACCTTCCTTTCGACGTTAGTCGTTCTAAATGATCGTCCATACACATTCGTTATAGCCTTATATGTACATTTTGTGTTGAATATTCAACAAGTAACAACTAAAGCCATTAATCTCTCTCAAAGAGTGTAAACATTCAGTGCCGCCGAACCATCAGTTACGATACAACAACCTTCCTTTCGACGTTAGTCGTTCTAAATGATCGGTCATGTACATTAGTTATAGCCTTATACGTGTATATGTTGTTGAATATTCAACAAGTAACAAATAAAGCCATTAATCTCTCTCAAAGAGTGAAAACATTTAGTGACGCCGAAACATCAGTTACGATACAATAACCTTCCCCTTCAAAGTTACTCGTTCTAAATGATCTTCAATACAGATTAGTTATAGCTTCATACGTACATTTGGTGGTGAATATTCAACAAGTTACAACTAAAGCAATTAATCTCTCTCAAAGAGTGAAAACATTTAGTGCCGCCGAACCATCAGTTACGATACAACAACCTTCCCCTTCGATGTTAGTCGTTCTAAATGATTGTCTATATAGATTCGTTATAGCCTAATACGTACATTTGGTTGTGAATATTCAAGAAGATACAACTAAAGCCATTAATCTCTCTCAAAGGGTAAAAATATTTAGTAAAACCGAGTAATCAGTTACGATACATCAACATTCCCCTTCCACGTTAACTGTTATAAATTGTTGTCAATATATATTTGTGAGACTGATACGTGCATTTGATTTTGAATATTCTAGAAGGGACAACTAAAACTATTAATATATATATATATATATATATATATATATATATATATATCAAGAGATAATTGATACGACGTTAGTTCCTTCTCCTTCGACGTTAGTCGTTCTAAATTATCGTCCATATAAATTCCTTTAAACCGATAAATACATATCCTGGGAATTCAACGTACATCACTTTTCAGGATTTAATATCACATATATTGTTTTAATATGATAAAAAGTCATATTTACAGATTATTTGGATTAAATCACTAATACCTGTGGAATAAGTACCAGAAAAGTAACTCGAATAAAATTTTGAACGTTTTACTCTCTACTATGGTATGTCATTATAAGAAATAACTTAGCTGCAAATTTATTAAACGTTTATATAAGTAATTAAATAGTCATACGTTTGAAAATTACTTATTTAATTCAATTGTACATTATGAACTCTAAGATAAGGAGCATACTGAGTAAAATCTCTAAACTTACGGTTGTTTGCGGTAAGGCAAGGCATGTCGGCCCCATATCTTATTACTCCGTAAGATAAAGATAGAACATTATGCATCTATAGAATATTAATTATTACAATGTATTTGTTGATGATTTTAATAAGATTTTAAAATAATTAAAAATTTTAGAATAAATTTTAATCTCTATATCTTAGAAACCAGCCACCTGATTCGGCGAGTGCGTACCTTATTCTGAGCTGTATTCTGCATTTCAGTTTTAATATAAGTTTTTTATTTTCTTTTATTAAGTGCATATTTGAGAGTTAATGGAGTTGACACAGAACAGGGTGGTTATGATTTCCGAGGTGTCACAACGCTTTGATATGTTTTTTATCGTTGATTGCAGTTATATTTGAGTTATTCACCTGAGGAAGAGACCAGATTGCAGAACAAGAAAAGTAGTGTTACTGATATTTTTTCTCACTGAACGATGGCAAATTTCTGAAAAACCTGTTTCCTTCACTCTACCACTTAACCTCAAAAATGCATATTTTACTGAGGAACGGAATGGAAATATAGTTTGAAAATATAATAATACGCATTAGTGTAAGGTTTATTATATTAATAATACACCTTTGAAGATGTAGATAAAAATTTGGCAAATAATTTTGGAAAACCCTTTGAACCCTATGACCGAGCAATCAGTATAAGATGGTTGACACATGCTTCCTACTTTGGCAGGCAAAATAGAGGACCTGAAAGAATCAGAGCGATGGTCTTAAGACAATCGGTAACTTAAAGAAAAGTTTTCTTAATCAGAAACTAAAAAGAATTTTTATTCCGAGTTTATTAGTGTACGTGATATTGCAGATGTTATATACATGTGCGAGAGTCTGGCCAAACAAAGAATACAATACAATACGGCTAGAGCGCTTAAGAAAAGCTCCCATTTCCAGTGTATATCAAACAAAAGAATACTTACGCTGATCGAGAAGTAGTAGTGTAGCTATTCATTACTAGTGAAGTAGTAATGTAGGCACACTTGCAGCAGATGAGTCTTTAAAGCCACCTAAGTCACAATTTTAGCTACAGTAATGTATTTACACTTATAATAAAGTTATGAATATATTTTTACATTTGTTTTATTTACATAAAAATTAAAGGTAGATAATCTATTGGAATAATTTACATAAATAAATCCCAATTATCCAACCTTAGTAGGACGTAAATATTTCAGTAGTTAGTGGTTATAGTTCAAAAAATATTCTGTTAAATTCTATCATTGAACGTCTTGAAAGTAAAACATTTTAGTTGAAATTTATTTATCTATAACATAAGCAAAATAAATTGCTTAACTATTTTAACAGTAATAAGAAGTGTGAAGAAAATCAACTCATTATGTACTGTTATTTCAGTATAATCTTTGTTCCAATCGAGCACGAAGTTTTCCGGTTCATGTGACCGACTATTTTTGTCTCACGAGATGTTTTGAGGCGGCGATAGCGTTCAACTTCAGATAACAATCACAGTAGACGTCATTTTTCTCTTGATAAATTGATCGGTAGCTCTATGCAGCTCCAAGAACGCAGTATCAAACGGTTTTGAGATGTATTTAATAAGTACAATATAAAGTTCAAAAACTAACATTTTATTTTATTTCTAGATTTAAATATAATCAGCATTGAACAGGTTTGAGTTGTAGATAGTTATCAGGTATTTGTTTCAGGAACCGATTCATAATTTAGGTCAACAGAAAACAAACAGATAGACAAGACTCACTCCTAAAATGTGAGCATTACCTTCTCGCTAGAAGTTGGTTTGAGATTAAGTTCGGATTGCGTAAACTGGGAACCAAAGCACACGATTCACGGACCACAGGACGACTCTACGTTCTTAGTTTTATACTATTATTAGACATGATTGTGCACAAACAGTAATATATATTGTATAATATTTTAATTCGTTAGCAAATAACTTTGAAGATCTTATGCAATGTTTGTATTTTGTGTATTATTGTCTCCACAATTACATAAAATATTATTCTTCGCGCTCTACCACGTTTTAGTTTTAGATCAAATATATCACTGGTATGATCCAAAAAGGTTTAATTTATTTTAAAATTGCCTCACTAAAAAGGAAACTGAGGAAAATATTTCAAATATTGATAATCAAGTGCCCAAGGGTTATTCTAAAGTAGTGGCCGAAATAAACGCGGATGTATTGATCAAAAATATCATCTCGGCGTAGTCACTGGATGAGTAAATTACTATTTTGGACAAGCAAAAGTAATATTTTTCTCTTATTAGCCAAAATAGTATCCTAGCGTTGTATTAGTGCATCCACCCTTAGAATGCGACAATACTACCACCCTCGTCAGATTTGGCGGTTAGTGAAGTCTGCATGCACCTTGGAAACTGCAATATTTATCCTATCCTCGTAAAATTATTATTTTATTTCATAAAACTTGTCGCAGTATAATACAAAGTAGGAGTCAAGTCTGTTTACAAGTTTCTTTACTCTACGATTTTGTAGTTGGTATCATCGTTAACCATAAGCCCAATGAACTGAGTCCGATACGGTCAGCCAAATAACATGGGTTCTTGATAACCAACACCTAACTAGATGTTCCTATTATATAAATTATGCTTAAGACAAAATTTCAAGTCAATTCGTTCTATAAGTACTTGCGGACAGACACACACACTCACAGACAGGCTGGAATAGGTTTGTTATCAGCCCTTTGGTAACGGCTCAGCCCGTTAAAAACCTAAAGGTTGAAGTGAATAAAGGTGTCAACGCATGTCACATGCCATTAACGCCATTAAGTTGTTAATGCGTCAGTAGTGGACGTTAATTGTGTTAACTGCGATTATACAGGTGAGGCACACCACCCATGTGGTATATATAACTGTCGCAATAACTAACTTAAACACTTATTCTTTCTCATTTCCCCCTTCATTCGACCTCTCATAATTCTATGATATTATTTGAAATATTGTACAACTTTTTAAAATGCCCCAAAAGGGCCCAATTTGGGGAATGCTCAAATGTAAACATGAGTTGTCTGATACATCAATTTCAAGATCTATTGACAATGAACATATTGGGAAAAAGAAATGTTAATCACCTATTTTTGTTAATCACCGTATTTTCAAAGTGTACCATAATGTTTTAAAAAAGGAATTTACAATTAGATACTGTATTAGCGTAGCTTATACTTATTAATGAGGTATTCTTTGAGTGAAAATGTGTTTGGGCCAATTTTCATATCATTTTCTATGTTATATAAGTGCTCAAAACTTGACGAATATTGTAAAGTCTAAAACCCAACGTTCTTAAATAGTAATTTACAGTACATTGTTTACCAAATAAAGGTATACTTAAAGTAAAATCTTATTGTGTTTAAGCTTTGAGTCTATCTCTTATTATTTACAAATGGCACCCGACTAACATACCATCAATATTTAGTTATTGAGAGTGAACGCAGGCAATAAGTTAAGTTTATGATAATCAGCATCAGTCAGTGTTAGATAATCCTGACCAGTAGTTTTAAAAATACATGATTTCTTATTTCTATATCTTCTACATCATATGCATGGAGTTGACACACATTTCAAACCTATCTGAGTCATATTAGTTTATGTTATGATTTCTTCAAATTGGCCCAAATTGTAGTTGTTTGTTCTTCATCTGAAACCGACATCAGATTGCATTGTGTCGAAACATTGTAGGATAGAGATGTATGTTACCTCCACGGACGTGGCCTTGAAACAGATCATGTACGCACAATAGCAGTCAAACAGAAACCGGAAGTTCCAGACCCTCGTCATCATCAACGACTTGCATCAACACCATAGCTCAGCTGAGAGGGCAGGATTAGGTTGGGATCACAGTCACCTTCGACCAATTATTTACTCGTCTCTTATTCGGAGTCTCAAATTCATTATGTCCCTGAGTTTTAATTTTAAAGATTTTCTTTAATTTTGTTTAGCGTACATTCTTTTAAAGTAGAGTTCACAAAATTTTAAATTAGCCCAAAAAATAACGGTAAAGTTAATTTTTACAGCATGTATAGCTCTCGGAAATTGCATTATTTATTTATTAAAAAATTATAAAAACTGCTTCAAAACATGCCGTTTTTTTTAAAATACATTTATTTAAAAAAATACCTTAAAGCATAATCGAATGAATAAAATGCAATTTCGTACAGTTATACTGTGTTAAACGTACTGTAGACATTTTACATCTTAATCTTGTGGCATTTTTATTTAGGCATTATTACAAAATTACCTTAATTTCATATTTAAAATGGCTGTTACATCAGATGTGATAATCACTATTTTCTACTTTCTAGATATTCAAGGAAATTATTATTAAACACTTTGATTCAAACAAAAAGAAATAAGTACCAAAATCAATTCCATCATCTGAACTTAATTTCATGTCGACACATATAAACTTTACAGAACCGGAGTAATGTACTATTGCTGCAGACACACGGTCAGTATTACCTTCTACACGAGGGTTGTATAAAAGCTGATAAATGTGCAGAAGTTCTGCAGTGCGGTGGTTGATAAAAGCTCAGCCTAGTCCCTCTGAGACATGTCGACACATATAACCTTTACAGAGCCGGAGTAATGTACTATTGCTGCAGACACACGGTCAGTATCACTTTCTACACAAGAGTTTTATAAAAGCTGATAAATGTACAGAAGTTCTGCAGTGCTGTGGTTGATAAAAGCTCAGTCCAGACCCTCTGAGACATGTCGACACATATAATCTTTACAGAGCCGGAGTAATGTACTATTGCTGCAGACACACGGTCAGTATCACTTTCTACACAAGAGTTTTATAAAAGCTGATAAATGTACAGAAGTTCTGCAGTGCGGTGGTTGATAAAAGCTCAGTCCAGACCCTCTGAGACATGTCGACACATATAATCTTTACAGAGCCGGAGTAATGTACTATTGCTGCAGACACACGGTCAGTATCACTTTCTACACAAGAGTTTTATAAAAGCTGATAAATGTACAGAAGTTCTGCAGTGCTGTGGTTGATAAAAGCTCAGTCCAGACCCTCTGAGACATGTCGACACATATAATCTTTACAGAGCCGGAGTAATGTACTATTGCTGCAGACACACGGTTCAGTATCACTTTTCTACACCAGGGTTTTATAAAAGCTGATAAATGTACAGAAGTTCTGCAGTGCTGTGGTTGATAAAAGCTTCAGTCCAGACCCTCTGAGTCATGTCGACACATATAACCTTTACAGAGCCAGAGTAATGTACTATTGCTGCATACACATGGTCAGTATCACTTTCTACACGAGGATTTTATAAAAGCTGATAAATGTGCAGAAGTTCTGCAGTGCTGTGGTTGATAAAAGCTCAGTCCAAACCCTCTGAGACATGTCGACACATATAACCTTTACAGAGCCGGAGTAATGTATTATTGCTGCATACACACGGTCAGTATCATTTTCTACACCAGGGTTTTATAAAAGCTAATAAAATGTACTGAAGTTCTGCAATGCGGTAGTCGATAAAAGCTCAGTCCAGACCCTCTGAGACATATCGACACATATCACCTTTACAGAGCCGGAGTAATGTACTATTGCTGTAGACACACGGTCTGTAACACTTTCTACACGAGACTTTTATAAAAGCTGATAAATGTACAGAAGTTCTGCAGTGCGGTGGTTGATACTAAAAGCTCAGTCAAGTCCCTCTGAGACATGTCGAACACATATAACCTTTGCAGAGCCGGAGTAATGTACTATTGCTGTAGACACACGGTCTGTACACTTTCTACACGAGACTTTTATAAAAGCTGATAAATGTACAGAAGTTCTGCAGTGCGGTAGTTAATAAAAGCTCAGCCCAGTCCCTCTGAGACATGTCGACACATATAACCTTTGCAGAGCCGGAGTAAATGTACTATTGGCTGTAGACAACACGGTCTGTAACACTTTCTACACGAGACTTTTATAAAAGCTGATAAATGTACAGAAGTTCTGCAGTGCGGTAGTTAATAAAAGCTCAGCCCAGTCCCTCTGAGACATGTCGACACATATAACCTTTACAGAGCCGGAGTAATGTATTATTGCTGCATACACACGGTCAGTATCATTTTCTAACACAGGGTTTTATAAAAGCTAATAAAATGTACTGAAGTTCTGCAATGCGGTAGTCGATAAAAGCTCAGTCCAGACCCTCTGAGACATATCGACACATATCACCTTTACAGAGCCGGAGTAATGTACTATTGCTGTAGACACACGGTCTGTAACACTTTCTACACGAGACTTTTATAAAAGCTGATAAATGTACAGAAGTTCTGCAGTGCGGTGGTTGATACTAAAAAGCTCAGTCAAGTCCCTCTGAGACATGTCGACACATATAACCTTTGCAGAGCCGGAGTAATGTACTATTGCTGTAGACACACGGTCTGTAACACTTTTCTCTACACGAGACTTTTATAAAAGCTGATAAATGTACAGAAGTTCTGCAGTGCGGTAGTTAATAAAAGCTCAGCCCAGTCCCTCTGAGACATGTCGACACATATAACCTTTGCAGAGCCGGAGTAATGTACTATTGCTGTAGACACACGGTCTGTAACACTTTCTACACGAGACTTTTAATAAAAGCTGATAAATGTACAGAAGTTCTGCAGTGCGGTGGTTGATACTAAAAGCTCAGTCAAGTCCCTCTGAGACATGTCGACACATATAACCTTTGCAGAGCCGGAGTAATGTACTATTGCTGTAGACACACGGTCTGTAACACTTTCTTCACGAGACTTTTATAAAAGCTGATAAATGTACAGAAGTTCTGCAGTGCGGTGGTTGATACTAAAAGCTCAGTCCAGTCCCTCTGAGACATGTCGACACATATAACCTTTGCAGAGCCGGAGTAATGTACTATTGCTGCAGACACACGGTCAGTAGCATTTTATAAACCAGGGTTTTACATCAATAGTAAACCACATATTTTATGAACCTTATTTACCTTATGTTTTGTTTTGTTTTATTCAAATTAAAATACTTATTACAATCAAACAATTGTTAAAACTTGTTTTACTATCCCATCAAGAGACTATTTATGAACCATTTCAATTGGTTTTATTTTCTTCAATATTTTGATTTAAGACGCATTTATATTTCTTTTAAAAGATTTTCCAACTAGCACGCAGCAAGATACACTCTTTAGTATTGTAGGGACGCCATCTTGAACATCGTGAGATGTAAAACAGTTATAACATTTTTATAGCCGTTTGAAGTTTATAACATATTTCAATTTCGCTTTGATATTGTATCATGGACAATATACATGGTGAGAAAAACAAGCGGATACTTTTTAAATCCCTATTTTTTTTAATATACATATTCTAATCTGTAATATTTTCAAATATGTAAAAGAGAACATTTATAAAAATTTATATTTGCTACAGTTTAAAAAGTTTAAGTTGCTACAATGCTTGTTCATTATAATACGGAGATTTATTATTTCTCCGTTACTATGGGGGTGCAAATGTTACCGAATAAAAGATAACCGAATCAAGCAACGTCGAACATGTCTGCTGCTTGGATGGGTGACCGCTGAGTGATTGCGAAGCTCCCGCCTCGTTTGTGGAGAACGTTAGTGTCGGTTGGTCTCTAAGGTTAAGTGTTAGAGATGACTTCTTAGCAATTACATCACCTGGTAAAATAGGACATTTTGCGGTAGGCTTTTTAAATGGGTTCAGCCCAAAACTACTTTACAATACACCTTTCCTACCAATAAAAGTATTGGAATTAATGAAGATTCTACAGGAGACTTTTACAATTCACTTTCATAAGATTAGTTACCATATTAGAACAACTCATTATGCGTAATTATCCGGCGAGGGGTAGTATTTTTCTTTGTCAGATAACGCTATAAATAAAAGAATAGTAACGTCTGGTGCAATTATTATTATCTTCTCATTTTCTAAAAAGATAAATAGTTAGTACAGTGAAGTCACATTAAGGAGACAATACCAGAACGTTATTAAGGGCACCATCCATCTTGCCGGCGGATCCGGACCCTGCTGCGTCATACTTTTATTGTTTCCTTACCCGAGAGTTTGTATCATATTTTCTTATAATTGCGATAGCATGCTTTCTCTCTGAAGCTTTATCATATTTAAAAAACTAAACGTTTATATTCAAATGTCTTAAGCGTAACATTAATTATTCATGTTAGCGTAAAGTTCACATTATTTGGTTTCTAGTTTTATTTTGTGATTTTGTTAAAGGATCTTAATCTGGCGGCAATAACAAAAAATAGATTAACTATCAAAATATCACTGATAAAACAATTTTATTTTAATATTATAATATGTATTATATGCCAAAGTTTTGGATGTAATATGAAGTCAATGAAAGTCACGCTGTATAAAAGTTCGGAAGCTGATCCCGAGGAAGCAGAAGAAGCTCGAAGTGATCTTATTGAGTCACGTAGGATGTGCACCATTAAGAAAGTTATCAAATGTGTTACTGTTATTGAAACTGCAATATACTTCTTGAGTCGAAGTCATTATGTGTTTCAAAACAGTGTACAGAATGAAAATCGTTTTTACTGAGATAAAATATTGAAAATTTGTTATAATACGAATAATTTATGTTCTCAAATGTGTTTAAGATTAGCTCAAAGTTTTAATTAAGATATAAAGTTTGCGGAAATTATTATCGAGACAATATTTTGCAAGGGATACTAACATTTCGAAATTTGAAGTGTTACACATCCTGATCCATATATATAAATGAATATTTGTGTGTTTGTCCTTTATGGAATCGTAAAGTATTTAACCGACCATTATGAAAATTTGTATATATTTTTCCACAGAGAAGGTTTATATACTATGCCCATTGACGTAATTCGCCACCAGGCTGTGCTGCAAAAGATACAAGGTTTCAAAGCGCCTTCACACTAAGAACTGCAATTACGAGACAGTTATGTATATTAAATAACCAAACACTATATTGAAGTTATGGTGTATATTTGTCTTGAAGATAAATTTCTGATTGAACTTATAGTTTGAGTGTGACCACTTTATAATAAATTACATGTAAGTGTATGATGGCTATAAACATAAACAGATTTTCTTGATCGTGGCAACAAGGCAAACTCGACATCGGCACTGGAAATATAATTCACTTGAACCAGAAGTGCACATACACAGGGAAAGCTTACGAAAAGCGTGCGAAGCCGCGGGATACAGCTAGTAATATTATAAATGAAACTGTGCCTTTATTTGTTTATTTTTCTTTCATGCATAAACTCTTTAACCGATTGAACAGAAGTTTTACATGCACATGATTAGGGTCCCTTAGATTAAAAAATCCTATTTTATTTCAAAACTCCCTCCAGGTTACATTCATTTAAAATAGCGACGAATCCCATCTTGTTCTCTAAAGTTGTGAAATATTAATTAAAAGAGTTTGTCTAATCTAATCACCAGTTTTTTGTAAACATTGCTTATTATATGCAATTTTTTTTCATTTATATAGCGCATATTTTAAAAGGAATAACCATTATTGTTCACGCTCTTTCAGATTTCAGAAATTAGGTAAGTACTCATCTACTTTAGAAAATTTACCAACTAATGTAGGTACCAATTCCAATTCTAGACGTTCCAAAGAAATAAAGAAACAAACGCGTAGTCGTTAATGTACTTTCAACTGTATTTTTTTTTGAAATATTAAGTATTATATCTAAAACAATATTACTATCTAACTTTTACTATAAATTTAAACACTGATATAATACCAATCTTAGCTCATTTTTGACAGAGGTGGGCTTCTTTTATTTGTGATGTGCATTTTATTGATCGGGAACTAAAGAAAAATCAAGTATGTATCAAAACATACAAAGAACAAAGTAAATTACAATGACCATAATTATACTCTTTTTGGCACATTTTCTTGGGTTTGAAAACTCAACATTGGCGTCGGAAATACAGTATAATTCACTCGAACCAGAAGTGCTCATATAAGTGAAACACTACGAAATTACAAACAAATCCGCAGGTAACTGTTAGTATGTTGAATACAAGAAAATAGATGTTACCGCTTAAATCTGGGTTAGCAATTGGGTGACCAGTAGTGGCACCAATAAATCCTACAAATTGTTAATATCTGGGCAAAAGTCGTAAAGACGACTGTGAGGGGTGTCCTACAGTAGGCATTTAAACAGATTCTTTGCCCTTTATTGATAATGTGTACCGAGAATTTCTAAACAAATTTCCGTACTTTTAACCTGGATAGTCTTAAACATATCTGCCAGCCCTTCTTATATGTAGAGTAAATCAGCCAAGTACTCGGGTGGCAGCACGTGATTTATTATCACCCCAAATCCAGTGATATGCAGTCTGTCCAAGTTGCAGTCACTAAACTGTTCTTTGCAAACCTTTTAGGAACTAAAAAGGTTCCATCTATAGGACCTGGACATGGTATATGTCGTCGCTTCTGGAGATATTAACAAGTGTAATTATTAACTTCATAGTTATTATTACTCCAATGGTGGGAGAAATAATTGGTGGATGTGCATTTGATTCTCAACTCGAAAACAGTTAGTACTCTGGACCCTGAGAGATTGAGACGGGAGGCTGGTTATGCACTGAGTCCAGTATTTCCACACTGCATCAGAGAATACTGGGAGAGGCTCTAGTGATGCAAACCAATAGAATAAAGCGGCCGTTTCTCATGCAGTCCCATTGGACATTCTTTAGCATCATCCTGTTCACAAACGCAGTGGATACATTTTATGCCTGTTGACCCATGAATTTTTACCTACACTTTTTTGAGTAAAAAACTTTATGATTGACCTCTTTGTATTGTTAAATTGAAAATGTAAAAGTGTCACTTTATTATTTTACATGCATTGTCTGTATATGGGGTAGTATATGCATGTATAAAAAAGTTTTGAAAACGTCAATACAATAGTAATCCTACTGCCTCAAATCTCAGGAATGTCATGCTTTGAGCGTTTAGGATGAATCCCAACCACAAAAATAGTATATATAGTGGTGCTTATAAGATAGTTAAAACTTTTACTTTTAAGCTCACCAATATCCAAGCAAATAAATAAATAATCTCCCTTGTGTTTTAAACATGCACTCTGAAAATGAATTTAGATCATTTATTATTATTTTATAACGGAATGTTGGAGTCTATATTTACATTTTTATATTTAATATTGCCAGAAAATTTTAAAAATGCAAATTTAAATAAATTTGAATGTGGCAAAGAAATGTAACTTTTAATATATTTATTTGTAAAAAAACATTTTAAATTTATAATAATGAGCGATAAAATGTTTGGAAGTTAATTTAGTATAAAATGAACAAACGTAATTAGGGGACAAAGTCTTTACAAACAGCAATTTGGTCGGTCCTCTTGGGAGAGAAGTAACTTATTATTCAACAACTTTGTGTCATAGATTCTCTCTTAAAACTTACGAACTTCAAATGGCGTTTTTAATTGTTTAAAAGTCCCAAGTAGAATCGATTAAAACATAAAATGGTGCAACTTGCAGTCATTGTTTCACGATTAGAATTTACGTAAAAAGTGATATAGTTATGGTTATCTTTTGTTCTGAGACTTCTAATGTATAACATTTCGTTGTTTCTTGCCTTGATTATTAAAATTTGTTTAACTTACGTAATTTAACGAAAGCTCAAACTGAAAAATATATTGTTTATTAAAGAAATATGCATATGAGTATAAACAATACAAAACTGGAGAACGTATACTTTACAGGGTGTCCCGTAACTCTCTGGACAAAGGTATTCCTCAGGTTAAAACAATCATATTTCATGATTTGAATATGGGTCCAATGCTTAGTTTCCAATATGTCTGTATGTGTGTGTGTGTGTGTGTGTGTGTGTGTGTGTGTGTGTGTGTGTGTGTGTGTGTGTGTGTGTGTGTGTCTGTGTGTGTGAGTGTGTGTGTGTGTGTGTGTGCGTGCATGTGTTTGTTTGTTTTTTTTAATATCTCAAAAACTAATAAATTAAATTATACCAAATTTGGCCCAAATATTTATGTAAACAAGGCAAGTTACTAAACAAATATCATGAAATCATATTTAGTATTTTGAAAATGGCGGCCATAACAACTTTTAAACATTGAATATCTTTAAAACCTGCAGTTTTTCTCAAGAACTACAAGAAAACTGTTTTTATGAGATACTATTACAAATCTATTGACACTATAATTATTTAATCGAGTAATAAATCATTTACTTATGGCAGATTTAATGTGACAAGACATGGCCCACATTGAGTGCTGCCATTTATTCATTTTTTGTATTGTTGGCTATTCGCTGAGAACCCCATATGGTAAAATATGTCTTTCTTGACCTGAGCAATAACGTGGTATACCTTTGTCCAGAGAGTTATGAGACACCCTATATACCCGAATAATTATACAAATTTAGGTTTCAATTAAATTAAAATACAATCTCTCTAATACAGTGTTATTACTTATTAAATATAACTAAGTATAAATTACTCAAACGCCATCAAACAATATATTTATTATTTGCTAATTGTACTTCCCATATAACAAAATATGGTTATTTATTATTTTCCTACTATACTCTGTAGACCCATTTTCATTGATCTATTTCTACTTCGTAAGTAAAAACAAGTAGCTTAGTGTTAGCTGTTAAATAAATAAATATACAAAATTAAAATATTAAAGAAAATTAACGTGTGTACGTTATGGATTAAAAGTCGTTGCAGGTACTCAAAAATTCGTTGGATTTATCAAAGAAAATATTTTATTATATTATGGTGTATTATGTCAACAATACGATATATTTTATCATATACCAAATATGAGATTAAATATTCATAAAAAGCCTATAAATTTAGTCGTATATTCAATATGTTTATTTGTATGCATATTTACTTACCACTTTGTAAATGAATATTTAAGTATTTTTTGATAACGCCAAATACCGAAATATTAATGGACTATTTAAACAGAGAAGTGTACTTAATTTTTATATATGATCATTTATTCATTTCTCCAGTTTAATTTTTTGGTGTTGAGTTTTAGATGTCATTAAGCATGTGTTGTAAATTTATGAAAGGGTTCAATAAATACAATGATACAATGGTTATTCTCGTATTAATACAATCAAACAAAGGAACGTAAATGGCAAAACTAAAAGGGATATGAGGAATAAGTGTTACTTTACGCAAAGATCTACTCTCTTCCACTTGACCATACCAAATATCTTCAATCATGTGTGGTAGTTTGAATTTTTCTTTATCAACCGAATTTTTTGCGATATTTTGCTTCTAATCACGAAGTAGAACAGAGCCTTCATCAAATCTGTATTGCAGTATTATTAAACTCATGCAGATCCACTCATACTGCGAGAATAGTAATTTCATTTTTTTATTTAACCCCCGTATTTTTATAAGGACGTAACCAGCGAAACCAATAGGTTCACCAAAGGGTCTGAACCTCCCCAATATTTTCTATTACTTTTTTAGTAGAAGATTATTATTATTTAAATAATTCAGTATTACTGACGTGTACTGCTGAAAGATCGTTCTCAACAAATAAAAGGGTCATGCACCTTTTAGGCAACAAAACAAGGGCCTTACTCTCTCTGTCCACTACGATAAAAAAATATCAGTTTGGACTACCCTCTTCCAACAATTATTTCCTGGATACGTTCTTGACTGTTCATATAAAAACATTATCAAAAACACATGTTCATAGCCACGAAATCCTTTACAAGTAGCAAGCCCTTGTAATGCATTTTTCTGATATATATATATTTATATATATATATATATATATATATATATATATATATATATATATATATAGTAAATATATATGTATTATAAAACACAACCAAAGTTTATTACACAGTTTTTTCCTGGACTACACAAAATTAACAGTATTATGAAAAATTGCCCACAATGTCCTACTTTCCTCTCCAGACCCAGACTTTTATGGCTAAAGCACCTAGAGTAATATTTAGAAAACCTCCAAATTTGAAAAACAAACTTGTCCAACCTAAACTACCTAAATTACACCAACCCGTTACTAATGGATGTGAACCGTGCAACAAACCACGTTGCGGTTCTTGCAAAATTATGAAAAACTCTAGGGAATTTAAACGTAACGTAACAGGTTTAACTTATCCCATCATTGGCAAAGTAAACTGTGACTCTAAGAATGTAATTTACCAAATTAATTGTAAATTTTGTGACAAACAGTACATTGGACAAACATCTAACCACTTTAGAGTCAGAATAACAGGGCACAGATTTGATATATTCCATAAAGACAAGGAGAAGCCATTGGCAAAACATGCTGCTGAGCACAAAAAAGACAAAATTGAAGAATGTTATAACCTTAAAGGAATTAATAAGGTCTTCCCTTGTCATGAAGAAAATTTAAATAGATTAAAATTAAAAAATCTGGAACAAGCACATCAATTACTTTTAAAATCAAAATACCCAAATGGTCTAAATTTAAGATAATTTTAACTTTTCCAAATTTCCATCTGTGCCATTCATGATATATCAGCTGGGTTTTTGAATGTTTTAGTTGCGTATTTACATTTTTGGTTATTTTATTTGTTGTGTTTCTTGTTCCTTGTTTTCTACATTTATATTATGCTTCCTGAAGATGTGAGTATCAAATCCCACGAAATATATAGAAGCTTTTTAACCAACAACTAAAATGCTGACATTTAACATATATGCTAAGCATATATTCGGTAATAAAAAAAATATTATATTTGTGAATATTTATGTATTTTTAAGTGCAAAGATAAACTTGAAATTTTGTTTGAAATACCACGCAAATAAAGACGACTAATAACTTAATTACCTAATGGAGAAATGTTTTTCTTTTCCTTCTGTTTTATGGCTACCAATATTCATCAGAGTGTTTATAAGAAATTAATGAAAGAATTGTAGCAAGCATGTAAAACGACATCCAGAACAGGCGGGGGGTACCTAAAATGAATCGGTTTGCAAGCAAACATAAATTACCTAAGAAGGACACGGGAATCATCCTTCTTATACACCCTTGCAGTAGGCCTGAACTCAAACTATCGTATGGGTGACGACCGTTCTTCTTAGTGGTATATGATATAATGACACTACACATGATTAAATGATACTAAACCGTAAGATTAGTAATTTTATTAGAAGGTTGAAACTTGCCAGTGTTTAACACTTGGACTCCCGCAATAATATAGTAGGCGCACATTAGAGTTATCAGAATTCAGAGCCATGCACATGGTTCATGCCGAGTGGTTCATTACTCATGTTGCAATTCGAAATTTGGATAAAAAATAAAAATATCAGGTTTTCTGATTTATTTTCCTGCAATTTCATTACTTTGAATACATGTGATATTTAGCAGTGAAAATAGTCTCTTCTTTTGCTTGATAACCATCGAATCTAAAATTTATTTATATTTGTAAAAAATAAGATCCTGGTTATCAATACAAACTACACCACTTAATTTTAAAACATATTCAGTCCTAGAATCAGTTTATTTATTCTAATGTGATTGCCTGATAGTGAATAAGACAATTTTTATATCCTTTTAAAATAGGTTCAGGTATGACATATATTTTATTATAATTGTTTTGATTATTGAAAAATTACCTTTACTAACTGAAATGGTGAAATACGGCACCATAGTTTGAAATTAATTTGACAAACAAAACTGTGCCTGTCACCGCAAAAGGTCTGTACTTGACATATATATTCATCAAATTGTCATGTTAAATTTACTGGTGTTTAGTGAAATCTTCTCACTGAACGGTCATTCACTAAGCCGATAAGCCGACTCGATTATCATTGAACAGAGTAATTAATTGGTATCCTCTTATCTTTATAATAATTAAGTTTAGAAACGAGTAAGTTAACTAAAAACACATATATTGCCACCACCTCACAAGTATAGACTGAATAGAAATATATTTTATCGGGATAAAAAGGTAGGCAGTAAAAAATTAAAAGCAAAGCGGGTAACTGGAATAGTAATAAAAATCATCTGTTAAATTTAGATGTTGGCTAAAATATAAACACCATAAATGATATTTAAACATCGATTCTGAAAATTATACGGAATAACATTTTTGTAAGCTATTTATACAATCATAGTTATGATCATTGTGGTAATATAAGCATGAGTTGATGTTAAATTAAATTAGTTTTTATTATATTCTCCTAAAATTTTTCCGGTGAATAAGTGAATATTTTAGATTTACTTTTTCTAGTAACGGTATATTATTTGGAACTTGACTGTTCCATCGGTTGTCAAACTAGGATCGTAACTTCTTGAAAGTATTGTTTATATTACACAAGTGAGCCTAAAACTGATATTTAAAGTGTATTTTTTTTACAAAATCCTTTTGAAAAATATGAAATTAATACTATTTAATGAAAAGAAAAAGTTATTTAATAAATACTTCCTTTACATTTTCTTCCGGTTTTATCATAAAGTCAGCGGAGAGGTATGAACACAATAGAATGAATTATTTGTAAAAACAATCGTTAACTGGTTTTCTATTGCTTCAGGGTTCTTTTAGTGTAATTAATTTTTTTAACCCATTTAGTCCATACTGGAGTTAAAAAATAATACTTTGATATTTAATTTCATTAATAGAGTTATCAAAGAAAAGTGCAAAGCTTTGAATTGGAGTCAAAAATGAGGATAGAGATATTTACCCCCGCAAGCAGACTCTATCCTCTTTTTCTACCCTTTTGCCAGACTCTACTAAACTAGCAACTCTGTGGTCTGGCAGCAGGTATTTGCCACATGGGAGTGTTTGCTTTTCAAATCTAGTCGAAATTATTTGCACTCACGTTTCCTTGGTAGCATTAACTTTGTTTGCAGATTTCCATTCTTTTTGCTAGAAAAAGTTTCATGCAATATTTACGAAGCTGCAGTGTAATATTTATTTGAACTTTATTTACAACACAAACTGTGTATTTAGTTGATGCTGGTAATTGACTGTTTAATACCTTTGGACTGTCATGAGATTTATTTATTACCGGAAACGGTAATGTAGCTCTATTCAATAAACATAATCTTATGTTTAAAAGTCTAATTATTTATAAAGGTTTTGATGCATTAATACCCTTTGTCGTACAAAAGGTCTAAACATTACAAGAAACTCTATTGTTTATTTAGACACTCCGAAAAAGTAAAATGTAAACTCAACTGTTGTTTTAGATCTTTGACTGAGGAAAGTGGACTGGCACTATAGTACATCTTCGAAGTCACTAAACACAATGCAAGTTATCTAAAATATGTATGATCAATTAATTATACGGAGTTTAAAACTGATAAAGAGCCCTGAATCGTTACAATACCCAATACAGCGAGACTCATAGGTATAAAATATTTTACTTTTTTTTAGAAAACAGGTGTTTTGTTCATTATATGACTAATTATTATTTTTAAGTATGGTTATTTAAAACTTATCCAATAATTCTTTTTGTAACAAGGGAGAAAAATCCCCTTTTGAACCATATTCTACCCATTGTCTCGAGATTCGGGTTTGTTCGAGGATCTTAATAAACATTATTAGGAGGAAAGTCGATAGAGTAATGTAAGAAACAAAGAACAAATAGATTGCAACAGTGACAGATTGTAAATAACATAAAGTAGCGTGATTAATGTAGGTTTAAGACATTTCAATAAATTGCCAGTGCCTTTCAGGCAAATGCTCTAAGAGAGTTGAAGAGTCAGTTAGAAAATTTGTTAAAAAGTAGGGCACACTACTCAATTCAAGAAAGAATAACAGGATTATAGATATTTGCCATAATTATAGTTTATAAAAAGTATAACAACATTTTCGAGATTGGAATGTATCCTCTTCGTGAGTACAAGGAACAAGAGGATGTGGATTATGAATAAAATAGGTTTCAATGTAAGCATGTATGAAGATCAATGTCTTAGGGCAGTTGTGTTCGTCAGTGAACGTCTGCAGCTGCTTCTTAATATTTTACGGTAGAGAACTTTGATAATCGATTTGAGGAATAACTTGCTCTTATAAGCACGAATAAGGGAGATCCTCGTCTGTTTAGAGTCCTCCTTGACTGCTGGGAAAGGCAGGGAAACTCATTCAGTACGTGTTGCAATCAAAGCTCGGAGAAGAAAAGTTAGCAACGGGAATTTACACTATAAATAGAAGTTGCATGTATTTGAGATTGTATATAGTTAGGATAGCCGAGCAGATAATAGATTAAGAGCCATTAGAGCACTCAAAGTCACAACCTGTTCCTACTGCAATTGAACTATTTTCCGCCCGAAATCTTTGTTAAAAGCTTTATATCTTGATGTATAAAAATTATTCTGACTACTAAATGGTTATTACCAGTAATGTTTAAATACTATTACAATTGAAAAAGTTACTCTGAACTATAATTGCAACGAAATGCTCTCTTGAAAACTCGCATTAATTATTAAGTGAATTCAAATCTTCTTATACCCCTTTTGTATACAAATTCATTCATCACTAAAAGGAAGCTGCCATTATTAAACAGCAAAACTCCCATCTGAAAATCGTAATTCGAGTACAAAAGATCTACAAAAGACTACTTACGCAAAATCCCTCGCAGATGGGTATAGGAACTAAAAAGGCACAAACCCCCAACTAAAAAAACCGCAAAACAAACTCCAAAAAGACGCCGAGAATCGGGTGTTATAGCTATTTATACCTCCCCTTCCAGTAAACCAGCTAAATGAAAACCAAACCTTTGATTGGCCTCCAGCTATCCAATCACAAGGTCAAAGAGAACAAAGTAATCTCCAAACTACCCATACTGTAATCACGTTAATAAACTAGACTACCAGAAAAACCTACTATCACACTTTGACTTTCTACATCCGCAGACCCTTTCTTGAGAAAATACATTTTTCAATTTACCTATACCTTGACTATATCACCAATTAAAGTCTAAAATATTTTTTTGCACATATTTTCTCCCATAAATAGTTAATAAATAAGTTTTAATTGTCTATGTAGCAAATGCTACAGATAAAAACTATTAAAAAAATTATGTATCAAAAGTCAGAAGGTGTGTTAATTCAGGAAAAATACGTTCCATTTTGGCCTTCATAATAACTAGTGCAGCTGACGACCAAGTTTTTTTCTCAAGAATATTCTTCAATTTTAAGAAACAAAAACTAATTGTGCCATTTTAAATTATAGTGTTAGAGCAGTCAGGTTCCAACCGAATGCTGCCATGTAGCAAAGACTTAGAGGAATAGAGCTTGGTTTTATCGTGGGTCATGAGTGGGATTACTCTAGTCCCAGAAGATTGCAGTGGTCTCTGCGATTAATACATATTTAACTACATCCAAATATCGTTTAATAAAATACATCAGCAAGATAAACTTCGTGATTCGTAAGTTGGAGTTTGAGATCACTGCAATCAGTTCCATAAGATTGCATTCAGTATCTGGTGAATTTTTTAAATTTAATCCTAAAATGAATATTACATACAGCTACGTTAACATTAATTGAAGGATTTTCTGACTTTCTGTGTTTGTATAGTAATAGGTATTACTTGTCTCTTTAAAAATTCAGATATGTCAATCATAGTATAATAATTACAAATTTATTCGTTTTACTTGTCAAGTGTTATAGTATATTGTGGGGCAGTAGTTGATCAATGATTTGTTCCGTTATGTTTAGAGAGCTTTATCTAACTGTTTTTAAGGACAGCTAACTCCTAATTCTAACTTTTTATACTCTCCAAACTAAATTAAAGTCTACGAAAAAGCTAACAAGCGAGAATAATAGTGACAAAAAGAGTTTAGACTCAGACAGGAATCGATTGGTGGCTAGCTCACGCTATCTCTAGAATTTACTAAAATTTCTAAAAGTGTGACATAAATTTACCGTTTACATGTATAGAGAATATTGTTTAAGAATATTTTAAGTAAAAAGTATACACAATTTTACAAAATAATTGTTTTATTACAGAAATTACTGCTATGAAATATGACACAGTAAATAGACGCAAGGTTAATATGTTTTACATTTAATGTTACCTCAAATTGATTGTTTGGAAAATTCTTTATTCTTTAAGTAAAATTTTTAAACACTGTGGGGTAATTAGTCATTAGTTCAATCTACGATATTGACATCCTATGAGTTAAAAGTCGATGAGGATTCCAAAATTTTGACTGAGGATTCATTGAGGGGATGGCCGGAGCATGAATGGTGAGGGCAAGCATTTCTAAGAAGTTGAAGACTGCAGATCAAGATATTGACTTCGAGCCATCGTTAGAGGCTTCGCTTTTGCCCCACTGCGGATAAAATTCTGGCCCGAAGAACGATTTCCAATGTATCGTTATTTACTAACTCCAAATTTGATAAAGAGTTCAAATCTGAAACACCAAACTTCAAATCTGTAAACTAATTCATTCGAATGTTAATGGACATACAAAACAAAAAATGCGTAATTCTGAACTAAAGGGAAGGACTCTACCTGACGCTCAGCTAACATATAGCTAACAGCTAACATATAGCTGACATATATTTTTTCGTTAGATGGTATCATGTAGGAACAACTTTAGCGGCTGAACATAGCTTAAATTAGGTCTACCTTCTCCATCGGTTAAATCCAATGTTATTGCTAGACTACAGTATACATTGTAGCATTCCTATGATAGGATGAAATTCTACGGTGTTAAAAGTACATAACTTTAATTATGTGTTACTACTATATCGTTCTAATCCAATTTTATATTGAGTACGTTGTAGCATTTCTGCGATATGATGCAACTCTATGGTGCTTAAAGTTCGTTTAAGGAAAAACTAATTATCTAAAGAGTTCCTAATAATAATACTGTTTCGAAATATTTTCATACGGCTATTTTTTATGTACTGTCATAAATAATAATGTATTATAATTTTTAAGATGCCTTCTCATTTTAATAACTAATTCTTCTTAAATATTTTTCTAATTTCTTAAAATAAATAATCAAAAAAAAATATTCGAAATAATCGTAACATTGTCCTCAAATCAAACATGTGCATTGCTCACAAATGTTACAGTATATGGTGAAAGTATTCAAGGTGACTTCTTATACAAGTAAAAGTGTATGGTAATTACATAAAATAAACAATAACAAGTGTAACTAATGAATTACAAAACAATGACAGCTATATAAATGTTTTACAGCATTATTAAATTAAATCAAGTTTGTATTCGCAACATGCCATTCAATCCGTGTTTTCTCTCTCTTAAGGTCCTCTGTGTTAATAGATGAACTAGTCACCTCCAACTTTCATAAACTCATTGTTATTCAAAAAGAAGCGGAGACTGCAGTTGAAAATTAAACCAAAGAATAGTTGAAGATGATTTAAGATTTTTATTTTTTTCAAATCTGCAGGAACTGTTGAAATTTTGGATCTTATAAGATTTTAGAATATTTAGACTTTTAAATTTAGCAAATTGTAATGCAAAAACTATTCCAATTTGTAGTAACTTTAGTTATAAATTACAAATTTCAGGAATAGTTGTCGGTGTTTATTATTTAAACATAAACTTTGATACGAAAAATGTTTTTAACATCAATATTGTTGATTATTAATTAAGAATTTTCTCATGCCTCCTCTTGGATCTACAAGTTTAGAATGCTGAGTGTGAAAGTTAATCAAAGACTACCAGCAGAGCTCAATAACGGAAGTTAAATATAAATGAACCTTTAAATATCTCAGCGTTAAAGGCAAGAATATTTATTTAGGCATTAAAAGAAACTATTTAAAAACAATTACTTTCACATTCTATATCAGTAACAACGGGAAAAGGTACCGTACAGTTTTATGACGCTTTTAAACCAAACGGCAACTTTCAAGATCATAACTCGCAAACTTGCTTTATTCCATGAAGACTAAATTTGTATACTACATATTTACACGTGTAAGTGCTTTATACTAAAACTTTAGTTTTAATAGAAATGTGTAGTAAACTATCAGTTTAACTGTATTCTTGACCGTAATATTCCAAAGATTTGGGATTGTTCTCGTTATGGAGCAGCAGTAGCTAGTACATTTTTACAACGACTTAATTAAGCAAGTTTTCTTTATTTATCACTTCCAGCTCCGGCTTCTTTGAACTCTAAAATCTCCGAATGTCAAGGCGGGAGTGAAATGTTTTGACAATTTATAATATTAGGTTCATTGCGTGGAAAACGTAAGAACTTGATTTCTCTTAGTTTGATAGACACTTAGACTTGTTGTAAAGTCAGCCTGTTACGAGTATCCTATGTCTCAATGAAACCATAGGAAAACAATCAAAATTAATCTAATGAGCACAGTTTTGCAAGGATTGTGAAGATGCTAAACCCATAACTCCTGCCACCATTTACCACGAGCGAGGATGACATTTCCATATTTAAGTCAGCAGACAACAACGCTAGATTGATGGTGGGACAGCCGCTTCTGTTTTGTCCTGGTCTCTGTCGTCTAATTAGCTGCTAGACTAACGAGATAACGATTAGCTTGTTCACAAGGAAGATTTTACCTTTCGACTAAAACATTTTTATTACTAGGAAACATATTTTATTATTTTCATAGGAAACCTATTTTTTACGAATATTTTACTCGTTTTTTTGTTTGGGAGAAACGCTCTGAACCATACACAGACTTTCTACGAATGAGATGGCTGTGTGAAGACAAATTACATACAAGTATGATTAGTGCATATGTATAGCTTATTTGTGTGATGTGGGATACAATGAGAACTTTATGTTTATACTCCAAAAGCATTGAATGCGTAAATTAGCTTCTTTTGTAAAATGTTCATAATGGTCGTCCATCCTCTGCCATGATACTCATTATAGGTATTGTGTAAATAATGTAAATTTCATTATTGTATTATACTATTATTTTTAACTATGATTTAGATATTAAAAACTAAAAAGTGGTATGCTGCACTCTTTTTGTGACCACTGAATGACCTGGCTTTAAATTACAGTTTAAACTATCAATAACTTTATTTGAGTCATTGTATTCAAACAGCACTATTCAATCAGTTCATATTTAAAGTAAAACTAAGCCCTCGATGTACGAATAAAACGATTTTGGTATGCGTGGTGAAATAATTAGCAAAGCTTCATATAAAATGCTGTCGAGAAAAATCTATATAAGATTGATATTTCCGTAAATGTTCACAAAATAAAATATGAGTTCTAATTTAACATTTACTAATATATAGTTTTTTATTATCTACTATTAGTCAGGATAAAGTCACAATTTTATATTTGGATTGCGTCTTTAACTTTATAGCATCTTAGGCAGTTCGCATTGACCAATATCCAGCCTCAGCATAGTTTCAATACTCTATCAGATATGTATAACAAATGTTAATAAATTAAATAAAATCATTGTATAGATAAATATTATAGTTTAAAGCTTAAAGTTCACTCATTAATTTAAAAATCAAAATAAAACTTCTTTGTTTGGAAATATTATTGCTCTAATCATATGATAATTATTTCAACGCCTTTTAATGAAACCCCATCACGTAATCGTAAGACACAGATTTGTACGGATTTCCATTAAATTCTCTCATAATTTGAACAATTTTAAATTCACTAGAGAAATCCTTTCTCAATAAATTATAAACGAATAAGTCATTGTTCCTTTCTGCGATATATAAATATTAAATACAAAGCATGATGTGTATTTCAATTCTAAAATTTACTTAGAAAATACAAATTAAATGATAACTACTTTAATAATTTTAAAAGCGGGGCATAGAGAATCAAATTTCCAACCAAGAAATTTTCTCTCAAAAAATCTTAAGGATTTTATGATATCTTTTAAACGAAATTAAAATAAATTACTGTTGAAAAACAATAAGACGTTTCTAAAATATTTCTCTTCAACTGCAGATTATTCATTGCAAGACACATTGATCAAATGTTTTTTTGTGTAACGAGCGTAACAAATTATACGTGACATCCTGTGTTCTTGGCATATCTACGTATATGTTCCTATAACTTTATAAAGTAGAAAGGATCGGCTGGATATAGATTTAAATGAAATTGAGATTTTCCCTTAGAATATTTAACTAATATATATTACTATACTTATCTTCACATGGCTCATCAGCCTTTTAAGAGTGCCATCTCACTGAAACCCACAGTGTTGATTCAATTCAATCGGTGAGGAAGGAGGAGATTACAAACTCATCATGTGGCAGTGTTTGCTTATGAAGTTTAGCCACATTATATAATAGCTTCTCATCTCTATCAGGATTTTTCATAATATGACATATATGAAATGACTTAGGTTCTCTTTAGTCTCAAATATATTGTAGCTTCAATTGCATGACAAAATCAATATATGGTACTGTATTCTTGTGCTTAGCTGCTTCCTCCACTACCCTCGAAATCTCTCTTGTGATTTACTGCAAATGCAACACTGTAAAAGGTTTATTTTGTCTGACAAGTATAAAATTGCTGTGTTAGTCACAATAATTAGATGACAGACTTGCCTGATTTCCTGTATAGTTCTTTTCATTCTTGGCTTACTTGAAGTTTTTGTAAAATGTCAATCCAATGGAAGATTATGAGGATTACCTTCGATCAAACGGGAATTGAACAATATTTTATTTGGACGCACGAGTACTGGTATATAATCTCTCCCACTGTGCTTGAAGTACATTATAAATTTGTTTACGTATAAAAATTAAACATTTTACTATTACTCAACAAAATTAGATTTACTTTTAGTATATTTCTTGGTATTAACTAAGTTAACCTTTTTGTTTGATAGTTCATATTAATGTTTTATTTTTTCAGCATATTTGATTATTCTACGAAATAAAAAAGTTCCTACCCAACAGGATTGATTCTAGACCATTTTATTAGTTACGGGTAAAAATGGTGCAACTAATCATATGGCGCATATATTTGCAGAAATAAAGATACTTCTTGACTATTTGTTGAATGTATAAATTTATTGACTGTTTTTAATTTGTACTAATAATTTTTATGCACATATCGACCATGAAGATTATCTCTATAAACATTACTTACCTGTATCACCTCGTATTTTAATGTTATACTAGATCTGAACATTTCTTTTGTAGTTTTTAGGAATTAAAACTTTTATAATCTTCTCCGTATGTTTTTTCAATAAATATTGTTTTTTAGTTGAAAGTTAATTATTAACGATATAAAATTTTGATTTAGTATCAAAATTTTAGACATATGCTTATTCTACACACTAAAAACTGGTATGTGATCTGTTTAGATATTAAAAAAGTGTAAAATTTGATACCAATGAACAATTTTGAGCGTGAATTCAGGTACAATATTGATTTTTTTATGCCATCAAATAAGACTTTTTCAATTCTTCTACAACATAACCTTACGTCATAGGTTATTTTTGACACATGCAGAGACAACAGATAGTAATTCTCGTAACTTAGTGTTTTTGTGATTTACAACTAATATTTATAGCAAGTGTTGAAGATTATTTAAGTAACTTGGTTATACCCATTAAATTGTGCAAGAATTCCGGTTATTCTACAAAACATTATTGCTAAGCTCAATATATTTTCCTTGTTCAAACAAAACCGCACGGTTGAAGAACACGAGACGAGACTACAAACTGTGAAAACGCTACGTCGCAGTCGGGCCGGTCCATCCACAGTTCAACAGTGACTCATGCAATATGTATGCAATTATCCAACCCCACTATCTTTGTGTCGCCAGGAACATGGAGTTATACGTCACTCTACTGTGCCTGTTGAATAATACAATCTATGAGTAAGTGTTCTGTTTGCGTTCATATCATTCTTAAACTCGCACACAGATATTTTTAATCCAACTTTATATTTTACACAAAATAAATATTGGATCAAATCTATTATCAAAAGTTAATTTATATTTTTGTGTAATATAAATTACCGCATGTGAGGGATACGAGGTCGATTCTTATCGAAACAAATATTTTCCATTCACATATTGATATGTTTTATTTTTTAGTATTTAATGCATCAGATTAATTTAATGAATCTTAGTATTTAATGAATCACAAAGAAAACAACCAAATTAATGTGGCACTTTAATAAAAGAGAAAAGGCTTTGTAATTTAGTGATTAGCACGCTTATCCGGCAATTGAGAGATCCGGGTTCGATGCCCGACGGAGGGAGACCACACATTGTGAGATTAAGCTTTATATTGCTGAGCGTTAATGAAGCTGTACCTTCAGAGGCAGGAAAAAATCATTTTTCTGTCTGTGCGCAGAATACCTTGAAACGGATTCGCCTATTTTATTGAAATTGTATGGTAGTATAGTATTCTGACCGAAGAATATCTGGCTTTCATTAGCGCTAGTTATCTCATGTATGCTTTAAAGACTTAACTTCTATTTGCTATTACTTGGGTGTGAAGTTTACTATCTCGAGTTGTGCTAACACCAATCACAACTTTTAGGTAAATGGCAATAGTTGAATTCAATAATAAAATCTTTCGTATTTTTCATGACTACAAATATAGTTTAATGTTATATTTAGACGTAAATCTGCACGATTCTACTATAAAAACATCCCTTTAAATTCTAGAAACTACGTGGTAAAAATGACTTGAAAAGGACTAACATTTGGGGTAAGTGACGCACAATAAACATAAAGCTCTTTGTGGAGCCGGATACGTCATAAACCAGAAAATAATCCAACGTTAATGCAAGCAAACAATGTCGGGGCCACATGGCGCGAGGAAGAATGACGGTTATGTGCTCTGGTTATTGATGTGAAAGTTCACATTACGGCCACTTTCATTTGGTGGCTTACTGAAACGCGATGTGTTTTTATACTCTCAACAGCGCAGCGCTATCTGGTCGGAAACTGAGTCGGTTGCATTTGTTTCACTATAGTACATTTTATGTTAACCTTTGTAGAAGTCACTCCCTATACTGTGACTACGTATGTTTCAAATAGAATAAAGAAAATAAGGAATACAGTAACTGAGATGAGTGTTATACCGTTCGTTTGATCATAGCCGGTGCTAACATACCTAAATAATCGCGCAGGTTTTGATAGACTTGGCTCTGGGTGGGAGAGACTATTTGTAAAATAACTGTTTGAAGCTCATGGTGCTACTTAGGTATTAAGAAAAACATATTTTTCCACGATAAAATTTATTTTATACAATATACGGAAAAGAGGATTTTTCCGGACATTTACCATCGTTCAGTGATACAAAAGAATCAGTAACACTACGTTTCGAGATCTGCAATACGATCACTTCTTCAGGTAAATAACTAACCTAACACATAATTACAAACTAGATTACAATAAACCAATCACACCAGAGCGTTGTGACCCGTGTGTCATGAATCATATCCACCATGTTGTGCGCCAACTTCATTAACTCTAAAAGCATTTTCCTATTGGTCTCTGGTCAGTCATAGGTGTTTGGTCGACAAATGCAGACTTAATGTGACCTGAATTCTGTAGTTCACACAACGGCCGAAACAGACTGTATTTGAAAAGGACTGGGATTTTGCTAGCATCTTGGAACAGATGTTTCGTTCATGTCATTTTATTTATTTGAATTTAACTTTCAAATTACACGTCATAAAGTAGGGGTTGCGATTTGAAAATTTAAAGTGATTCCACTCTACTCATCTTTTGAAAAAAGGGGCAAGTTAATTTCAAAAATAGATTCGTAAAAGTGTACAAAGCTTAACATTGTTCTTAGAGAAGAACAAAAATTGGTTTCACTACATCCACCTGTTAAGGTTAATAGAAATATTATTCTAGATCGTATTATTATTCTATTTATATTGACTACAGATTACAGACTTGTTGTTTTTACTTCTGCTGCGAAAAAGGTATTATTGTTAGACTATTTATTTTATTTTATTTTATTTTATTTGCAACGGACATACTTCTCCATTTTATATTCAAGATTCATATGATTAACTTATGGATTAATCTAAACAAGAGTTTGCCTACAAAAACATGTGGATGGATGAAAAATAATACTAACATAATAAACTATGGCAGGGCACAATATAAATAACAGCATATATATGATGTTATATATATATATATATATATATATATTATATATATATATATATATACATTAAATTGTATAAATGGCAATAGCCTTATTTAAATTCAATAAACATTGAATCACAAAATTACACACACATATATATATATATATATATATATATATATATATATATATATATATATATATACACACATTTATATATTATATATTCATATATATTTATATATTATATATACATATATATATATATATATATTAAAAAATTTATATATATAAATGTTTTATGACAGTTACAATACTAAGAGGAAAACAGTAACAATAAATAAACTATAACAATGGAAATAGCATAAAAACTAAAGCATAATATAACAATAATATATGTATCAATGTTTCGAAACAGCAACTATAACAATGAAGCAGTAACTATAACAGTGAAGGAGTAATATATATAATAATTATTATATTATTTATTATAATATAATTATATGATAGCACTATTTATACAATCCTTTCAATTTATATAGTTAACATGTAATGATACACTTAGATGCACTACTAAGTCCTATGATTCATAAGGCATGTAATTAAAGTGAGGTAATTAGCCCATTGCGAAATCGTTCAAAACTAATAATTGGAGTTAATTAGCAAGAACAGTATTCAGCCCTCGGTACTAGCGCAGAGGTCCCGCGGGTTTTGGTTGTTTTAGTCTGTTATATTATTGCACGATATCACACCACAACGTTAACAGACTGGAAATTGGTGGTCCCAACTGGAGATCAATTTCATGATACCTTCTGTCGATTTATTATACCATGCATGCATAGAATCATTAATGTACTTACACCATTTTTATTTTCTGCTAACCCATTTACAATGTAAATGTCAAATGAACAAAAATTATAAATGAATTCTCGTTCCACGTAAATATTCAGCCCAATATTTTTTGTAATTTTTTTGTTATTTCTTTAGTTGGAAAGTACGTCGTTATCAATGCTACGTTAGTATCACGTCACTACCTAACAAGTTTTAAAAAACCATTCATATACAGTACAAGTTGAATTTTCTTTCGTATCAGGCTTGTCTGTGGTTGCAAGCAAAATATCAAAAGACTATAAATAAGAGCTCAGTTTACAGAGTGTTCCAGAATTGAGAGCTCTACCAATATTTTTAGGTATTATTCTTGAACCAAATACCAATAATAATACGATATTAAAACTTTTAAAAGTCAAAAATTACTCGAATAGCAGCAATTTTTATTTTTCACTTAAGTGTTTTAATTTGAGAAAGGCTTGTTGTAATCAGAAGAAAGTTTGTATATAGCTTTATAACCTAAAGGTCTAATTACAAAAAACTTTCAATTTTCTAAAAACTTAACTTTGAAAATAGTGGCTTCCCAAAAGATTTAAATGGCGACTATTCAGGTAATATTGACTTTTGAAAAGTTTAATATGACGTTTAGATTTATCTTTGGTCCAGAAATAATACCTGAAAATATTTCTTGATAGTTCCAGGACACCCTGCTACATATGTTAATGTCAAATTTTAAATGGTACACGATTGTACTAAGTTTCTTTATATATTTAAATATTATTCGATTTTCCCGTTGCAATCATAGTTACCCATAATAACAATGTAAAAATGTTTGGTAACGCTCAGCCAAACCCAATGGAGTAACATGCGCTATAAACTAACATGACATTTCTTAAAACAAAATTAAACTTTAAGTAAAATTTTAGGCCTATAGACAGTTAATTCTCGAGATATTGTGTAGACACAAATACCGGTATACAGAGAAACTAAGCTGGACAAATAACATTTTTCAAGCGTCTCGGATGATAACACTCAGGTAATTATTTATTCATATGAATATGTTTTTGTTGTAATTAACATAATTTATGACTTTATCAGGCATTGATTTAAGGCAATGAAAATAAGTGTACAAAATAAAGGAAAATACTTAAAAGCACCATGGCTTTGGATTTTGTACAATTATTAAGATTTAAAGTTCGAGGCTGTTTAAATTTAAAGCGAAAGTAATAAAATATCTAGTAAGCATCGTAGAGATTAAGGAAATCTAGATCGATTACCAGTAATTAATTCTTACCAACATTTTGATATATCGTAAGGTTCTGGGATGCAAGAGATGAAATCGATGTATGACATTCAAAGCGAAGTTCGATGTGTAATACATATTAAGTTACGTTAAGATTTCTTTAAAATATCTCTTTTACCTGCTCTGCTCTCTTCAACTTTATTGGTCTGAATAGGGAACTTAAGATCAAATTTACAAGAGAAAGTCGTGAGCCGAATATGGTGGAAATTGAACATATATGGTAATTATGTTCTATGTGGTAATTTCCAAGAAAAATCCATACGATAAAATTTCTACTTTACGTCGAGGTTAGCCAACAAAGAGGAAGCACTAAGAGGAAACGCAACGATATCTCAAAGCTCTGAGAGGTGGTGAAGGGGCAGCGCTCTACTTTTGAAAGGGCCCCCTCAGTGCGTAACTTTGAGGGGATCATACACATGAACGCACACTGATGTAATTTATATTTATATATGAGTTTTAATTTAATTCATGTGTAAGTTATAAAAATTTCTTTGAAAGTAGTTTAATGATAAAATTCATTACTGTTATTTTTATTATTTCAGTTTTAGTCATTTATTGATAATACATTACATACATTGCTTGCATTATATAGCTTGTTAGTTTTATAAGCTATCATAATTCATTATTCTTATTTAATGTAAAAACATTTTGTTGCTAACTGTTAAGTTTTTAGTTCATGCTATATCGAAGTATTGTTGAATTATGTTGCCATTAACGTGATTAATTACATATTTCATTCTTGTTTTGGAGAGCCCTTTTAGGTCAAAGCACATTAAGGTGAGTCTGAAGACTTAGAACATAAGGATAACATACACCGCGAAAAGGTAAAATCTAATATTTGTGATACCTTTTAAATAAATCTATATCTGAATGTCTATAGCTTTATCGCTGTGTAAGGCACCAAATTCTAATTTTCGAACAGGGCGAATTATTTTAAAACTTTTATTTGGTCAAAAACCCTTTGATTGTTAAGTGTCACGGATTGAGGAACACGCAAACACATTTGATTCCACTTCTAAAACACATTCAACAGTTATTTTTATTTTTATACTCGTTGGATGTTCATGGTTTATGTTATAACTTCACTTTCAAAGTATCTTAACGAATTCTTGAATTATTTTAACCATTCTCTAAGACTCAATTTATCGTAAAAAAAATTTATTTTATCTTTCCGGTTTCATTCAAGTTGCTCCACAATTGTATAAATTATTATATATACAACAATTACACAATTTATCTTGTGCATCTCAATCTTTACTATTTAAATGATTGCTTAATATGAAAACCTAGTCAAACTTCCAATGTCACACATTTGAGAGAATTAGATTTAATAATAAATATGTATTTACAATTATTACACAATTTACATTGTGTATTTTTATTGTTAATTTTTAGAATATTACTAATCTTTATATGAAAACTTACAATGTCACACAATTGCTCAAACACCCATTGACTAGCCTCAAATCCAAACTTACCGTATACTCATGAACTCATAATGAGAGTAAAACACTTTGGATACTAACAGGCGTTTGAGATGATTTTAAAATTTATTTGGGTTATTTGCTGATATTATACCTTCAAGGAACTTGTTGAATAATCTGATACCAACTTGTTGTGTTAAATTTTGAGACAACGTCAATCTGAACTGCTGTATTCTAAATTTGTCCCTTCCTCGAGTGTCATATTGGTGAACAGTACACCCTCATCTATATTACATGATCACCTCATACACATACAGGCAAGGTAAAGTCAGAAATACAAAATTCCTAAAAGAATTTCCCTACACGAGTATCTAAAATTTAGCTTGCTAATATGAATTATACCTTGCTAATAACTCTAAGTCTAAAAGACATGGTCCAATTTGCTTAAGGCACAACTTCCCCACAATCTCACTCCATACACAAATTTAGACTAACGAATTTTTAAAGACAGAATTTTGCTAGAATAGGGCGTTATATAGACGGTTTGCAACGCCTTACAATAAACTTTCAATAAGAAACTAAATCCTCACTAATAGTATGAACGTGAAAGTGAGTTTGAACTTTCTTACGCTTACACGCTTAAACTATTCAACATATAGGTCCATTCTTATTTCGAAATTTCCTTCCAAACTACGCCCCGCTGGTTTCTGACTTTTTGAAACATCTCAGCTTGGTCTTTAAAGTTAAATTACAACAAAAAACTTATTATACATAACGTAGAGCAATGGTGGGGAAGGTTGGTTTAATACAAATGTTACATTTTGAGCTTCCAGACGTTGATTCCAGATTCCAGGAAAAATCTGTCACAAGCGTTAGACTTCAGACGCTGGACTAGTTGGAATTTTAAATGGAACTAAACATAACAAATGTTATTAATTGAAAATATTTAATAGACTGTTCTCAGCAAACATTGTTTTATGACAGTATAAACCTAATTTGTATTAATTAAACAGCTATTCTTAATTTCTTTTTATTTATAGTCTTGAAAGCATAGAGTAAGATTGATAGTAACAACACTTCTTATTTTAACCTTTTATGCTACCACTGTTGAGCACAGTAACTACATAACTTAACTGTAAATTTTTTGCACATATTAAGTATAAAGTACTTAGTCAATACTTTAAAGGAGTTATCAAAGACAAAGTTATCTAACTTTCACTATAAATTTAAAGTCTTTTATAATAATCTTAACTTTATTTTGACAAAAGTAGGTGTATAAGACCTTGATAGGGTTTTATTTCTTGATCGGGAAAGTAACGCAAATCCATCTATGGAACAAAACTTACTAAGGCCAGAGTAAATTACAATAATCATAAATATAAAACTTTGAGATTTTTCTTCATCATGACAACAAGAGTAACTCAACATTGAAATATAATTCAATAATGCTAGAAGTGTTCTCATACGTACAAAACTTTTTAAATTGCGAGCGAAGTCGCGGGTAACTGCTAGTAAACTATTGTATTAACTATGAACCACTCCTACAATAGTAGTACAAGTCATTGCAAGAGTAAATATGAGATTTACTTAATGTTTATGCACTAAGGTGAAATGTGGACACAAACTAAAGTTGTGGGTATAAATAAATCTTTGACCAAATTAAATGAATCCCTGCATGTGAATACTAATGACTTAATTTGCCACTGGAATGGGAATTGTGCAATAAATAAAACAGCAGTATAGTCGCACCGGCCCGGTAGGACGGCAATGCGTTTTTCTAACTTTTACCGAGGTGTTTTTATTTAACTAAACATTTCCTCTTCATCACTACTCATAATAGTTACTAAAAGGTTTAGTGCAGCCTATCTCCGTAATGTTAACTTATGTACCTTTTTCTCAGAATATAAACAAGATAGCCCACGTCTGTTTTTTTTTTTTTTTTTTTTTTTTTTTTTTTTTTTTTTTTTTTTTTTTTTTTTTTTTAAGGTCCTACTTTCACACACACGAGGAAATTTTAAAAATATTATATTGATAACTGATACATTCTAAATGTTTTTAAATAAAAGAATAAGATTCTGAAAAACTTAGGTTATAATTTAATTTTTCCTTTTATAACTCTGGGTTGTTTATAGTATCCATTAGTGTGATAAATAAATATATTATAGTATTTTATCATATACATATATAATATATATAAACTAATTTATCATATAAGTTAGAAAACCTTTTTGTTTATATATATATATATATATATATATATATATATATATATATATATATATATATAGAAAAATATGAAATGGTTAAATGAACTCAAAAATTATTGGATTTGTTATAAATAAAATATGTGCTGGTTCATTTGAGTGTTTTGTGTTGCCGATCAAACCTAATAATTAAATCCTATCACAATAGCCCTAGCTTCAAATAATATATTTTGTAAGTATATAATTAATTCATTATAATTGTAAATTTTGTGAAAAATAGATAAAGTACTCTTTATTCGTGGGCGAATAATGTGATTGTAAACTTAATCCCAATTAATTTTTCGAAACACTGACAACTTTAAATGATAAACTATCGTATGTATATATATATATATATATATATATATATATATATATATATATATATATATATACATATATATTTATTTATTTATAACCTAATATATCTCTAATTTTTCAGTGCATATATACGACAGTTTATCATTTTAAATTAGTACGTTTTGTGAAAAAACTTTTGGCCTGTATTTGATAGCGGATTTAGTTTATAAACAAACAATAAACTTAAAAAAACTCATGCCAGTAATACATCGAATTTTACTTGCAATCAGTGCAAGAATACTCAGATCTAATCCATTATTATAACTGTTTGTTTGGTTTAATTACTTTATCAAACCTCCTAAGTGGGTTTCTTCAAGTTACCTGCGGAGGAGTGAGCAATCCACCATAGGAGGTGTCATGCTGACATTGTACTATAAAAAGTTACTTTAGAAGCTCAAGCCATCCTAAAATTAATCTTTTTGGAAGACGGTGTTTTATTCATAATAAGAATATAAAAATAATTACTTGTTATTTTTCTTACTTATCATTTCTTACTTGCAATATTAAATGTATTAGAAAGGAAATTTAAATTTAATTATATGTACCCAGACATATAAGAACGCAAAAGTTGAAAATTCCATTAAAAAATTAACAAAAAATTCCAAACGTTGATACGTAATAACAGGTGTAATTTCTTATCATTACTGTAAAAGTTTTTTGTTTAAATTATTTTGCTGTTTTTTATTTCGCTGATCACTTTTTTTTTAATTGCGATATAACATATGATTAAAAGGAAATATTATAAAAGATATAGAAAATTTCCAAAGGTGATACCGGTCAAATCTTCATTAGTATAAAATAAAGCACTAAAGTCGCAGAGCTCTTCGGTTTGCGATGTTTAAAATCCATAAGTACTTTAATCTTTCTAAAAAGTTGATTTGTCTTGCGCACTCAAAGCCAATTAAAGCAGATTCTTGTTCGGCAAAGTTTATCAAAGCTTTATTAAAACTTATACAATTTTGGCGAAAGACTAGAGAAAGTTGTTTAAGAAATGAAGTTGAGAGTAAGACTTTTGTTCTTTACTTTGTTGAAGAGTCCTTATCGATTTAGTGGTTTGGAAGACTTATTATGTAGTAAATACCAAATGAAAATAGTGCTTACTTCAGATTTAAACATCCATAGATGTAAGTGAAAAAGATATATGTAAGAATACATCATTACATTATAATCTGAAAAGACACTTTTGAACTGCCTCCAAAAAAGTATTTTTCACTGTCACAGTACTCTAACCTTTTACTCTCTGCCACTACTCTTTGTGTGCGCAAATCTACGGACTCCAGGTTTAGATTTTTTCTACACTGCAAAGGCCTAACATAGTTCTGTTTCTTTTGAAATTCTTTCGTTTTAAACTATCCAAACATATCATAGAATACTGTACAGAATTTTAAGGCATTTAATTGGGTCCTTTAAAACAGTTAATCTAAAACTTCGGGACCACGAAAGACTGTACTTAATGATTAAAATCAAATTATTCTTAATAGGATAAGAGGATTTGAATATTTTCTAATGACTACTATTCACTACAGGAGAATTTGGCCAGCAATTAAAAAATAAGTATCTTATTCAGCAGGAAATGCTTTCTAAAAACCCAACTCAAGAATGAGTGTATGGAAATATGAACAAGGATTCTTTGAATACAGTATCAAGATATTTTCTGCTGGGATGGTTACCTTTCCTAGAAGCCATCAGGAACTAAATTATACCTAAAGAACTAATTAAATGTGTGCAGCAGCTGCATCAACCGTGATTTCCTAGAGTTTCCTTAATACACAAAGTTTACTCCTCGTTAACATTAAATTACATCTTACTCTGATATGAAGGAAGAACCAGGATATTCTCAGTTGATCTAGGATACTAACGCTGTTTATCTTATCTCGCGCCAATGCTTTTATCATCAGTTCACATCTTATTCTGATATGAAGGAAGAACCAGGATATTCTCAGTTGATCTAGGATACTAACGCTGTTTATCTTATCTGGCGCCAATGCTTTTATCATCAGTTCACATCTTACTCTGATATGAAGGAAAACCCAGGATATTCTCAGTTGATCTAGGATACTAACGCTGTTTATCTTATCTCGCGCCAATGCTTTTATCATCAGTTCACATCTTACTCTGATATGAAGGAAGAACCAGGATATTCTCAGTTGATCTAGTATACTAACGCTGTTTATCTTATCTCGCGCCAATGCTTTTATAGTTTAATCCAAATTTGACACCTTGTGTATCCAGTATTGGCACCATTCTTATCCAAGAGGAATCCTAGGTTACGTTATTCAAGAAGTACTAGGAACGGTGTCGACGTCCTGTCTGAATTGTCATTTTAGTATCAGAACTATCGTATATCTCGTTGTTTAAACATTATTACTGACATAACCTCTAACCCACTATGCAATCGTGATTAAGGTACTATATAAACACTAGATCAGACTTTTAAAGTTACTCATACACCTACATTTTGGTTTGACTGAGATTTATTTAAGGTACAAATACTAAAACACTACCTGATGATTGATATTTTGAACCTGTCAATAATCATTTTGTCAGGAGCTGCTATAGTCTGTGGAGGAATCTGTAATCTTTCTATTACGAATAAGTAGCAATGAAGTTCTTTAAGCTTTTTGTGATGACTATACATGTTGATGATTTTCTTGCTTTCAGAACAACTGGTATTTGATATCTTATCAGTCTTTCAAATATCGCTCGAGATAAGAACCTCTAAAGGGTCGGTGATTATTCAATCATACGCGGTTCCTAAAATGTCTTTGGGATCACCATCACTTACTACTGTGAGATAAATAATCACGCTTGGCGAAATGCTATAATCTCTTGCTATGAATCAGTTGCCATGGAAGTACTATAAACTATTTTTGACGAATCACATGTGATTACAAGTTGTTGGTTTTGTTGATGTGTTGTTTATATATCACTCGTGATAAAAATCTCTAACGTCCCTGTGATTATTCAATCGTACTCATATGCTATAAAGTCTATGTTATTATAATCGCCTACCGAACTTTTTCCAACATATGAACTATTACTGGTGGAGCTCTTCTCTTACTAATAATTTACAGCATTCATACCGATTCAAGTGCTAAATTCAAATTCGGGTTTTCCCCTCCCATCCCATAGGTTTGTCTCTTGCTTCAGAGTGGTAATGTGTAATAGTTTTATCAAGAACGTAACCAGCAAACAAACATTTGGGGGAGATCCAGCCAACTGATATTTTCCCATAGAAGACAGAGAGTAAGGCCTCGTTATGTCCTTTAAAAAGTTCTTGACCCGTTTCTTTGTTGAGAAAGATCTTTCAGCAGTACATTTTAGCAATACTGAATCAAGAACGTAGCCAGGAAAGAATTTGGGGGGGGGGTCCAGACAACTGTTAATTTCCCGTAGTGAACAAATAGTGAGGCCCCGTTTTGTTTCTTAAAAAGTTCTTGTTTTCTTATTTGAGAGTTTTCTTTCAGCAGAACATGTCAGTAATACTGAATTATTTAAATAATAATGAAAAATTATGGTCCGGACTCCTTGGACCCCCATTTTGTCCTTGCAACTAAACTAATTATTACTGCATCATTTTAATAATCGTGAAGGGAAATTACTGACTATCGTATCGATGAATGTCGACTTACATCTTGTGGAACTGTCCGGTAGTAATTAACTTCACTAAAAGTTTAAATTATTTTGTTTCTATTACATAAGTAATCAACTAAATGTCTTCTTGTAGAAAACTATAACTACTACAACGAAGGCATTGAATTATTGCAACGCTTCTTCTACATCTATCACCGAATAAAGCTTTTAATTAATTACTTGAGTGAAAAGTTAATTTAAACAGTTAACTTAACTTAAGATGATTTTGTAGACAGAATAATTACGTTGTACTATATTTCGCCAAACAGATATTTCTTTATTAACTTATTCAAGTTGTCCATTTTAGGAACACGTTACATCGAAAATGTGATTTTATTTCCTTATTTCAAAGAAAACTAACGAATGTGTTCATAACGCGTTAGAGTTTATGATATAAAAAGGTGGAAATTTTGCAACGGGTGAAATGAAGTTGCAATTATCGTGAAAATTTCTTGCAGCAAAGTTAATATATGTGTTTGATACAATATCACAACTTCCTTCGGATGGTATCATAATTTTTATTATTTATCACTACATTTTTTAAAACATTGTAAATAAATCAATAAGTTAAATATTTAAATAAAACGGCCCAACTTAACCTCACGATATTAATCCAGTTTACATACTTATTACTGTTCCTAACTTGTGGCTTTGATTAAATAACTTGAACTAATTGAAATTCCATTATCTTTGTAGACAGACTTTGTTAAAGCGATCAAAGCTCAGTAATCAACGTAAAGATAATCTAATCCTGCCTAGTGAAGTAGGGCGATCTTTTATTAACAGACTTTGCTGAATCGCTCAAAGCTGAGTAATCAATATAAAGATAATCTAATCTTGCCTATTGAAGTGGGGCGATCTTTTATTAACAGGCTTTGTTGAATTGATCAAAGCTCAGTAATCAATGTAAACATAATCTAATCTTGCCTAGTGAAGTAGGGCGATCTTTTATTAACAGGCTTTGTTGAATCGATCAAAGCTCAGTAATCAATGTAAACATAATCTAATCTTGCCTAGTGAAGTAGGGCGATCTTTTATTAACAGGCTTTGTTGAATCGATCAAAGCTCAGTAATCAATGTAAAGATAATCTAATCCTGCCTAGTGAAGTGGGGCGATCTTTTATTAACAAACTTTGTTGAATCGATCAAAGCTCAGTAATCAATGTAAAGATAATGTAATATTGCCACTAGGCACCACTTCACGAGAAGTGGGGCGATCTTTTATTCACAGACTTTGTTGAAACTATCAATTCTCAGTAATCAATGTAAATATAGTCTAATGTGCCTAGGGAATTGGGTTGATATTTTATTCATTTGCTTTGCATC
Source organism: Homalodisca vitripennis (assembly GCF_021130785.1). Lineage (NCBI taxonomy): Eukaryota > Metazoa > Arthropoda > Insecta > Hemiptera > Cicadellidae > Homalodisca > Homalodisca vitripennis. Next base: position 217,367,630 of record NC_060208.1, on the reverse strand, counting down.
AGCGGAACGTAATCAAAGTAATGAAACATATTTTGACTTGGTAATAGTTTTAGTTACACAAGAATGGTCGCTTCATTTGTGTTACTTCACTTGTTTCAATATATCTATGTTTCTGAACGAATTAATTACAGAATCAAAGATTTTCTGAATGCCTCCCAAGTTTCGATAACAATTCTTACTTAATAGAAAATTCCGAATCATTTTTCGCATTTAAATGTATTATTTGTCATTAAGGGCGCCAAATTACAACGTATTGCACAGTACTATATAGAAAAGTCAAAATTAAATAATGATAAAAAAACTGATAAGAGTAAAAAAACGATTGCTTGTAAAAAAATATTAAAAATACAGATTAAACCGTGTTGCTAATTGATAAGTTGCTTAGAAATTATATAGAATGAATAAAGTACCTTCTATACAATTTGGAAGAAATATTTTTTCACTTGTGAATATCACACAACATTTTTATTTTTATAAAGTAATACCAAATGGCAGATATTATTCCTGGATTACTTAAAGTTAATGTTTTTCCGTCATAACTCATTAGGTGATGATTTGTTAATGATTTAATATGAATTCGAAATGTGAAAGTCCAAACATGTTGAAACCTTTTTTATGTTTTCAAGTTATAATTTTGGTATTTTCCCAACATATCATCTTTTCATTTTGTACAATCCCGTATGGTAATGGCCTGAATAAGGAACTGCAATTCGAGATCTCTTGGATTTGTACGATATATTAATGTGGCTGGATTCTTTTACGTAATTTATATTATATGCACTTATATCATATACTTTTCAATACAAGGTTTATATACTGAAAAAATGTTAGTTCCTTCAAATAAGTTTTGACTTAATCAGTTTATTTAGTTATTAGAAGAGTACATGCGTCACGTGAATTTATATTTACAATATCATATCGAAAGTATTGTTTCTTTCTTATTATAACGGGAACACAACTCTGACGATGTAAAGAAAATCTGTAGTAGCAACTGTTACTCTATTCAGCCTCCAGACTGTCGCTAAATGTTTTACTCTTTGGACAAGATTAATGGTGGTAGTTGTAGCTTAGCTTGTTGAAAGTGTTTCTTACATGTGGTTGCCACACGTCCCGAGATATTTCTTGTCGTAACGTGTTGTTGCTTGTTCTAACATGTACGCATAGTAGCCTAATCTTGATTTATATCACTTTAATTTTAAAACGCTACATTTTAACTGATCATAACCTGTAGTATGGAAATAATGTTTAGGTTTCTAAAATAATCTTTTTCTTAAAAAAATGTCCGTTTAAAGTGCTGGTATACGTCAACAAGTACCTAACCGTACAAATAGCCAAATTTATTATTAGATTTATTAGTATTACATCATTACATATTGGTTTTTAGAACCAGCTGTACTATCAGCCATTCTGATTTCAGACCGAAAAGAATGATCGATAAGAATGAAGCATCCAATCCAAATACAACATTATTTTTAATAAATAAATAATAAATACAAATGCCTGTCATTTCAGTAAAAAATATTTGTTTACAATAAAACTGCTTTTCAGAACAACCCATGTCATCTAACACTATTTACATCACAGACAAATATACTTAAAAGTTATAACCTACAGCCTAAATAAAAACTTAATAACCAGTTCAACATAACAAATAATTACCCTACATACTTTTATCAACGCATTCCTAAATACAGGTGCAATACAGAGTTTCGAGTTTCGGGGGAGGTTATTGTAGAACTTAGGACCAAAATTGAGAACCTCCTCTTTCCATAGTAAATCTTGAGTATGGAAAAGTGAAGTAGGTCTCACTGGCGGATATTGCGTTAAAAGACCTCCTACCATAAGCGTAAAATCTCGCTCAGGCACAGCGGCTCAGCTTCCGCAAGCATGTTTTGGATCATTTCCACATGTTAGGGTCATACATATGTTTTTTGTTTTTTTCATATTTTTATTGCCCATTTTTTTTTAATCACTCATTTATATATTTACTTTTGCCTAAATTTTTGAAATGAATTGCTAAAAAGCACCTGGATGGCTATCTTTATGATGAGACGTATTCAATAAACCTAGGACCAAAAATAAGGTAATAAAATTATTTTTAGAGCAACATTGTTCTAAAGGTGTAAAACTCATGATGGTCTTCAACTAAATCCTTCTTCAATATTTTAATATCTCGGACTATTTAGCAATAAATACTTAAACTTCTAGGACTTATAAGAATTCAAGAACTTTTGATAAATCCAATTTTTAAGAAGATTGCGAAAAATCTTGTTCTTAACAATTCCAGGGTTAATTTCAGTTAATAAATTTACTAGACAATTAATCCTCCTTAAAGATATTTTATTAGATTAAAAAATATTAATATAAATTATTTATGATAATACATGCCACAGTCAATTTAGTAAGACGTTAATGCTGCTCTGTTGATTGCCGAAAATGATTTGTTACCGATGGTAAGTTAACATCAATTTACGCTTAACCACTTGTGCTTAGGACAGAAACAACTTCATTAAGGCTTATCTAGGCATTATATGGAACCTTTACGTAGAATCTCCAGTTTTAACTCTAGAATCTTGTCCATAGAGTGTACAGAAAACGATCAGTACTGACAAGCTTTTTTATCGTACTGTATGACGTATGAGAGTGCTTTTTAAACCTCAAAGATAGCTAATTTTAACGACATAATCCGTTCAATATAATATTATATTCAATATCACGCTCTGATTTTAATATACAATAATATTTCTATTCTATGTCTCATCGTCAAGCTTCTTGCACGAATGTTGGATAGTAAATGTATTCGTTTTACAACGCTAAGAATTAGGGTTTTCCTCCTCTCATGTTTAAAAGATATCATGAAAGTTTTTCGAGATTTGCTTGATCGAAAATTGGACTATCCATCCATGAGTCACCGCCAATTATTACCTCATATTATCTATTTATTGTTTGTTTCAAATTATACTTCTGGCTATATCGTCTCAGATTAATCTGTAAGCGCCTCTTAATAGAACAGGGCGGACACAACATTTGACTTGTTACAGAAAATTCCCTGTAGTCGAATATGTTAGACACTACTTTACACATACTACATCCACCCTCTTACAAATAGGTTTCCTTTACAATTTAAGAATATAAATGTTTTAAAACGTTCAGTGCTAAGGTTCCGCGCCTTTTACCCATTATCGCAAAGTGGCTCTTAACGTGACACTTCACTCTAATTGAATTGGTTACTCACCACTTTACACTCATAACAGCCATCCTCTTACTATCTTGTTTCCTCTACAGTGTAAGATTGTAAATGTTTAAAAGTTTTCAGTGGTAAGGTTCCGTGGCTTTGCCTCAAGATCTCAAAGTAGCTGTTAACGTGACACTTCACTCTAATTGAATTGTTTAGTGGACTTTACACTCATTACAGCCATCCTCTTACTATCTTGTTTCCTCTACAGAATGTTTAAAAGTGTTCAGTGCTAAGGTTCAGCGTCCTTTCCCCATTATCTCAAAGTGGCTCTTAACGTGACACTTCACTCTAATTGAATTGGATAGTCACCACTTTACACTCATTACAGCCATCCTCTTACTATCTTGTTTCCTCTACAGTGTAAGATTTTAAATGTTTAAAAGTTTTCAGTGGTAAGGTTCCGTCACTTTGCCTCAAGAACGTTCATTTAAATTAGCTCTAGAATGGTTTAAAGCAAATGGGTTGACAGTGAATCATAATAAAACTGAATACTTAGCATTATCTCTACACAATAATACCAAATACAGTAATTATTCTATTAATTTATTGGGTGTTATCCTAGATGGTAAATTAAGCTGGCAACATCATCTTAATTATTTATGTACTAAACTATCTAGAGTTATATACCTATTATGTAAACTAAGGAATACTGTTACTCAAGAGATGTTGATAACTGCTTATTATGCATTTTTCCATTCACACTTGAGGTATGGTGTGACTCTTTGGGGAAACAGTTCCAGTGCCAAAAAATATTTTTATGGCAAAAAAAAGCTATTAGGATTTTAAAAAATGTTTCTAAGCAAGAATCTTGTTCACCTTTTTTCAAAGAACTTCAAATTATGACCTTGCCAAGTTTATACATTTACTACTCATTACTTGATGTAAAAGAAAATTTGAATAGTTTCATAAATAGACAAGATGTTCATACACACTTCACAAGAAAAAAGTATTTACTCGATCTACCCCCAGTCAGACTCGAAAAGACTAAAAACAGCCAGATATTTTTCAGTATAAAATTATTTACTAATTTACCAGAGAAAGCATGGAATGTTACACTTAATAATTTTAAAGTTACCATTGCAAAGTGGCTGAAAAATAAAGCTTTTTACACTGTTGAAGATTACCTAGCCTGTGATATTAGCTCATTAAGTTTTTAATCCATTGCTAATTTAAAATTAGGATAATTAGCACATATTATATAGATTTTTAAATTATTTAATTGTAATTTTATTGTTTTATTAATGTTTATATTATTGTTATTTAGTTTTAGCAATAGGCAATACTGTATTTTGTCCTTTAACTGTGCCTACATTAAAGATTATTTTAAAGATTAAAGTGGGCTATATAATATGTTTACTTTGTCTATTGCATGATATGTATTGTGCTTAATGACAGTAAAATATCTTGAATCAAGATCTCAAAGTAGCTGTTAACGTGATACTTCACTCATTACATCCATCCTCCTACTATCTTGTTTCCTCTACAGAATGTTTAAAAGTGTTCAGTGCTAAAGTTCAGCGTCCTTTCCCCATTTTCTCAAAGTGGCTCTTAACGAGACACTTCACTGTAATTGAATTTGTTGGTCACCACTTCATATTTATTTTATCTATTCTGTTACAATCTTGTTTCATCTTCAGTGTAAACTTTTTATTATTAAAGGTAGTCACTATCTCCAAATGGCTCTTCAATAATCTGGTTATGGACTTAAATGGTCTGAAACGTTGATAATCTTACATGCAAAGGATAAGTAGAACATTTTAACGGTATGCAATCCTCATTGTTTGTATATGAAATTCCTCTTTTATGGTTTGTTCAAAAAAAGATATAAATTTTTTCATTTACTGTACCTAAAAATTTAACCCTAAGTTACTTTTTTTATATCTATAAGTAGTTTAAGGTTGCAAATATTGTTACTATTTTCAGAACATGAAATATAAATAGAAAGTAGAATATGAACATACCAATGTCATCTTATGGACTAAAACCTGAATTCACTTTACAAACTAAAACAAAATTGTCTTTATCTTCAAAATGTAAAGAAGAAAATTAAATCTTATTGAAGTTATTCTTAGGTAATCTTATTATTTATTAAATTTTGTTCTTTCCAGTGTATTAGAGTACATAACAAACGTGCATAATACTTATAAATTTAATACAATACGTAGACTAAATATTACATCAAAATGTAAAGTTGTGTAAATGTCACAATGTTTTAAAATTTCTCTTAAAATTGCAATCAGGTATAAAAAGGATATTAAATGTTTTTAAAACAAAGTCATGTATTTTGAGCAAATATAACATTATATCGATACGAAATGTGAAGTATATCAAAATCAATAATTTTCTTAAACTTAAATAATTAGCATATTATAACTCACGCTCCAAAAATGTAATCCATATGAGTTCTTAATGAATTGTACCTCAATAATAAGTCAGGTACTAGAATTTACACTTCAGAAAAAGTTATAATTAGTATGAAATATAACTTTCCATGTAATGGGTGTTCCAAGAGTAATTTCATACAATTTTGGGACACCCTAGAGGGGTTCGAAAGTAAAATCCAGTATCATAAACATGTATCCATAAATGTATCCCAATGTTAGTTTGGGGACTGAGGCCCAAAGTTTGGTACAATATTTTCCTCACCCTTATCGATCTGTGAGTATTGATGATGATTATTTGTATTAAATAGCATAATCAAGAATCGTGGAGAATATGCTCCTATGCTAGGTCCCCTACCGGAATTTTGGCTTTAGAGTATACGTGTATACAAAATTTGACACGTTTAAATGATTACTTTGAATAAAGAAACGATTTACTGTTTTACTGTTTCTTTTTCTGACAGACTTCAAGTCCACGACATTTAGTCTCACCAAGCCTCCCATCTTCTCACTGTACCCAAGAGATAAGTAAATCTTGACGTGTGAGCCTAAATAGCACTTTAATTTATGCATTATGACTAATATTGATTATGCAAGAGTACTTACAAACAATGGACACAACAATAATTTAAGTACTTCATCTGTAACAAACGTGAAGTACCATACTTCATACCATACGTGAAGTACCGAAGTAACAAACTTGAAGTATGGTACTTCATTCTCCATTACGATATGGTAATGGAGAAAATGGACTGAAAACGTTCAGTAAATATTTACGGGAACATGAGAGTGACGAAGAGCCTGGAGCATAAGGATGAGTACGCCCTAGTATGAATAAATGAATTTATTTCTCATATTGCAATTCACAAATTCACAAAGTATACAATAAAAAAGGTCTAGAAATCTGAAATGATCACTTTGTCCAGTAGTGTGATCAGTTGTACAAAGGGAAATATACATTCTTTTTACATAATATTTATTTCAGTCTAGCATTCAATAAGCACTTTAGTAATTCGCCAAACTGTGACATCTGAAAGCTATACACAAGAATACATAATTAATCAATTAACTTTGTTTGTCCATAAAGCGTGTATGACATGGGTCAACAATATAATTATACATTAGCAACAACCAAAACACCAATAGGCCCACATATCTCCGTCTCTATCCAAAATAATTTTGCTTATACCAGCACGTTGTTCAGGTATTCCACATTATGTTGAACAAAAAGCCAAGCAATTGTTTCTTTACAAAAATGTTTTATATTGTTAATATTCCTTATTTGGAGTGGAAGTGAGTTACGAAAGATAACTCTATTAACTTTGGGTAGTTTAAAGAATTTATTTCCAAAACTTCTTGTGTTATGCAGATAATTAGGCATTGTAATCTCTCTATTTCCACTTCTAATAAAAAAAACAATCAAAAAACAAAAACAACAACAACAAAAAACAGTATAGACGAACTTGCACTATACTTCGTCTTGTGTAGTCTGTTCACACCGCTTATCCAATGCCTGAGATAAACATTCCTATTATGTCTGTTTCGATGCTAACTTCGATGGTTTCATCACAGAATATGATTTATATGTAAAACTATAGAAGGTAGAGTTATTATGAATCCTTTAACTCTGAATGGTTTATATATGTCTCACGTACAGAGTGATCAAAAACGTTATAACTTTTTTGACTACAAATACAAAGATAATAAAATTATCGGAACATATATTCAGGAATCAAATAATTATTATTTATTGAAACCCTAACATATTATGAAGTTAATCAACCGATTTAGTTACGAAATGTCCTATAATTCAATAATTAATGTTATATTGTATCATTATTTCTAAATCTTTATCAAAATTTGCTAGATGAAGTGTCTCATAAAATTATTGACGTCATTCATGATAGTAAAATGTATCCCCACTTTAGCGTCTCAAATGTACAAAACTAGTTCCGTCCGACCTTCAAACGATGCCAACAAAATCCTGACATAGACCAATCAGTGAAATGTGCAATCAGTTAAATGTCTTTTCTAATCACTAAATTGGATCACATGACGTATAGGAGGAAAACTCCATATAATTATGTAACAAATTCCACCACCGCTGAATGACGTGTTAAATGGGTTTCGAAGAAAAAGAGTAAAGGTTCTGAACACTAATAGAGTAAGAAACGGTCATTAAGGTCAATATTTTGATCTCTTCAAATATGATGATCTGTTGTTCCAAAAAGTTTTTCGTGTGACGTTAAGGATTAAATTTTGGTGTAATCGGTTAAATATCACACCAAAATTTTAATAAATTTTAAAAAGCAAAATTTTTCTTATTGTTAATGAAAACAAATTAAACGGCAAAAAACCACCACTTCTCCAAGATATTCTGTTTGACCAATACGCGAGAAGTTTAATGTAAATTCCTACTGAGGCATTATTTAAAACTTTTAAACGTCAAGAACTTATCATTTCGATATGAACATAAAATATACTCGTGTATAAATGAAGCCACTTGCAGGCACCTGAATATATTTCTTAACACCCACGTTCCAGCCCTGGTAGAGCAGGTTCAATAAAGCACTTTACTCGTATGTCAATCAATATGGTATTAGCCTATTTGAATGTCTATAAAGTTTCATTCACATAAAGTGTTATGTTCTAGATGCTATAATCAGTCCATATTTCATTTAGATGCTGTTGTTATGAGAATGTGTTTTGTGTCTAATGTCTGCTATGAAAATTCTTTAATAAATAGGTGTTTTTAATATTAGAACAAACCATTAAGAAATATTCCTGTGAATTAAAAGGAAATTAATATTATTTAATTATGCCCAATATATCTGAATATTATATGGTGGAAAAATGAATTCTGTGTGGGTTATTTAGCGGTGCCGGGGGACATCGTTCGTAAATCTGTTTATAAGTATCTTACCGAGATTTAACTGAAACGTATAGTTCCCTAGGGGACTGTTTGTTAAGTTCTTCGTTTGGATATAAACTGAAGTTGTTTTTCAAGTATTTTATTTTGTGGTTCAGTTATCAATTTCCTGGAAGTTTGCTCTAGATTAAATCTTAGTAAAAAATTTGCTTATCTTGTAGATAAGCAATATAAATAGGTAAATGTAAACAAAACAATGATAGGATATTGTGGTGTTGTTTTCAATGTTTGTATTCAAATCCCGTTGTGACATTGAATTTATTGTTGTAAACTATGTTTTAAACCCTTTTATATACATTATAGTTATTATTTACTACGTATTATAATTATTTTACATTATTATGTACTCATTCAAGAACGATATAAGTAATATATGGCTTTGACGTCGAATATTAATTTAAATTGATACTTTTACATATTCTTTTAACATATTAATTACAGGCTAATTCAGATACAGTTTTAAAACAACGGGCACTACCCCTTAGTACTATTTTATGGGAGTTGAAACAGTTTCAGATGCAACGAAAATAATTTGCTGACGGTAGGGTTATTTGCAGGAAGTGAGATGGGTATATTAATGATATTGTGTAAAGTTAAAATTTTCAGGATTTAGATTGTCATTATTGGAGAGTGGATAAAATTTATTGGATAAGAAATATTATTATTGTTTTCGATTCATGATCACATCGATCTATTAAAAAAGCATTATTTTAAATGGAATGTGTTTGGAGTATACCTTCCATTCAAGATAATGTGTTTTACCTGTATTTAAATTGTATAAAATATAACAGTACTTTTTTATAACATGGTTGAATAGATTATGTTAATGTACTTACATATATAATTAATTATCATTGACTTGTAATGTTGTGTCTCTACAATATAGACCTCGTTTGAAGGAATTGCAATTGGAAATGATACTTATCTTGACAATGATTCTTGATTCATTATAATATTTTAAAAACTTTGGTAAGTTGGTTTACAACATGGGAATGGGCTCACAGTCGTTTTATGAGGAGTATCTCGCTCTTATGTTGTGAGGTTAGAGAACAATGTCAAATTATGTTTATCCAAATCATAAGCGGGATTGTTTAATTTAATTGTAAATCGGGTATCCAAAAGTTTCTTCAATTCTTCTTTCATTACAGAAAGATCTGAATAAGTGTTGATGTAGACACTGCGATATTCAATGTAAACTTTTTTATAATCATCATGAAGTAGACTCATTCGTAGTTAGAATGAAACATTTTGTTTATAATATTTGTTTTTTTTTATAAAACACCTTCCCCAACCTCTCCCCCACCGTCGCTCTTTCTATATGATCAATAGGGGATTTAAACTTTCAATGTGTCATCATCATTTGTAAAGTTAAGTAAAGCTTCAATTGGAAAGAAAATCATACCATGAAGAGAAGGCGTGCCATCATAACCTAGAGAAGAGTGCATTTTCGTTGACCTACGGACAGTCCAGTTAACCTGCTATACCCACAACGGACAATATTCAATAATATCATAAATGTCATCAATATTTAGCGCCATAATCAAAAGTAGGTTCTACTTAATTTTCAAAGTGTTCTGACGCCAACCCCCCCTTACTAGTTTCAATTGACAGTTTTAAAACCTTCTTATACAACAGTGAATCACTTTTAACAATTCGTTATTTTTTACAATATTTAATTCAAATAAGTACATTATTTTACGTTCTGTTTATAAAATTACATGGAAATTACTACTATTTCCTTTATTCCCTTATGTCTGCGTCGAAACGCGTTACAGTGAAGAGAGAGAGAGACGTAAACTTGAACACAAACAGCAGTAAAACGGATACCTGGGATCACACAGAATCAGCACTTCGGAGACTTCATGCAAATGTTGTACCTAAGCTTTCCTTGTTCAGGAACAGCCGTAATTCCCTACTTCAGTTCTCAGCTACTGATTCACAAGGGGAGAGACGTAAACATGAAAACAAACAGCAGTAAAACGGATACCCGGGATCACACAGCATCTGCACTTCGGCGACTTCATGCAAATGTAGTGTCGAGGCTTTCCTTGTTCAGGAACAGCCGTAATTCCTTACTTCATTTCTCAGCTACTGATTCACAAGGAGAGACGTAAACTTGAAAACAAAACAGCAGTAAAACGGATACCCGGGATCACATAGCATCTGCAATTCTGCGACTTCATGCAAATTTTGTGCCAAGGCTTTCCGTCTTGAGAAAGCATCCGTAATTCCTTACTTCAATTTCAAAGCTAGTTATTCACAGGGAGAGACGTAAACTTGAGCACAAATATACAACCCTACTCCAATTCTCCCATAGAGGAATCCCACGGTCATCCATATTTTTCTTTGGCAAAGTCAGATAATATGTCTACTTACTAATATTTTTCTTTCTAAAGTATATTTCACTTCTTTAAGCCGTATAAAAACTTACTCCTTACAAGAATCCTGTGGTTTTATATCACAGAAATATTTTTCTCACCATCAAACCAAACGCTAATTTATTACTTGTTTTTATAACAAAAAGTACTTTCTTTCCAGTCATAAAAGACCTCAATCTTGATAAGTTTTTATTTATACCTTTTTACATTTAAAATCTTTAAAAACGTTTAAATCTCAATAAATTATAGTCCTTTTTGCGTATTGCAATATCGGTGTTATAACTTTATCAACAATTATTATAGTTGTAAGTCTACTAAAAATACAAATTAGTAATTGTCTTAACGGAAGTTTTTTTATATTAAAAATTAAATGCAGTACAAATTTTAAATAAAGAGTGTTTCAAATGCCCCACCATCAACCCTAACATATAAATTGTGGTAATATTTTAATCTCCTTTGGATATTTATAATAATAGCATATGAAGGCGCATTTAACAATTACTTTCCACCACTATAAAATGAGATATAGTTTATAGTTCATAACTAAGAGATTAGTTATAAATATAATTTTAACTTCGTATTTAATTGATATAAAATAATAAAAAGTTTGTATAGTTTCATGTCATCGGGATGTTCAGCCTTAAAGGATTAGCTTATCTCAATGTCAGGTAACTACATTTTATTATTACACTACTAATGTAATAACATTACAATAAAAGTATTTAGTTTAATCCGTATACAAAAACATTTCAAAACCACTACAATACGTACATTTAATAAATACAACTATTGTCTTCCACAATATATCAAATACTACCTTGTTGGTTTACATTCATTGCTGATATAACGTACTTTTTATTTAGAACACATATAACAAAGTATGATCATTTTTTTAAATAAATCTGAAATAATAATTGTCTTTTAGTTTACGCCCTGTATTTCATACGCTCTAAAAGAAATAGTATTTTATGAAGCACTTTAAAGCTAAAGAAATACATGCACAGGAAAAAGGTCGTGTTAGAAATCAATAACAATCATGAAGCAAACTCAAAGTGTACATGAAAGTGTTACTATAATTGGAGTTAAATTGTAATGGATGAATCTTATTCATTGATTTAACAATTTGGAGTATATAGTATAGGTTTTGTTATACGGATCGAAAGAGGTGAAAGACTTTCAGACCAGTCTTTAAATTTGAGTTTAGTTTAAAATAAGGCTAAGAATTTGCACTTTGATCATAAAATCAATATAATTGACAAAGCTTTAAACATGATTTTTACATTTAAGGAATCAGAAGTCTACAATGAAACAACAAATAAATATTAAAAATATTACAATCAATAAAACCAGTAAAATGATTTCTAAAATATAAATGAATAACACAGATTATTATACAAGACACTATTATTTGCTAGACTTTAAAACGGTACACAAATTACAAAATTAAACCATAAATATAGTTTTTAAACATATAATAATTTATATCTTTATATTTCTTATTTGTGTTTCATCTACAGCAACTGCAATATGCTCAGTGGTACAACAATGTTTTAGTACGCGTAAAAAGTAGTGAAAACATACATCAGACGCGTACATCAAGAGCGTGTAAGCAGTAATGAAAATGTAATTGGAGCTACATTGTGGTGCATGGACCAGCATACATGACTGGTTGTATATGAAAGATAATTATAATTATCTTATCAGCGTACTGTTTTCAATAGGGACACGGAAACCAAGAACGTTTTAGCATTAATGACAGTATAATTTGAGCTTCACTGTGATGGTTTGACCAGGAGTAATGACAAATTGGAGCTTCATTGTGATGGATGGACCAGCAGACATGTCTTGTTGTATATAAAAAGATAACTATAATTATCTTATCAATGTACAGTGTTCAGTAGAGACACCTTGCATCAAGAGCGTGTAAGCAGTAATGAAAATGTAATTGGAGCTTCATTGTGGTGCATGGACTAGCATACATGACTGGTTGTATATGAAAGATAATTATAATTATCTTATCAGCGTACTGTTTTCAATAGGGACACGGAAACCAAGAGCGTTTTAGCATTAATGACAGTATAATTTGAGCTTCACTGTGATGGTTTGACCAGGAGTAATGACAATGTAATTGGAGCTTCATTGTGATGGATGGACCAGCAGACATGTCTTGTTGTATATAAAAGATAACTATAATTATCTTATCAATGTACAGTGTTCAGTAGAGACACCTGCATCAAGAGCGTGTTAGCAGTAATGACAATGTAATTGGAGCTTCATTTTGATGGATGGACCAGCAGACATGTCTTGTTGCTACTGTTGATGAATTTTCTATAGAGATGGATTCGTTGGGACAAAGTGAGGACCTCATTACATTTTACAACTTATCATCGAATCTACAGCTTTTAAAATAGGAGTAACATAAATATGTAGGTTCTACGTAGTTTGTAGGACCAACACTTTTTGTAAGTTGCATTTAATTATTCCTTGGCCAACTATTTCTCCTCGTTCAATCTGGAATTGGGCATATTGCATATTGTCTCCATACTTAAATATAAATATATATTTAGTTTCAAAAATAAATTTTCTTAACATTAATGTTGATTTTAAAAATGCAATATCCTTTATTCATGATAAAATATGTTTTTCCGATTCCCATTTTTATATTTTGTCTGCGGTGAAATAAACTTAATACTCTTGATTATATTATATTTCACGAATGTTATGAAATAATCGTTTAGTGAACTGGCTAAATTTATTTACAGAGTTAAGCAAACATTACTGAATGAATACCTGTAACCGCGAAGGACAATTTAAACAATTCTTAATTTGACAGCATTCAGTCCGGCTCCATTGTTTAGTTCATATAATTGTTTGCTATCAAACGGTGTAACGATTCGAATAAACGGTCTTCTGAGCTGAACATTGTTCAATTTCCTGGAACAGTTTGCCTCGCGTTAAAATCGTAAAAGATTGTTTGTTTTGTATTTGAAAATGGATAATTGTTTATTGGAATCGAAGTAATCCTAACAATTAAAACAATTACATTGGAATTTCTTACTCGGCTCAGATTTTTAATATTTTATGTAAATGATGTCTGAAGATACTAAAATATGTATATTTTTATCCAATCATAACGTAATTGAACAAGAAGTGAATTACGCATAGAAATATATCTTGTAATTGCATTTATTTATTTCAGCGAGAAGCAGGCAGTTTACAATTAAAACAACAAGTTGGCGCACATGTATATGAATACGAAATAGATAAATATGTGCTAGACCTCATAACAGCAACCAAAAAAGAAATGGTGTTTTGTTTTCGTGTACTTAGATTAACGATCTTATATGGATAATGCATTACATTAAAACAGGTTAATGCATTATATAGTACCATTGGCAAATTAAAGTTTACTTTAAAACTCAATTTAGTAAAAAATGAAGTTTCCATGCATATCAAGCCGTAATAAATTAGTTAGGACAGTGGAAGTGTTTATAGGAAAAGTAAGCATTAGCGAGAAGTACAACACTATTTAGTGTGATATTATGGAACAACAAGGATATTTTATTTACTAGTTAATATTCATTTTAAAGTTTAAAGAGGATTTTAGCTCTGCCAAGAGTATCTTTAAAAATCATAGATAAGTTCAATCCCCTACTCAGACCGGTATTTCGGACACTTTACCTGGGTCTAGGCCCTCAGGGAGGCCCGTCACACGTCTATCTGGTGAGGGGGCGCGGTGGTGGGACATGATGGGACCTGGTTAAATATTCAGGGCCTGGCAAAGCTTAGTATGGCCCTGACAGTCATATAACTGAACTCTTTAAAGAATAAATCACTGTATAATGTAACCCATCACAACAATAGTGTGTATGGGCAAAGATTTACCCATTACATTGGACGTTATAATATTGAAATATATTTTTAATTCAACTTATGTATACCAAAGTATAATAGTTTGTATTTTAAGGAGAATGTATTGAACTTATTGATAGACGTTTTGAATAAGTTCACATAAAAAGGTACTTCTAATAAGCATGAAATAAAGCAAATAAGTAGAGCATGTAAAGTGAGCTATTAATCTTAGAGACTATATCCGGGATGAAGCAGGCGTAGCGATCACGAGTTCATTATAGTGGACTTACAAAGCAATATACCCAGTACAAATTGCAATCTTTCCCATTGTAGAGATGGACTTCAACTACTATGAAGTGCAGTACTGTAGCTCATGTTATAGTAATGATACCAGTAAAAGAGAAATTTATGTTGGCTGAATATGGCTGAATACCAAGGGAATAGGATTATACAGCAATAAAGGATCGCAAAACAAGGATATAATTATAGTGTTTCAGATTTATAGAGGACAAACTTAACAAGAGACATAGCTGAAGGCGGTAACGTGTGGGCATCCTTTGTACTTTGTTTGGACGAAGTTGAAATATGTCCTTCAGAGACGTTAGACTGGCCTACAAACTATACGTAAATGTAGATGTCGGTTTGTAACTTGGAGCACTTGCTCTATTCAGTGACACGGTTGATCATTACTCCAGGCCTCCAACTTATTGTCCTATTGTTGATACCAACTGCAGTGGTCTTTCATCGCCTTTGGTACATTGCGGATGTGTTATTCAAAGCACTTGCTC
Organism: Homalodisca vitripennis; assembly: GCF_021130785.1. Lineage (NCBI taxonomy): Eukaryota > Metazoa > Arthropoda > Insecta > Hemiptera > Cicadellidae > Homalodisca > Homalodisca vitripennis. The sequence continues at coordinate 217,352,064 of NC_060208.1, read as the reverse complement.
TATTCAGTGACATGGTTGATCATTACTCAAGGCCTCCAACTTATTGCTCTATTTTTGATACCAACTGCGGTGGTCTTTCATCGCCTTTGGTACATTGCGGATGTGTTGTTCAAAGCACTTGCTCTATTCAGTGACATGGTTGATCATTACTCAAGGCCTCCAACTTATTGCTCTATTTTTGATACCAACTGCGGTGGTCTTTCATCGCCTTTGGTACATTGCGGATGTGTTGTTCAAAGCACTTGCTCTATTCAGTGACATGGTTGATCATTACTCCAGGCCTCCAACTTATTGCTCTATTGTTGATGCTAACTGTGGCAGTCATACATCGACCCAGATATTATGGATGCAGATGTGTTGTTCAAAGTACTCACTCTGTTTAGTGACATGGTTGGTCATTGATCCAGGCCTCCAACTTACTACTCTATTGTTGCTACCATCGGCGACCGTCTTTCATCGTCTTTGGTAGATTGTGGATGTGTTGTTTAAAGCACTCACTCTTTGAGTGAGGGTATCTCTCGTATAGTTACTGGATTTCCAAGTAGTAGCATAAAAGTAACTGAAATTTCAAGTTATTGCGAAAAAGTGATCAGTTTAATCCAGAGTTAAGGGGATAACCCTTGATTATCCATTGGATATCCAGTAGTGGCACGCCAGTAACTGAAATTTAAAGCTATTGGTGGATGTTCATTTAATTCTCAACTCGGAAAACAAATGAATACTCTAGACCCTGAGAGATTGAATCGGGAGGCTGATGATGTACGGAGTCTAGTCTCTCCACACTGCATCAGAGAATACTGAGAGAGGATCTAGTGAGGCCAATCAATAGAATAAAGCGGCTGTTTCTTATACAGCGCCATTGGTAATTCTCCTCAATCCTCCTGGTTACAAGCGCAATTAAAGATTAATCTTTATCCCCACATTTTATGGTTATTGACCCACGAATTGCTCTTTTACATACTTTTGTTAGGTATATAACTTTTTTTACCTTTTTTTATTGTTCAAGGAGAATGCAAATGTATCACTTTATTATTTTACATGCAATATCTGCAGTAAATGTGTGTATAAAAAATAGTTTAGGAAAACATTATTGCAATAGCAGACCTAAATTGCCTCAAATCTAAGGAATGACGTGCTTCGAGCCTTCTGGAAGAATCCCAACCTACAAAATTGTGTATATAGTGATTACAGATTGTTGCTACTTTCACTTTTAAACTCACAACTATTCAAGCAAATAAATACATCTCCCTTGATTTTTAAGCAGTCACTTTGACAAAGAACTGAGATTATTTCCCATTATTATAAAACAGAATGGTGGAATATATATATATATATATATATATATATATATATACCTTTCTAAATTTTATTGCACTGTAAAAGTTTTTGAAGTGAAAACTTCTTTAGGCGCGTTGAGCGTTTTGGTAGAGGGTAAAATCCTCGGTTCGCGTCACCGACATGCTAATGATACTAACCTGCATGAAAAAGTCAGTCTCGCTGTGTTTTTTAACCGTAGACTTGGCCGCGGACTACTAACCTGCATGAAAAAGTCAGTCTCGCTGTGTTAAAACTGTCCCGGCGGAGTATGAAAACAGACTGCGAAAATCAGTGACCTTTACGGCTTCCTCTCGCGATTTAAAAGTGAAGCCAATGTCGTATAATTCTGTAAGATGCGTTCAAATTAAAGCTCTTAATATTGGCAATCTATTGGTTACATTTTTAAATATTAAAAAAAATTTCGAAATAATGTTTATTATTGTTTACATTTTACATAGCGTTTACAATGACAAGAAAAAAGTAGTAAGCGAGGATTTTTTTTTATTTTTTGGTCAGACAAAATTTGTCAGCGAGAAAGTTGTGTGAAAATAGATGAATATTTTTTTTGTAATTTATCATTTTTTTATTGGAAGTTTAGTTTAGCCTGTAGTAGCGTATGAAGTGATGAGTGAACGTTTCTGCCGGAACTGTAGTTGGCGCATTGGCTCACTGATACCGTATTAACTCAATAAATTAGTTTATTGTGCAATAAAAATACCTTTACGAAAGAACCAAGTTAATTTAACTAATTTATTAGTTTTAAAAATATTGTGGGTTTAATTGTTATTGCAATTAGATACTTTATCCGTAGCAATAACTGTATTATTTACAACGGTGTTCAACTCACTGTTGTTCACTCGGTGTTTACTCACTTGTATTCTATGTTTAACTAACTATTAATATTGAGCAATTACAACATATTTTTATACAGATAAATGAATAATGAAAACAACGAATATATTTTTAAACATTTTTAATATTTGTATGAATATTTGTATTTAAAATTTAGCATTATTCATTTTAATTATGTTTTTAATATTTAACCTCTTCATCATGAAATGAGTATTATTAACGGTATAAGATTTATCTTACTAGCGTGGTAAAATAGATTTCTAGTTATATGATAATATTTTTTCGTGGATTTTAAAATTGGAAAATTAAAAACGCGTCACATTTACAATTACAGATGTACTGCTACTATAAACGTATTGTTAATTACTCTCAACTTAATAGTTCCGTTTTCACTTCTATCGGCAGTCCCACGACTGCTACTGTTTTTTTTTTTTTCAGTTCAATTGGGATATGTCAAACAAATTTCACTAATTATAAAATGTATTTCCTTGTACGAAACATTTAAAATTTATAATAATGAGCGATAAAATGTTTTGAAGTTAAGTATAAAATGAACAAACGTACGTAATTAGGGGACAAAGTCTTTACAAACAGCAATTTGGTCGGTTCCTTTGGGAGAGAAGTAACTTATAATTCAACAACTTTGTGTCATAGATTCTCTCTGAAAGTTTACTAAATTCAAATGGTATTTTTAATTGTTTTAAATTGCCAAGTGGAATCGATTAATGCATAAAATGTTGTAACTTACAGTCATTGTTTTACAGTTAGAATTTCTGTAACAAGTGTTATAGTTATTACAGTTTTTTTGTATTAACATTTCTAATGTATAACAATTTGTTGTTTCATGCCAAAGTTCTTAAAATATTTTCATCTTGTGTATATATATATATATATATATATATATATATATATATATTTGTCAATTATACTTTCGATGTGGTTATTTATAATTTTCTTACTATACTCTCTGCAGACTCATTTTCATTTACATATTTCTAATTCGCAAGTATAAACAAGTGGCTTAGTATTAGTTGTTAAATAAATAACGTTGCATAATTAACACATTGAAAATCATTTATACATGTGTGAGTTATGGATTAAAACTCGTTGCAGGTACTCAACAGTTCGTTGGATTTATTGAAGAAAATATTTTATTACTTTACGGTGTATTTATGTCAACAGTGCGATATATTTTATCATATACAAAATATAATATTGCATATGCATATAACCCCGTTAAATTTAGTCGTATGATTATTAATTAGATTTTTTATTTATATCTATATTTGCTTAACACTTTGTAAATTTACATGTAAGTACTTTTTGATGACCGCAAATACAGAAAGATTAATGAACTATTTAAAACAAAGAAGTATACTTCATGTTTATATATGAGCATTTATTTATTTCTACAGTCTGATTTTGAAATGACATTAAATGAAAATTCTTTATTTATTCAGGGAAAGTTAGGGCCTCATGGCCCTTTCTTACACTTAACCTGCGGCAACATAAAATTTGAAACATTAATTAAGCATTAACTTAAGAATAAAAAAATTTAAGAAAAATAATTACATTTAAAACAATGTGGTAAAATTAATATAATATTTTAACATGATAAAATTTAAAATTTTAAATTAATAAATTAATAAGTTAACCTGTTCTGTAATAACCACTTCTGTAATTCTTAAAACATATAAAATTAATTATATACTGTTAATATATACATAACACTAAAGTAGTTATTGGTAATGAGTCTTTTAACTGTTATAAACACACAATCGAAATGAGTGAGAATTGTGCCCTGTCTGTGATCCATAGCAAGTCATAATGTCATCCGTCACTTTTAAAAGTGCAGTTTCCGAACTGTGGTTAGTGCGAAAAACCAGATTGGTATTCACCTAAAATGTTGTTTGTAAGATAGATGTTTAGTGAGTTGGCAGTACACAATTCTCTCTAGGCCAACTCACAAATTTTCGAATAGTGAGTTGAGGATATCATTAGGCATTTTTTGTAAATATAAAAAAGAGTTCATTAATACAATTATAATGGTTATTCTCATACTAATAGAATCACACAAAGAAACTTAAATGGAAACTCTAGGAGTGATATTAGTATATGTTACTCTACGCAATGCTCTACTCTTTTCCACTTGAACATATTAAAATATTTTGAATTGAATATTTGGTAGTTTGAATTTTTCCTATATAACCTTATTTTTTTCGAGAAGTTGATTCTAATCATGAAGTAGAACAGACCCTTACTCATATCCCTATAATAATTATTAAATACTCACGCGGATCCCAAACACATTGCGAGAATAGCGTTCTCGGGCTAATCATATAAAAAAAAGTTTTCAAAAAACACTTATGTATTACCACAAATTCTTTACAAGTAGCCAGCCATTTTATTTACAGTTTATTGAAAAAGTAATAAATTATTAGAATCGGAAATGTGCACTTTTTTCAAGCTGAATAATACTGTCAGACCTATTATTTCTCATGGTATTTCTACTAATACCACAACGTATTAATATAATATTTAAATTACATAGCACAAAGCTATTTCAGTAGTATGCACCCATTAACGTTCACACTTTAGATTGAGGAGGAAATTGCGGTGGATAAAAACTAGTGGCAGTTACAAGTAGAAATACCAACACAATTTGTAGGGAAAAACACTTGATAGATCCAAACGTGTTGCACCTGATCCAAGAGGAGATCCATCTCCTGAGTCATTCATCACAGAACTGGTCAAGAGTTCAATACCGCTTGAACCCTCCGCTTGTTAGTAAATACAAGTTTTTTAAAACTGAATGAGCTGGTTCAGATAATTCAGTTCCTTCCATGTTTGTCTAAAGTATGAATAATCTTCCTATCACGACAGAAATAGATTAACTAATTTTATTAAAAATATTATAGATAGAAACATTAACCTTGCAGCCAAGATTGTTATAAATAAAGACATATTTATATATAATGTCCATATTTATATATATTGATTTCAATAGTGTTGGTGAGTTTTTACAACTGTTTTCTGATTTACTAACTGCCTTGTAAAGAAGATTCGATAAGGTCAAAGATGAATAAGAAAGTTATTAAAGTTTCAGGTTATTTTATGTAAAAAATATGGTTCATGAGTTGAATGGAAAGTATTTAAAGCAAATGGACTGGAAAAACTGTTTGGAGAAGAATGAATTTATTTCTGTTCATTTCACAAAACCGAATTCTTGTTGGGGAATAAAAGTACCCTTACCTATCATCGATTATTGTGGGACATGGAAGAAATCACTTTAAATACTTATATGAGGTTTTATACACTAAATTAATTTTCTTACCAGTATTTACACACTTCTTTGCTAGTGCTCCCTGCCGATTAATAGTGACGTCATCCTTTTCAAAGGACATAGCAAACATTCCTGTGATGTAGATTTTTCACTGGAAGATATTCCAAAATCACTGATAAAATTTTGAAATAGTTTTACTTTAAGTTTCAATAGCAATATTTGGGGTTCTGAAGTCTGAGAGTAAAAACAGTTTTTATTCGTACAACTGTAACAAATTTCTCTGCAAAATTTCATGTATTTGATTGAATAGGTTCAATAATATCAGTAATACTTCAAGTTAATGCCAGTACAATCTCAGTAATTCTCGGCTAGAGTAAGTCAACTGACGAAGTACGATATCAATTATTTTCGGCTACACTTGGTCAATTGACGAAGTACATCTCAGTATTCTCGGTTAGGCTTAGTCAATTGGTCAAGTACAATCTCAAATATTCTCGGCTAGAGTAAGTCAACTGACGAAGTACAATATCTGTATTTTCGGCTACACTTAGTCAATTGACGAAGTACAATCTCAGTATTCATGGCTAGACTTAGTCAATTGGTGAAGTAGGAATCTTCAGTATTCTCGGCTAGAGTAAGTCAATTGACGAAGTACAATCTCAGTATTCACGGCTAGACTTAGTTAATTGGACGAAGTACCATCTCAGTATTCACGGCTAGACTTAGTCAATTGGTGAAGTACAATCTCAGTATTCTCGGTTAGAGTAAGTCAATTGACGAAGTACAATGTCAGTATTCTCGGCTAGACTGTCAACTGGCATATCCACACGAATATTGCACTCAATCCACAATTATATATAGCCACAGGAGTGACTTTAGAGAAATTCGTGGCTCAACAAGCTGTAGTAAACATGATTATTCTTCAGGTAGATATCAAGTATCCTCAGAAAGTAGGCGGAAATATGAGAGTAGTTTTCGTAAAATTTGGAACATTACAGCCACCTCAGTGAACTAAAAATATTCTGTTCATGCAGTACGGTAAGCAAGTAATAAACGACCGTGGCAATCAACGGCTTTCTTTCTCATGTTCCTTAATGAACATGTTCTTACATGTTATTAATTTTGTTGTCTTTCTTATAGCAAAAATTAAATTTATAGAAACTTCGGAGCAATGATTCTTGATGAACAATAAAGCACAATAGAATAAAAAACCAGTTACATTTAGGTCAAACTTGCAAGCAAAGTAGAATTAAAAGTGAACTTTGTTAATAACTTTCATTGAATTTTGGTAATTTAGTAATTTAATAATATTTAAATTGAACTGTTTTATTGTGAATTTTTTTATTGGAAAAATAATTTAACCTTAATAATTGTTCGAGAGAGTTGTATCTGAATTGCAAAGACTTAAAAGTTAAGGTACAAACTAGTGGAAATAGAACTTTGATTTTTTATTTGAAAACTTTATTAATTTATTTTAGGAGAGAGCTCTGATTTTTTAGTTTGATATATTTTACTGAAATTTTTATTTTCTTGCCATAAGGGCCTTTTTAATATTACTAAAATGGTTTGTCAATTCTTCTGTGGAAAATAGAGAGTGATGAAATTCTGAAGCATTGAACTATTTAATTTGCCATTTTAAATAAATCAATTATTTTTATTTAGAACTGTGATTTTTGTTTTAGACAAACCAGATAATATTTTATAGTGAAAAATTTAGTAATAAATTTTAATGAATATTCACTTGGAGCTTACTAATCAAAAAAATATCTTTTATATCGTCTTGGATGTCTGATTGATAAATTTTATTTATAATATTCTGAAATATTAATACCTATAATCCAAGTCGTTATAAAGTTCCAAATAATGCCTGAGTTGAAATAACATCAAACTGTCGTGAATTGGTCAGACAGAGTAACTTGGAGAAGTTGTGTTTATTGACCTAACTAAAGAATTCGATTGCTTAGACCACAGCAAACTGCTTGACAAATTGGAATCCCATGGCATTAGAGGCGTGTCCCTTTCGTGGCTTAGTTCATTTCTAAGCCATCGATCACATTGCAAACCAAGTTTCAAACCCAATTGAAATGAGGTATGGGTTCCCTTAAAGCTCCATTCTCAGCCCGATTTTCTTAGTCTATGTCAATGACTTAGGATCATCACTTCTGCATGGAAAATTCGTGCAGTATGCTGATGACACAACTGACTGCTTCAGTGGAAAGTCAAAGATGGCTGTGGAACAATAGGCTTTTGTTGACCTCAAGAACTTTGTCCAGTACTTTCAAGGCCTCAATCTGACAACAAAATTCTTCTAAATCAAACTTTTTAAATTTTTCTTTGCGCTCTGTAGAATCCAAAAAACGGCCCGGGCATCATGCTAGCAGATTCCATGCTAGAAGAAGTATGCCTCGAAGTTCCCTTGGTATACGCCTATATCGAGGGTTGACATGGAATATACAGATCGATTAGGTTTTGCGTAAAATTGTCTTCAGGCATTTATGTTTTGAGGTCACTAGCCAAATACTACCCTAATCATGTACTGATGACGGCCTATTATGGCATCTTTTCTACGGATTGATTTTGTGGAGGACGTGGGCAAATAATCAATTTTTAAGAGCGTTTAAATTTTTAAAAAAAGCGATTCGATTAATTTCAAAAATAAATTTCAGAGAATCCTGCAAACAAGTGTTTAAACAATTGCAACTGTTGACTCTGCCGAGTCTCTGCATCTTGCAAACAATTCTGTAAGTCAAGATATGCCCTGATAAGGGGCCGAGACATACATGAGTATGAAACCAGAGGCAGCTACCGGGTTCAAAGACACAGAACGGTTACTTATGAGCACCTGCCCTCACATGCTGGTGTTCATAATCAACAAATTGCCAGATTCCATTAAAACTGCCCCAACGCTCCAAGCGTTAAAAATTTGCCTCACACGCTTTTTAGCGTCAAAGGCATTTTGTAATGTCGGCGAATTTATGGAACACAACTGGAAGACCTACCATTTACAAGACTGCCATTCGGAGTGGATAGAATTGGCATATGAATGAGACTGAAAGAATGCAAAAACTGTATGTGTGAGTGGATATTGTAGTATAAATGATAAAATTATTTTAATTCAAATTTCTAGACGTTTGCTATGCATATTACCATGTTTTCGCAATAAACAATTTGACTTTAACTTTGAAGTAGTATTTTCTGCCGTTTAATTTGTTCTACTTCATTTGAAATAAGACAAATTTAGCTTTTCAAATCAATTATATTGTGTTTTATTGATGTCGTGGAATAGAAAGGGTAGATTGCATAGGCTGGGATTTCTGCTTAGTGGTGCTATGTAGGTGTGATATTTAACATCTTACACCAGAGTTTAATCCTTCTAAGGTCACACGAAACCTGTTTTAGGACAACGGAAAATCATATTTGATGGGATCACAATATTAACCTTAATGGCCGTCTCTTACTCTATTAGTGCTCAGCACCTTTACTCTGTTTCTCGGAAACTCATTTAGCACGTCATTCAGCAATGAGGGAATTGGTAATGTAGTTATATGGAGTTTTCATCCTATACATGTGATCCAATTTAGTGATTGGAAGACATATTTAACCAACTGGCGGTCATTTTTTTCCTGTAGTGGCGGCATGTTTTCGAGCCTCGTGCAAGGGTAATTTAAAAAAATTTATTAAAAATATAAATTAAAAGTAATATATATAGAAGTATATATTTTTGTGTTCAGAATTAAACATATAATAATATTAGTATTTAAATTTGGCCTTAAAAAATGTTTACTAAAATGTTTTTTCCATGAAATTCAAAATTTACATTTTCTTTTTTTTTTAATTTGGGGGGGACCATACCTAGCAAATCAAGTTATAGTAAGAAAACTATAAAAGTGAGATTACCATTTTGTGTCAAATTTATTCTAGTTTCAGAAACACATAAGCATTATACAAATTTATAAAACTATAATAACACTATATAAAAAAAAGCAGCGATGCGCATAAATTGTGAAAATAAGGTGTATATGTAAGAGTTTGCTAATAAAAGTTTTACTAATACAGTTTTACTTCAATACATGTTATATTGCATATTTAAAACTATAGTATTCCTTAGGCTTTTTTTCCCGAATCCAATGGTGCATGAATCGAATCGATACGTTGCCGGAATATACTGTAATGAGTGATTATGCAAGGGAATGTTTGTTTATCAAAAATTTTGACGAACAAACAAATCCACAAACGGGAGATGTTTATCAAAATTTTTGATGAACAACAGTTGGAGGGGTTAACTGATTGGCCTACGTCAGGATTTTGTTGGCACCTTTTGAAGGCGCCACGGAATTAGTTTTGAACGTTTGAGGCGCTAAAGTGGGGAGACGTTTTACTACCAAGAATGACGTCATAAATGTTATGAGACACTTCACCAAATACATTTTAATATAGATTTAGAAATAGTAAAATATAAAATCAGTTACTGAATTAATGAACATTTCACAACTAAATCGGTTGACTACCTTCATAATATGTTAGGTTTTCATTGAGTAATATTTATTTGATGCTTGCAAATATGTTGCGATAATTTATTTATCTTTCTATTTGCAATCACAAAAGTTATGATATTTTTTATCAATCTGTACACGAGGCATGTTCATATACCATGCCATCAGAGTTAATGGACTCGTCATATTAATATCCTCTAGAGTTTTACAAATGAATCATGTACTATGGCAAAACCCTCGGAGATCAAAATAGACATAACGTCAATGTTTATCTCAGGCTGTGGATAAGCGGTGTGAACAGACTACACAAGACGAAGCACAGCGACAGTTCATATATACTAAGGCGTATTCATCCTTATGCTCCAAGCTCTATGTCACTGTTATGTTCCCGTAAATGTTTACTGAACCTTTTTAATCCATTTTATCCTTTACCATATCGTAATGTTTCACGTTTGTTGCAGATGAAGTACTTAAAATATCGGTATAACTATTCCTTTGCATGTTGTAACTATTCCTACATATTAATTTTAGGCATAGTACATGAAATAAAGTTTTTAATGTAAGTTTTAAGCCAGAACGCTCACACGTTGATTGAGTCGAGATTTCTTTATCTTTTGGGTACAGTAAAAGAGGAGAGCCATGGAGAGACTAAATGTCGTGGACTTGAAGTCTGTCAAAAAAGAAACATTAAATAAGTTAATTTTTCTTTATTCTAAGTAATCCTTTAACAGTGTCAGATTTTATATACATATATATACCTCTAAATCCACAATTCTGGCAGGGTGCCTAGCATAAGAGCACCTTCTACAAATTTTCGAAAATGCTCACCGATCTATAAAGGGGAGGGAAAATATTTGACCAAACTTTGAGCTACAGTCCTCAACCGACATTGGGATACATTTATAGATACATGTTTATAGAATTTAAATTTTCATTTCGGACCCCTCTACTGCGTTCCGAAATTGTATGACGTCACTATTGGAACACAGAACACATGTAAAGCTATATTTTATACTAATTACAATTTTTTCTGTAGTGTCCATTCTGATACCTGACATATTGTGTAAGGGACAAGTCAGTAAGAACTTATATGGATTAAATTTTTTCAGCATAAGTTATAATATAATAATCATTTAAATTTAAAAAATTTAATTTTGATATTCTCACATATTGTATTAATATGAGGTTATATTTGCTCAAAATACATAACTGTGTTTTTAAAACATGTATACCTCCTTGCAATTTTATGAGAAATTTTATAACGTAACATTTATATAACTTTACATTTTGATGTAATATTTAGTCTACGTATTATATTATATTTATAAGTATTATGCACGTTTCTTATGTACTATAATGCACTGGAAAGAATAAACTTTAATAAATAATAAGATTAACTTAGAAAAACTTTAACAAGATTTAATTTTCTTCTTAAAATTTTGATGATCAACCGAATTTTATTTTAGTTTGTAAATTAAACTCATGTTTTAGTGCATACGATGACATTGTCATGTTCATATTCTGCTTTCTATTTATATTTCATGTTATGAAAACAGTAACAATATTTCCAACTTTCAACTACTTATAGGTCTAAAAGTAGTTTAGGGTTAAATTTTTTACGTAAAGTTAATGAAAAAGTGTATATCTTTTTTGGAGCAAACCAAAAACAAACGAGAACAAACAACGAGAATTGCATCCCTTAAAATATTCCACTTATTCTTTGCATGTAAGATTACCGAAGTTTCAGACCATTTAATTATATTATCAGATTATAATGAAGAGCCACTTTGAGATAATGGGAACCTTACCACTGAACACTTTTAAACATTTACAATCTTACACTGTAGAGGAAACAAGATAGTAAGAGGATGGATGAAATGAGTGTAAAGTGGTGAGTAACCAATTCAATTAGAGTGAAGTGTCACGTTAAGAGCCACTTTGAGGTAATGGGGAAAAGGCGCGGAACCTTAGCACTGAACGTTTTAAAACATTTATATTCTTACACTGTAAAGGAAACCTACTTGTAAGAGGGTGGATTTAGTATGTGTAAAGTAGTATCGAATCTATTTCACTGCACGAATATTGTGTAATAAGTGAAAAGTTGCGTTCGCCCTGTTCTATTAAGATGTACTTACAGATTAATCTGAGGTGATGTTGCCACAAGTATAATCTGAGGTAAATAATAAATACATAACAATATGAGGTAAAATAATCGCATTATTGACGACGATAATATAGAGACTCCATTTAATTGGGCAAGACTCAAAGATGGATGGTCGTATTTTCAATAGAGCAAATCTCGAAGAACCTTCATGATATGTTTCTAGGCATAAAAGGAGTAAAACCCCAATTCTTAGCATTGTAAAATGACTGAATTCCCTGCGAAATATTCGTTCGGGAAGCTTGAAGATAAGGAAAAGAATAGAAATATTATTGTATTTTAAATTCGGAGCCGTTCTGAATGGAGTATATCATTAAACTTAGCTACCTTTGAGGTTAACAAAGCACTCTCTTACATCAATATGCGATAAAAAAAAAGGTTTGTAAGTACTTTCCGTTTTCTGTGCACTCTGTGGATAATATACACGTTCAAACTGGAGATTCTGCGTAAAGGTTTCAACTGATGCCTAAATAACCCTTATCAAAGTTCTTTCTGTTACCAAGCACAAGGGGTCAAGCGTAAATTTATGTTAACTTACCATCGGTAGCAAATCATTTTCGCCAATCAACAGAGCAGCATTAACGTCTTACTAAATGGAGTGCGGCATGCATTATCATAAATAATGTATATTAATATTTTTTTTAATCTAATAAAATATCTTTAAGATGAATGATTAATTGGAATAGTTGAGATCAAGATGTTTCGCAATCTTCTTAAACATTGGAGTTTTCAAAAGTTTCTTAAAGTCCTAGAAGTTTAAGAATTTATTGCTAAATAGTCCGAGATATTAAAATATTGAAGAAGGATGTAGTTGAAGACCATCATGAGTTTTACACCTTTAGAACAATGTTGCTCTTAAAATAATTTTATTACCTTATTTTTGGTCATAGGTTTATTGAATACGTCTCATCATAAAGATAACCATCCAGGTGCTTTTTAGCAATTCATTTCAAATATTTAGGCAAAATTAATCAAATAAATGAAAAAGTGATTTTTAAAAATGGGCTATAAAAATATTAAAAAACCAAAGATACATGTATGACCCTAACATATGGAAATAATCCTAAACATGCTTGCGGAAGCTGAGCCGCTGTGCCTGAGCGAGATTCTCAGTTTCTGGGAGGAGGTCTTTTTAAACGCAATATCCTACATCAGTGAGACTTACTTCACTTTCCCAAACTCAGGAATGAGTATGGGAGGAGAAGCTTCTCAATTTTGGTCCTAAGTTCTACAATAACCTACCCCGAAACCCGAAACTCTGTATTGCACCTGTATTTAGGAATACGTTGATAAACTTATGTAGAGTAATTATTGTTGTGTTGAACTGGTTATTACGTTTTTTTAGGCTGTAGGTTATAACTTATAGGTTTATTTTTCTGAGATGTAAATAGTGTTGGATGACATGGGTTGTTCTGAAAAGTAGTTTTCCTGTAAAAAAATATTTTTTAATGAAATAACAGGCATTTGTATTTATTATTTTGGATTAAAAATATTATTGGATTGGATGCTTCATTGTTATCGATCATTCTTTTCGGTCTGAAATCAGAATGGCTGATAGTACAGCTGTTACTGAAAACCAATATGGAATGATGTAATACTAATAAATCTAATAATAAATTTGGCTATTTGTACGGTTAGGTACTTGTTGACGTATAGCAGCACTTTAAACGCACATTTTTTAAAGAAAAACATTATTTTAGAAACCTAAACATTATTTCCATACTAAAGGTTATGATCAGATAAATGATTGCACTTAAACATTAAAGTGATATAAATCAAGATTAGCCTGCTATGCGTACAGGTTAGAACAAGCAGCAACACATTACGACAAGAAATATCTCGGGACGTGTGGCAACCACATGTAAGAAACACTTTCAACAAGCTAAGCTACAACTACCACCATTAATCTTGTCCAAAGAGTAAAACATTTAGCGACAGTCTGAAGGCTGAATAGAGTAACAGTTGCTGCTACAGATTTTCTTTACCTCGCCAGAGTTGTGTTCCCTGTTATAATAAGAAAGAAACAATACTTTCGATATGATATTGTAAATATAAATTCACGTGACGCATGTACTCTTCTAATAACTAAATAAACTGATTTTCAAAACTTATTTGAAGGAACAAAATATTTTTTTCAGTATATAAACGTTGTATTTAAAACTATAAGTGCAATATTTAATTAGCATGTAAATAATCCAGCATAATTGAAAATCATATACAAATCCTAGAACACTGGGTTTGGAGTTCCTTATTTACGCCGTTGCCATACAGAATTGTACACAAGGAAAGGAGCATACTTTGGAAAAATATCAAAATTACAACTTTCATAAATAAAATTAGGTTTCAAAATGTTTGGACTTCAAAATTTTCGAATTTATAATAAATCAATAACGAATCAACATTTAAAGCGTTATGACAGCAAAAGTATTATTTTTAAGTGCTGTAGGTATAACATCTTCAATCTGGTTTTACTTTATAAAACCAAAAAGTTGTGTTACAGCTAAACGTGAAAACATATTTCTTCCAAATATGGCGGAAGGTATGTTTTTCATTTCTAAGTGATTCTAAGTATATTATCAATTAAAAACACAGTGCAATCTATTATTTTTGTATTTTATTGAAAACAATTGTTATGTCAGTGAGGGCTTTATTTAATTTAGATTTTTCTATGTAAGGCTGTGCAATACATTATTATTTCGTTCCCGTCATGAAAACTCACACATCTAAATCCTAAAAATAAATTGAAGTTTTCTATTAAGTGAGAATTGTATTGACACTTGGCAGGCATTCAGAAAATCTTTGCTTCTGTAATTAATTCGTTCAAAAACATAGAAATACTAGCTGACCCGGCCACCCGTTGCTGTGGCTCAGTAACTATAGATTAAATTAAATATTTTACTCATTATCTAAATACAATTAAATTATTATTCACTAATAAAGCTGAGAATAATTTAAATCTAAATCTATAAATGAGGTAGATAACATTGATTTTGAACAATTGTTTTGATTTAAAGTTTTTTTTCTTAAATTATTAAAATTGACAATTATCTCAATACTAATTTGTGCACAATATTCTTGTTAATCTGTCTTTTGCTAATACAAACAAATTTGATGACTTTCCCACACGTGAACAGGCCACATACAGTTGTCCATGACAAAAACACGTATTTTCTAAATCTAAACCGCAAAGTCAATATTGTTTGACCTTGCGATTTTGTTTATGGTCATCGCAAATGCTAAACGAATGGGAAATTGAAGCCTTTTGAATGGTATTGAACATTCTGACGCTATTGATGGAATTTCGCGGCAACAGGACGATTTCGCCTTTAAACTTTCCAGTCAAAATTGTTGCTTCAAGAATATTTCCAGTGATCCTCTTGATAACTAAACGTGTACCGTTGCATAATTTAGGCGGGTTTAAGTTACGGAGAAGAATAATTGGTGAACCAATTTTTAATTGCAGATTGTGTGGTGGCATTCCTGGTAAATCCAGAGAATTTAAAAATTCGGTGGGAAAGTTTACGGCTTCGTTTTCGTCAACAACTGTATCGATTGATTTAAAAGGCATCAAATCACTGGGTAATAATTGTTGTATCTGGAAGTTAATTTTGTCGACATCAACGTTTCTTGCTGCTAAAATAGCACGATTACAGAGCCAATCAAGATCTAAATAATTATTTAATATATCCAGGAAGACACTCTCAATTAGTTCACTTTTCGTCTCAACAACAGTGCAGAAATTATCTGGTAGTTTGATATACTGAGTATCTTGATACAGTTCAACTTCACCGTTTCCAATATCCAGCAATTGCTTAGAAAATACTTGTGCCAATGGATCATTTTGCATTTGTACTCGCATAATCACGGTCAATCGAAGAGTCTCGACGTTTCGCCATAAAAACGATTGTTTTAGACATGCGTTAATTTCGTCGGCAAAAGTAGAATGAGGAATAACTGGTAATGTCTGTCGGAAGTCACCAGACAATAGTAAAACAGTACCACCGAAAAGTTTATCGTTGCCTTTCAAATCTTTCATACTTCTATCCAATGCTTCAAGTGAATGCTTATGGGCCATTGTTACACTCATCCCAAATTATAATTGCACACATTTGCAACACTGAAGCCATTCCACTTTTTTTTTTAATGTTACACACTGCATTTGGTTTGTTGTGAATGTCTAATGGCCAACTTCAATCAATGCTGAATGTGCTGTTCGTCCAACATCTAGTAATGTGGCAGCAATGCCTGACGATGCAATTGCCAATGCAATTTTTTGTTGCGACCGTATCTTTGCAAGGATTAATGATATTAAAAATGTCTTCCCGGTTCCACCTGGTGCATCTAAGAAAAAAAATCCACCTTGTTTAGCATAAACAGTTTCTTATAATTCGATTATAAATATTTTCTTGTTCAGTTGTCAATGATGGCTCATTATTCGCAATAATTGAAGCTAAATCAATTTCATTTGTAATTGTGTTTCTCGTTGCAAATCAGTGTTAAGTAAGTCAGTGGCCGGACGATTAGGTGCTGGCATACCATAATGACTAAGTGGTAAATTTGCAATTAAAATACATAAATCTTCAATCAACACTAATGCTTCATTATACATCTCTGGTGTGAAATCTAGATTTGGACATTGATTTGTTTGTTTGGCTCGATACAGGATGTCTTCAGTCATATAATTTTTATATTTCTCCCATAAAGTCAATGAATGTGTTTGGATAACAATGTCGTCAAGATTATTGCAAATAGTTGACGCATACTATTGGGTGTGGATGTTAACGCTGCATCAGCAAGTGTCAAGTCCCAATGATTGTCTGCCTCCAATAAATTTCAATTCACAACATGCATCTTGATATGTATTGAACACGCGACCATTAACTGTGCGCAAAAATTCAAAAGATGTTGGTCCAGGAACATTTACCAACAACAAACGCAAAAAGAAACATTCACGTTGTTTGGGATGTACAGTGTAAAGCCGTCCCAATGTCTTGGCTTTAAATAAACCTGGTATTGATGGATGTGGTGTTCCTTTTTTTACGTGGTTCCCATTTTTTGCTTACATTATTCCACGTACAATAGCATGGAACTTCGGTATACAATAATGTTTTTGCGAATTGGCCAAACACATCAGATTTTTGACACAAAGTAAAAAATTCAGTTAAAGTCGTCTTTGGTGGCTGAAGTGCTTTTGGACAATATTCTTTTCAGAAAAATATACTCGCTGACCATTTTTCGAGATGTACTGCAAGATGCTGAACAGGAGGATCTCTTTCGTGTATGGGAAAACTAAAAATATGCCAGATAGCCTCGTTACTACTAATATATCTCCCTATTTGGTATCGTGTTATTTCGTCATTTCGGTTACACGTAAATGTAATGAAACAAATCAGGTCGACCATAAATGACGTACGTAAGTCATAGCATCTTGCATGTATTCTTGCATATTTCCGTGGACTGCCTATGTAGCTTGAAGGTAAAATAAATACAGTTACAATATCATTGATGCTTAAGTTTTCGTCGACGTTTCCGATAATAGCATCTCGTAAATGGATGTATTCCTCTGATCGTAATTTAGCTTGATTGAATCTAATGAATCGTAAACGTTCACTTTCGATCTTAGCGTACATATCTACAACGTATTGATGGTACAGCTGACGATATCGTAAGATATAATTGTCTTGATTAAATCTAATCATCAATCGGTGCGCATAGTAGTTCATTGAACTAACTTTTTTATTTGTTTCATTACCAGTGACTGGATCACGCTGTTTGATGTTGATGTGATATTCATCTTGCCCTTGCCAGAATATCAAAGGATACTGAAGTGCGTCATATGAACGATGTATATCCGAAATTACACTAACAATTTTATCTCGACGTGTAATTCTAATGTCCTCTGTTGTTAGATGGATCACCATAATAATAGCAACTTCATCTACAGTTGGCGCGTTGAACCTGCCAGCATGTTCCCCGGATGGTACTTTATCGGCTTTGAGGACAATTTGGACAATTGTCACTTATTAATTGTGGTGATACCCTTTTAAATAGCTGAATAATATGATTATAATTTTCGAAAAAAAACTTCCAACGATTCCACAATTGCTCTTTCTTGTGCTTCTTCTAATGAAATTATGCAGGCACCTAGTTGTCACACGATCCTCACAACTGCCCATAAAATAAATTTGAAGAAACTTTGAATCCTTGAATCAGGCATCGGCATTAGTGACCCAATCTTATGATACACTTGGCCTTGGATTTTGAATGTCGTTTCAAAATTACGTCCATCAGATGTTAAATCGCAAATCTTAGTTGCAACCAAAAGATGTCATTTGAAAAGCAAGAATTAAATTTACGTGTCTTACATAAAAATAATTTCGAATCGTCTGATTTCGCCAGCAAGAAGTGATTTCAAAGGTTCTGGTGGAGTAGGAAGAAGTGGCAGTACAATTTTACCTGATGCACAACACATTCCAGTTGTTTCATTTCGAAATTTTAACGCGTGGCAATATTGACATATTTTATCCATCGCACCAATTGTAATTTTAGAATGTGCCGAGTAAATTAATGTCTGGTTCATACTCAAACGCAAGGCGAAAGAATGATGCACGTGTTAATACACGACTGGTTTGTTGCCTCGTTCTTTCGAGTTCTCTAAATCTGGCTATATTCTGTTGTCGCGCAGTTCTTGTCCTTAATACATTTTGTCGCAGACGTTTATTACGCTGTTCTTGAGATTCTTGACTACGAATTTTTGCTGTTCTAATTCGTTGAGCTGCATTTCTTGCTGCAGTTTCTTCTTCTGATTCTCGAGCTCGCCCGAGCGCGCTGGAGTCGTACCTTTTCTGCTTACACGGATTGTTGAGGTTAGATTTCTTCCGCGGCATATTCTGAAACTGAAAATATTTATAATTGAAATAAATTAATAAATTAGATCGAAATTAATGAATGTATTAATTAACAATTATCAGATTAAAAATCAAAATAAGTATCTTTCCGGGAGATAGTATTTACTCGTTTAAAAAGGAACTGAACTGCAGTGACACTCGACGCCAGTATTTATATCTGGGCCTTGAATTTTCCCGAACGTTCTAGTGCGCATGCTTCGAGAAGAATCGATTGATCGATTGTTCGAAATAGTGACTCTCGAAGGTTCGAGAGAGCTTTATTTAGATTCAGAGCAGATCTCGAGAGCGAATGAGATACTAAAGCTTTGGACATTCTAATCAGAGATGGCGACTCGATAGAATTTGATCGCCAGATTTTGAGACTTTGATTCGAATTTGGCGCCAAGACTTTAATAATTCTCTAATAAAAGTAGTACAAAAAATTTATCTGTTAACAATGATAATAATATTGTAACATAATACACAGAATAATTATAAAAATATCAGTCACAAACAATTAAAATAAGTACGATTATGTCGTGAATATAAATAAATATTACGTGGAATAAAGTTGTAGAATTTATATTCTAAAAAAACAGAACACAGCGCTATCTATTGGGTGTATTTGCAACTTAGATGTTAAACAATATTGAAGATTTTGATCGATAAATGAATTAAACCGCCATCTATGAGCACTTCATAAAACTAAATAGTAAATTAAACACTTGCTTAATAAACATTTAATTAATACATTTTATTCGTTTATATTCACGACATAAGCGAATAATTCAGATAATAACTATCCTATCTTCTAAGTTAGACTAAATTACGGAATACATGTGAAATTTGATTGAAATTGGTTCAGTCGTTTTGGAGTTTATTGTCAACATACATCGTGACTCAAGATTTTTATATATATAGAGATTGAAACAAGTGAAATAACACAACTGACGCGACTATTCTTGTGTAACTGAAACTATTACCAAGTCAAAATATATTTCATTACTTTGATTACGTTCCGCTGATGCAAAGCAAATGAATAAAATATCAACCCAATTCCCTAGGGACATTAGAGTATATTTACATTGATTACTGAGCTTTGATAGTTTCAACAAAGTCTGTTAATAAACGATCGCCCCACTTCACTAGGCAGGATTAGATTATCTTTACATTGATTATTGAGCTTAGATTGATTCAACAAAGTCTGTTAATAAAAGATCGTCCCACTTCACTAGGCAGGATTAGATTATCTTTATGTTGATTACTGAGCTGTGATCGCTTCAACAAAGTCTGTCTACAACGATAATGGAATTTCAATTAGTTCAAGTTATATAATCAAAGCCACAAGTTAGGAACAGTAATAAGTATGTAAACTGGATTAATATCGAGAGGTTAAGTTGGGCCGTTATATTTAACTATTTAACTTATTGTTTTATTTGCAATGTTTTAAAAAATGTAGGGATAAATAATACAAATTATTATCCAACCGAAAGAAGTTGCAATATTGAATCAAACACATAAAGTAACTTAACGTTTATTAGAAGTAACGTCTTCTTAAAATGGACAACTTGATTAAGTTTTAAAGAAATATCTGCTTGGCGACATATAGTACAACGTAATTATTCCGTCTACAACATCATCTTAAGTTAAGTTAACTGTTTAAATTAACTTTTCACTTGCTCAAGTAATTATTTAAAAGCTTTATTAGGTGATAGATGTAGAAGAATCATTGTAATAATTCAATGCCTTCGTTTTAGTAGTCATAGTTTTCTACAAGTAGATCTTTAGTTGATTACTTATGTAATAGAAACAAAATAATTTAAACTTCTTTTGACGTTGATTACTACCGGACTGTTCCATATGTTGTAACTCGACAATTATCGATACGATAGTCTAGTAATTTTATCCACGATTATTAATGTGCTGCACTAACAATCAGTTTAATTGTAATGCCGACGAGGGAGTCCAATGGATCCAGACATCACCAAATGTTCATAACTTTTTAAAGAACAAACGAGGCCTTACAATGTCTTCTACGGGAAAATATCAGTTGTCTGGACCTCCCCCAAAATTCTTTCCCGACTAAGTTCTTGGTAACACTATTATACATTATCACTCTGAAGCAAGGGATCAACTATGGAATGGGAGGGGAAAACCAAAATTTTAATCTAGCACTTGAATCAATATCAATGATGTATAAAGTTATTACACATTGCCACTCTGATGTAACAGGGAAACTGCACCAGTAATATTTCATTTGGTGAAAAAGTGAGGTAAGTGATAATAATAACAAAGATATTATAGAAAATGAGTAAAATTGAATAACAAAAGGGAATTTAAAGATTCTTTTCACGAGTGGTTTATTATCAACACATCAATCACGTGTGATTCGTCAAAAATAGTCTACAGTAGTTCCATTGCAACTGATTCATAACTAGAGACCAAAGCAGTTCGTCAAGCGTCATTATTCATATGATGAAAAAGCAGTGGTAAGTGATGATAACCACAATGACATTTCAGCAACTGCGTATGATTGAATAGTTACCGACACTTTTGGATTAAAACTTATAAAAGCATTAGCGTAAAATAAGATAAACAGTATTGTTATACTAGATAAACTGAGAATATCCTGGTTCTTCCTTTATATCAGAGTAAGATATGAACTGTTGATAAAAGTATTGGCACGAGACAAGATAAGCAGTATTGGTCTCTTAGATAAACTGAGAATATCCTGGTTCTTCCTTTATATCAGAGTAAGATATGAACTGGTGATAAAAGTATTGGCACGAGACAAGATAAGCAGTATTGGTCTCTTAGATAAACTGAGAATATCCTGGTTCTTTCTTTATATCAGAGTAAGATATGAACTGTTGATAAAAGTATTGGTACGAGACAAGATAAGCAGTATTGGTCTCTTAGATAAACTGAGAATATCCTGGTTCTTCCTTTATATCAGAGTAAGATATGAACTGATGATAAAAGTATTGGCACGAGACAAGATAAGCAGTATTGGTCTCTTAGATAAACTGAGAATATCCTGGTTCTTCCTTTATATCAGAGTAAGATATGAACTGGTGATAAAAGTATTGGCACGAGACAAGATAAGCAGTATTGGTCTCTTAGATAAACTGAGAATATCCTGGTTCTTCCTTTATATCAGAGTAAGATATGAACTGGTGATAAAAGTATTGGCACGAGACAAGATAAGCAGTATTGGTCTCTTAGATAAACTGAGAATATCCTGGTTCTTCCTTTATATCAGAGTAAGATATGAACTGGTGATAAAAGTATTGGCGCGAGACAAGATAAGCAGTATTGGTCTCTTAGATAAACTGAGAATATCCTGGTTCTTCCTTTATATCAGAGTAAGATATGAACTGGTGATAAAAGTATTGGCACGAGACAAGATAAGCAGTATTGGTCTCTTAGATAAACTGAGAATATCCTGGTTCTTCCTTTATATCAGAGTAAGATATGAACTGGTGATAAAAGTATTGGTACGAGACAAGATAAGCAGTATTGGTCTCTTAGATAAACTGAGAATATCCTGGTTCTTCCTTTATATCAGAGTAAGATATGAACTGGTGATAAAAGCATTGGCGCGAGACAAGATAAGCAGTATTGGTCTCTTAGATAAACTGAGAATATCCTGGTTCTTCCTTTATATCAGAGTAAGATATGAACTGGTGATAAAAGCATTGGCGCGAGACAAGATAAGCAGTATTGGTCTCTTAGATAAACTGAGAATATCCTGGTTCTTCCTTTATATCAGAGTAAGATATGAACTGGTGATAAAAGTATTGGTACGAGACAAGATAAGCAGTATTGGTCTCTTAGATAAACTGAGAATATCCTGGTTCTTCCTTTATATCAGAGTAAGATATGAACTGGTGATAAAAGCATTGGCACGAGACAAGATAAGCAGTATTGGTCTCTTAGATCAACTGAGAATATCCTGGTTCTTCCTTTATATCAGAGTAAGATATGAACTGGTGATAAAAGCATTGGCGCGAGACAAGATAAGCAGTATTGGTCTCTTAGATCAACTGAGAATATCCTGGTTCGTCCTTTATATCAGAGTAAGATGTTTACTAATGTTAACGAGGAGTAAAGTTTGTGTATTAAGGAAACTCAAGGATCTCAGAGTTGGTACAGCTGCTGTACACATCTAAAGTATAATTTAGTTCCTGATAGCTTCTGAAGAAGGGCAACCATCCGAACAGGAAAGATCTTGATACTTTATTCAAAGACCCCTTGTTTATATTTCCATACGCTCATTCTTGAGTCGCGTCTCCTAAACGCATTTCCTCCCGAATAAGATACTGTTTTTAAAGCTCCTTTTCAAATACTCCCATAATGAGTAATACGAGTAGTTATTGAAAAATATTCCAGTCTTCTTATTCATTTTAGAATACTTTTATTTTAATTGCAAAGAGCAGTTTTTCATGGCCCTGAGGCCTTAGAGTGAAACTTTTTTTAAAGGACCCGATAAAATACCACAACATTCTGCACAACATTCCATGATGTTTTTTGAACAGTTTCAATCATTTTAGAAGAAACCGAACAATTTTGGGCCTTTTCAGTGTGGAGGAATCATAAATCTGGAGTCCGTAGGTTTTTCTGCGCACACAAAAAGTAGTGGAAGAGAGTAAAAGGGTTTGCAGATGGTTCAAAAGTTTCTTGTCAGATTATAATGTAATGATGTATTTTGTACCTTTTTTTACTTTCAGTTTTAGATATTTAAATCTGAATTAGACACTACTTTATTTGTTATTTACGACATAATAAGTCTTCCAAACCACTAAATCGATAAGGACTCTTCAACAGTAAAGACAAAGTAAAGAACAAAAGTCTTACTCTCAACTTCATTTCTTAAACAACTTTCTCTAAGGAAAACTTTCACCAAAATTGTATAAGTTTTAATAAAGCTTTGATAAACTTTGCCGAACAAGGATCTGCTTTAATTGGCTTTGAGTGCTCAAGACAAATCAACTTTTAAGAAAGATTAAAGTACTTACGGATTTTAAACATCGCAAACTGAAGAGCACTGCGACTTTAGTATTTTGTTTTATACTAATAAAGATTTTACCGGTATCACCATTGGGAACGTTCCATCTCTTTTCATAACATTACTTTTTCGTCATAAGTGTCTATCGCAATGGAAAATAAATAAGCAGTGAAAAAAACAACAGCAACATAATTTCCACAATACAAATTTTTACAGTTATTACTCGTATTAGAGAATTACCCCTATTATGTAGTTGAACAACATGTTTTAGTTTTTTCGTAACGAATGGCATTTTCAACTTTTGGGTTCTTATATGTCTGGTTAAATATAATGTTAATTCCCTTATTACTAAATTTAATATTGCACATATTTTAAATTTTATAAGTCAGAACTATAACAAATAATGATAGATATATTCTTATTATGAATAATGAAACACCGTCTACCAAAAAGAATTAATTTGAGGATGGCTTGAGCTTCTTCTTATAGTAACTTTTTATAGTACAGTGTCGGCATGACACCTCCTATGATGGATTGCTCACTCCTCTGCAGGTAACATGAAGAAACTTGAAACACACACACACACGCAAAGATATATGTATATATATATATATATATATATATATATATATATATATATATATATATATATATATATATATATATATATATATATATCTGTTGTTTTTATAAAGTAAAGTAATCCGGAAATTAAGGTCTGACTTCTTAAGAAAAATAAGTAACATATTTTTCTAAAAATCTTGTATTATTTGATTTTTTACATCTTTTATTATTTTTTTACATACTTTCCATTTTCGTTTAAACATTCGTCATGACGTTTTACGAGCTTTTGAATGCTGATGTAGAAATCTGTGAGTATAACTGTTTCTCGACATCAGTGTTGAACTTGATTCGCTACCGAAGGAGTTTCTTCACACGAAGTAACCGAAACACCGAAGGAACTCGAACACGGATCTTTCATTTGCCGGGAGAGTGCGCTACCACTACACCACGAAGCCCTTACTTTATACGATTAAATTATTTTGTGTTTACTAACAAACTAACATATGATAGGAAAACCAAATACCTGTCAAATGACTTATTTACATCATTCAAATTTGTATAACGCAATAGCCGAATTTAATTTTTATTGAAGAGAGATCCGTTTCAGATCAAATAATTTCAATTTGCCTCTTGCTGTGATGTCTTTCATTAAACTTATATTTACAGATCTATGAGATATGAACTTGCTAGTATACGTATATAAATATATATATATATAAAACAGAGTCCCTAATTTTTGTGATTCAAAGTTTATAAAATTTAAGTTCGGCTATTGACATTTATATAAATTTTATTAATATAAATAAAATTTGTTAATTGGATCATATCTTAGTTTGGTTACATAAACGCATATGTTGCAGAAACGGCCAAATACAAAATAATTGACAAGAACTTGCAAGCACAACGTTTGAAGGGAAGAACCCAAAACCAGAAAGAATTGTTCGAAAATATAGTGTAGTGTACATTCCAACATAAGTATTCGTGCAGATAGGAATCATAAAACTTAGGAAAAATATGGCTTTGTGCAGATTTAATAATGGAGGAGTAGTGATATGTATTGGCAAAATATTGTTAAAATATATATATATCTATATGTATAAAAATGAATGTTTGTGTGTTTGTCCTTTATGGAATCGTAAACTATTTGACCGATCATTACGAAAATTTGTATGTATATTTATTTGTCCACGAAGAAGGTTTCTATGCTATGTCTATTGATGTCGCTCGCCTCCATGTGGCGTTGCCAAAGATAATAGTTTTCAAGGAGCCTGTACATTAGAAACTGCAATTATGAGACAGTTACGAATATTGAATAGCCGAACACTATTTGAAGGCGCTAAGTTATGATGTATATTTGTCTTGAAGATAAATTTCTGGTTGAACTTAAAGCTTGAGTGTTTACATATACAGATTTTCTTGATCGTGGCAACAAAGCAAACTCTATATCGGCTTTGGAAATATAATTTACTTGAGCCAGAAGTGCACATACACGGGTAACACTTACGAAAAGCGTGCGAAGCCGCGGGAAACCAATATATATACTAGCTGTTTCCCACGGCTACACAAATATACTAAAAACAACCCAGAGTTATAAAGGAACTTTTTTTGTATTACTAAAAAAACATGTAAAATATATCATTTACCCAAAATAATATTTTTACATTACCTTTTGTGTATGAAAGTATGAAGTTTCAAGTAAAAAAACACTGACGTGAGCTATCTTAGATAGTTCCTGAGAAAGAGGCACATAAGTTAACGTTACGCATATAGGGCTCACCAAACCCCTTTAAAACAATTAGAGTAGTTATGAAGAGGAAGTATTTAGTTAAATAAAAATATCTCGGTAAAAGTTAGAAACAACGCATTGCCGTCCTACCGGGCCGGTGCGACTATACCGCTGTTTTATTTATTGCACAATTCCCATTCCAGTGGCAAATTAAGTCATTAGTATTCACATGCAGGGATTCATTTAATTTGGTCAAAGATTTATTCATACCCACAACTTTAGTTTGTGTCCACATTCCACCTTAGTGCATAAACATTAAGTCTCCTATTTACTCCTGCAATTATTAGTACTACTATTGTAGGAGTGGTTCAAAGTTATTGCAATAGTTTACTAGCAGTTACCCGCGGCTTCGAACGCAATTTCATAGGATTTGTGTGTATGTGAACACTTCTAATTTTATTGAACTATATATCTGGCGACAGTGTCAAATTTTTCTTGTTTCCTATGATCAAGAAATTATGTCAACGATGTTACATTTACTACCATCGTAATTTACTCCGGTAATTTTATGTGCCATAGTTGATTTTGACTTGTTTCACTGATCAAAACGAAAACAATTACGCAGATCTGATACACCTATTGTTGACAAAAACTAATTAAAAGTCTTTACATTTACAATGAAACTTAGATAGTAACTTTGTCTTTGAAAATTCCATTACAGTACTGACCAAGCACTGCATACTTTAGTATTAGCTCAAATTTACAGTTAAGTTATATTGTCACTAAAACTTTTAATTTTATTATCTGAATATTTTCTTACTCTGTGCTCAATAGCGATTGCAGAAAAAGTTAAAATAAGAAGTATTGTTATTGTATTGTAATTGTACTCTATGCTTTCAAAAGCACAAATATAAAGAAATTAAAACTAGCTGTTAACTTAATACAAATTAGGTGATAAAACAATGTTTACTTAGAACAATATATTAAAGTTAATAAGTTTGAAATGTCTGAAGACTAACGCTGTGACAGATTTATTCTGGGATCTATAATCAACATACATCTGAAGAGATCAAAAGCAGTCGGTGAGGAAGAAGATCAGAACTTTTCCGGACATTTTCCATCGTTCAGTGAAACAAGAAATCAGTAACTCTACGTTTCGAGATCTGCAATCTGATCTCTTCTTCATGTAAAGAGCTAACCTAATAGTACATAATTACAAACTAGGTTACATACAAACTAGGTTACATACAGTCGTAGGTGGTTAGTAGACGAATGAAGACGTATTGTGACCTGTATTCCGTAGTTCAGTTATAATTATTAGTGTTTTGTATAGCTTTTTTATTAAGTGCATGGTTATAGAATTAGTGAAGTTGACAAACAAAATGGTGGTTGTGATTCCTGACCCTGGCGTGCCACAACGCTTTGGTAAGATTTGTTTATTGTAACCTAGTTTGTAATATTATGTATTAGGTTAGTTATTTACCTGAAGAAGAGATCAGATTGCAGATCTCGAAACGTAGTGTTACTGATTTCTTGTTTCACTGAACGATGAAAAATGTCCGGAAAAATCCTGTTTCCTTCACAATCCTTCCATCGTCAAAAATAACCTTCAAACAAAGAAGATCAGAAAATAACTTTCGTATTGAATTAACCTTTCCCACCATTGCTCTACGTTATTTTGTGTAATAATTTGTTTGCTGTAATGCAACTTTAAAGGCAATGATGGAATGTTTCACAAAGTTACAGACTAGTGGGGCGTAGCTGGGAGGAATTCTAGAAATAAGAATAGATATTAACAAGTGACCGTGAGAAAATCCATATAAAATGTCCCTACGATCGGTTGAATAGTTTAAGTGTGTAAGCGTAACAAAAGCACAAACTCACTTTAACTTGTATAATGTCAGTAATGTTATAATTTTGAAAATATTATTGCAAGTTTATGGTAAGGTGTTATTAAACATCTAGATAACGCCCTTTGCTAACAAATTTCTCTCTCTCTCTCTCTCTCTCTCTCTCTCTCTCTCTCTCTCTCTCTCTCTCTCTCTCTCTTATGAAAAATTTTAAAATTCCCTACTCTTAATTTGCCTATAGAGTAAGATTGTTGGGAAGTTTTGCCTTAAGAAAATTGAATGTTGTATTTAGACTTAGAGTGTTTAGCAAGGAATAAGACATATTGGCAAGCTGAATTTTAGAGAGTCGTGGAGGGAATTTTCCAGAGAGTTTGTATTGGCTTTAGCTTGTCTCTGTATATATGAGGTAATCGTTTATTTCAGATTAGGATGCACCGTTTACCAATATGACACACCTTCCTCAACAACTTTAGACCAACAGCTTTCCTTGGAAAACTTTAGAGTACATCAGTTCAGATTGAGGTTGCCTCAACATTTTCCACAACAAGTTGGTATTAACCAACAAGCTGAAAGCAAGAAATCCGCAACCAACCCAAATCAATTTAAAACTCGTCTCAAACGCCTGTTGGTGTCCAAAGCGTTTTACCTTGTTGAGTTTATGAGCCCCTGGGATACATACAGAAACGCTGGATCTGAGGAAATATGTGACATTATAGTTATGACTATTATTTCATATTAGGGTTAGGAATAATTTAAAAATTAACGATAGCAATAGGCAATATGAATTGTGTAATAATTGTATATATTTATTATTTTATCTAATTCGCTCAAACATGTGACATTGGAAGTTTGCGTAGGTTATATTAAGCAATCATCTAAAAACTAACGATTGAGATACAAAACATAAATTGTGCAATTGTAGTATATATAATTATTATTATTTATAATTCCTATCGCGGGGAAATATCTGCTTTCAGCCTTCAACTTTCTCATTACACAGTGTGGAGCAACTTGAATTACAAGAGATCTAAAACGGACAAATCTAATTTATTATTTAACGAGAAATGAAGCTTAGGGAACAGAAAAAATAATACAGTAGTTCGTTAGAATATTTTGAAAGTGACATTACAACATGAACCACGGACATCCAAGGAATAAAAAAATAAAAATAACCGTTGCATGTGTTTAGTAGTGGAATCAAACGTGTTTGCCTGTTCCTCAATCTGTGACACTTTAAGACACATTTTTGGACCTAATAAAAGTTTTAAATGATACGTCCTGTTACTTTGGATTTGGCACTCTTGCAGCGATACAGTCATAGAAATACAGATAAAGAGTTACTAAACGGTTGCACAATTATTAGATTTTACTCTTACGCAGTCCGTGTCATCCTTATGGTCTAAGTTTTCAAACTCATCTTAATGAGCTTTGACCTAAGAGGGTTCTCCAAAGCGAGAATGAAATATCTCATAAATTACGTTAATGACAACATAATTAAACAATACTTCGATAAAGCATGAATCAAAAACTTAAAAAACAGTCGGCAAGAAAATATTTTTACATTAATTACGAATAATGAGTTGTGATAGCTTACATTACTAACAAGCTATACAATGTAAGAAGTTTATTTAACATACTATAAATAAATAACTAAAACTTAAACAGTAAAAATAGCAATAAAATGGACCTTATAAGTAAATGGCAGGCAAGGACACTTTAATAAATTACACATCAATTAAATTTATACTCGTATAGAAATAGAAATTACACCCGCGTGCTTTCATGTGTATAATGCCCTCAAAGTTACGCAGTAAGGGGAGTCCTTTCAGAAGTAGACCGTTGCCCTTCATCACCTCTCAGAGCTTTGAGATATCGTTGCGTTTCCTCTCAGTGCTTCCCCTTTGTTGGTTAACCTCGACGTAAAGTAGAAATTTTAAACGTATGGATTTCTCTCTGAAAATACCACGCAGCCCGTTTTATATGAGCAATTTCCACCAAATTTGGCAGACGTCTATCTCTTATAAATTTTATCTTAAATTCCCTATTAATACGAATAAAATTGAACTGAGCAAAGCAGGTAAAAGTTTTTTTAAGGAATCTTAGCGTAACTTAAAATATTTTACACATCAAAGCTCGCTTTCAATGTCATACATCGATTACATCCCTTTCACCCCGGAACTTTACGATATATAAAAATGTTCATAAGAATAATCATTATTGGTAATCGCTCTATATTTCCTTAATCTCTACGACGCTCAGTAGATGTTCTATTACTATCGTTTTTAATTTAAACAGCCTCTAACTGCAAATGTTAAGAATTGTACCTAGTCTAAGGCCATGGTTTGTTTAAAGTTTTATACTTTATTTTGAACATTTATTTTCATTGCGTGTAACTTTCCATAATAATTCATAAATTAAGATTACAACATAAATATATAATATGAATAAATAATTGTCTGAGCGTTATCATTCGAGAGGCTGGAAAAATGTTATTTGTCCAGCTTAGTTTGTCTGTATATTTTTATTTATGTCGGCACAATATCTTGATTACAGTTCGACCTATACATTTTAAATTTTACTTAAAGGTTAATTTTGAATGAGGGATTTTCGATTAGTTTGTAGCGCATGTTATTCCCTTGGCTGAGCGTTACCAAACATTTTTGCTATATTATGGGCAACTACGATGGCAACAGTAAAATTGCATAGTTTTTAAATATGTAAAACAACTTAGTAAAATCATATAAAAAATTTAAAATTCGACATTAAAACATGTAGAAGGTTATCCCAGAACTCTCTAGCAATATTTTCACTTATCATGTCTGGACCAAAGGCAAATCAAAATATCATATTAACACTTGCGAAAAGTCAACATTACCGGAATAGCCGCAGTTGTAATCTTTCAGGAAGCCACCACGTTGAAAGTAAAGCTTTTAGAAAATTGATATTTTTCTGTAATTATAACTTTAAGTTATAAAGCTATATACAAAATTTCTAAACATTGCAAGCAGTCGATCTAAAATTAAAAAACTTAGCGAAAAATCAAAATTGCTGCTATTCGAGTAATTTTTGACTTTAAAATGTTTTAATGTCATATTTTGGTTTGTATTTGGTTCAAGAATAATATTTAAAAATATTGGTAGAGCTCTCAGTTCTGGAACACTCTGTAAACTGAGCTATAGTCTTTGGATACTTTGCTTGCAACCACAGCCAAGCCTGATACGAATGAAAAGTCAAATTGTACTGTATATGAATTTTTTTAAACTTGTTAGGTATTGTCGTGAAATAACGCCTGGATTAAGAGGAGCTTACAAGTAATGCAAAACATAAAGA
This sequence comes from Homalodisca vitripennis, assembly GCF_021130785.1. Taxonomy (NCBI): domain Eukaryota; kingdom Metazoa; phylum Arthropoda; class Insecta; order Hemiptera; family Cicadellidae; genus Homalodisca; species Homalodisca vitripennis. Next base: position 217,320,593 of record NC_060208.1, on the reverse strand, counting down.
GGATCAAAAACTGAGTATTTACGTGGAACGAGAATTTAGTTTTACAGTTTTGATTGATTTGACATTTACATTGTAAATGGGTTGACAAAAAATAAGAATGGTTTAAGTACATTTATGATTTTATGCATCCATATTACATTGAATCGATAGAAGGTATCATGAAATTGATCTCCAGTTGGGACTAACAATTTCCAGTCTGTTAACGTTGTGGTGTGAAATCCTGCAATACTATTAACAGACTAAAACAACCAAAACCCGCGGGACCTCTGCGCTAGTGCAGAGGGCTGAATACTGTTCTGCTAATTGACTCCAATTATTAGTTTTGAACGATTTCACAATGGGCTAATTACCTCACTTTAATTACATTTCTTATGTATCATGAGACTTAGTAGTCTTGTGTTGCAACTCATTCCAGTTGTAGTTTAAACCGTAAGTGAAGCTAAGTGTATCATTATATAATAATGTGTAAATTGAAACAATTATATAAATAGTGTAATAATAATATTTTGGTCACTGCAGAAGTAAAAATACTAAATCTGAAAACTTGTCAATACATGTTTAAGAATATATTCAATGCACATATTATCTAGAACAATATTTTTATTAGCTTTAACAGGCGGATGTAGTGGAACTATCTCTTGTTTTCTCCCTAAGAACAATATTTAAATTTCGCGCATTTTTACGCATCTATTTTTGAGTTTAGCTTAATGGGTGATGTCTCATTAAAAAAATTAATACGCATAGAAATAATTTTTTGTATTTTATAAAGAAAAAGTTTACACTTTTTGAATATATTTACTATAGAGTATAATCAAGTTTGCGAATGTAAAATAAAATATCCTATAATTGTATAAAAAATAGAAAGGGGGTTTAATGCGTACCAATTATGTATTTAAAAAGACACATATCTCGAACTCTGTGACTAATAATTCTGTTTTAAACGATTAATAATTCTTTTCTGTTAAGATGAATGCCTGAACTTAAGTAAAATCTTTATAAATAGAGAATTCTCTTAAAATGACAACATAAATAACCAATAAAGACTTTAAAGTTATGGATTCATCGTTAAATAACAATATCTGATTTATTGTTGTACTGTAATTATTACAAGTTTAATAACGGTTGTAGATAATTATTTTAGTTTAAACATTTCAGAGGAATCTTACAAAATATGAATGCAATTATTTACATCTTGTAAATATAAAAGCCACACAGAGTATTATGAGTATTAGAATGTTCACATAATGCCCATTGCAATGTTACTACTGTGCAAAAAATATAATATTTGCTCACATCGAAAAACTTCCGATTCAAATACAGTCTCTAATTACCGACGTGTGATTGTTTTAGCAATGAAACCTAAATTGAATCTGAAAACTCAAAATATCATTCCTGATCAAATATAGTCTGTGACAACCGTTATGTGACATTTGATTAAAAAAGAAATAGAGTACTTTAAACTTCAAATAACATTTAAGCTGGTCAGAAACTCAGTGTTGTGATTTTCATTTATAACCGTATAAAAAATAATTATTAAATACTCTTTTACTACCTTTTAACAAATAAGATTGAAAAAAGATTTGTTTCCCTTACATTGTATAAAACAAATTTTATCTTTGAAAATTAGTTTTGTTTATAAATACTTCTGTAGCACCACCCATTCCAAACAGAGTTATTTTACAAATAATTACTACCGAGACAGACTTCACACCTACGCGATTATTTAGTCATGTTAGCACCGGCTATGATCAAACGAATGGTATAACATTCCTCTCATACTGTAGACGAACCTTACTTCCTTTATTCTGTTTGACATACACGTAGGTACAGAATAGGTAGTGACTTCTACAAAGCCTAGCATAAAATGTACTATAGTGAAACAAATTCAACCAACTCAGTTTCCAGACCAGATAGCGCAAGGAATAGCGCTGCGCTGTTGAGAGTATAAAAACACATCGCGTTTCAGTAAGCGACCAAATGAAAGTGGCCGTAATGTGAACTTTCACATCAATAACCAGAGCACATAACCGTCATTCTTCCTCGCGCCATGTGGCCCCGACATTGTTTGCTTGCATTAACGTTGGATTATTTTCTGGTTTATGACGTATCCGACTCCACAAAGAGCTTTATGCTTATTGTGCGTCACTTACCCCTAATGTGGTTAGTCTTATTCAAGTCATTTTTAACGTACTTTGTAGAAATAACGGGATGTTTTTATAGTAGAAACCTGCAGATTTACGTCTAAATAACATTCAAATTAAAATTTTGATTGTTTTTTTTTTCAGAAAAATATGAAAGATTTGACTATTTGATTCAAAAATTGCCATTTCTCCTAAAATTTGTACTTGGTGTAGGCACATCTCTAGATAGAGAACTTTACACCAATGGAATAGCCAACAGAGGTTAATTCTTTAAAGCTTGCATTAGATAACTAGCGCTAATGGAAACCAGGTATTCCTTGGTCTGAATACTATACTACAACACAATTTTAATAAAATAGGCCAATCCGTTTCAAGACATTGTGCGGACGGACAGAAATATGAAATTTTCTTTACCCTCGAGTTATAGCTTCATTAACGCTCAGCCGTTAAAGCTTACTCTCACATTGAGTGGTACTCCCTTTGTCTGGCCTCGAACCCGGATCCCTCACTTGCCGGATAATCGTGCTGATCACTAAACTACAGAGCCTTCCCTCTTTTATTAATTTTTGTCACGTTAATTTGGCTGTTTTCTTTGTGATCGGAAGATCAGTTAGCTATAGAATGACGTATAATATTCATTAAATACCAATAAATTCAATATCCCAATGAAAATATTTGTTTCGATAAGAATCGAACTCGTATCCCTCACTTACGGTAATTTATATGACACAAAAGATATAAATTTAAAATGTAGTTTTTGACAATTTTTTTAATCCAATTTTCTTTTTGTGTAAAATATAAAGTTGGATACAAAATATCTGTGTGCGGGTTTAAGAACGATATGAACGCAAACAGAACACTTACTCATAGATTGTATTATTCAACAGGCACAGTAGAGTGACGTATAACCCCATGTTCCTGGCGACACAAAGATAGTGGGGTTGGATAATTGCATACATATTGCATGAGTCACTGTTGAACTGTGGATGGACCGGCCCGACTGTGACGTAGCGTTTTCACAGTTTGTAGTCTCGTCTCGTGTTCTCAAACCGTGTGGTTGTGTTCGAACACGGAAAATATATTGAGTATAGCAATAATTATGTTGTGTAGAATAACCGACAGTTTTGCATGATTTAATGTGTATAACTAAGTAACTTAAAGAATCTTCAATACTTACTATAAATATGAGTTATGAAGCAAAAAAGAAACACTACGTTACGAGAATTACTATATATTTCGTAAAATAATGAGAGATATGCGGATAAAATAAAGCAGTAATATGAGGTATCTAAACAAAAAGGTTAACTTAGTTAATACCCAGCAATATGCTTAACAGTAAAACCTAACTTTGTTACGCAATAATAAACATTTTAATTTTTATACTTTAACAAATTGTTAGTGAACTAAAACCACAGTTGGGGAAATTATATACCAATAAGGGTGCGTCCAAAGAAAAGATTGTTCAATTACAGTTTGTATGGAAGTTATCCTCATAATCTTCTATTACATTGACAGTTTACAAAAAAACTTCAATTAAACCAAGAATGAAAAAAACAATACATGACGTCTCCCATCTAATTGTTGTAACTTAAACAGCAATTTTATGCTTATCACACAAAATAAACAATTTTCAGTGTTACTATTACAGTAAATCTCAAGAGAGATTTAGAGCATTATGGAGGAAGCAGCTAAGCACAAGAATACAAGTACCATATATTGGATTTGTCATACAATTGTGGCTAGGATATATGTTAGACTAAAGCGACCTTGTATGGTATATTATGAAAAATCCTGATAGAGATTAAAAGCTATTGTATAAAGTGGCTGAACTCATAAGCAAACACTGCCAAAAGATGGATTAGCCATACAATTATGGCTAGGATATATGTTAGACTAAAGCGACCTTGTATGGTATATTATGAAAAAATCCTGATAGAGATTAAAAGCTACTGTATAACGTGGCTGAACTTGATAAGCAAACACTGCCACATGATGAGTTTGTAATCTTCTCCTTCCTCACCAATTAAATTGAATCAACACTGTGGGTTTCAGTGAGATGGAACTTTCAAAAGTCTGATGAGCCATGTGAAGATGAGTATATTATTATGTATTAGTTAAATATTCTGTAGAAAAATCTCAATTTCATTATCTATATCCAGTCGATCCTTTCTACTTTATAAAGTTATAGGAACATATAGATATGCCAAGTACATAGAATGTCACACATAATTTGTTACGCTCGTTACACAAAAATAAATTATTTTAATCAATGTTTCTTGTAATGAATAATCTGCAATTTTAGAGAAAGATTCAATCAATGTCTTTAGTTTTTTAGTTTTCAATACTAAATTATTTTAATTTCGTTAAAAAGATTTCATCAAATTCTTAAGAATTTAAATATTAAAAGTTACGTGATTGTAAATTTGATTCTTTTTGCTCTATTTTAAAAATGATTAAAATCTATTATCTTATAATTTTTCAAGTGCATTTTAGAATTACATTGCCTATTGTAATTTTTATTTAATATTTATGCCTCTCAGAAAGGAAGAATAACTTTATCGTTTGATATTTATATAGAAAAATGTGTATTAGTAAATGTAATATAATTCAATTTATGAGTGAATTTACAGGAAATTCGTATAAATTTCTGTTTACGATTAAGTGAATGAGTTTCATCAAAAAACGCTGAAATAATAGAGGATTATAGCAATAATAAAAAAATTGAGATTTTATTTTGATTTTTGAATTTATGAGTGAACTTTAAGTTTAAAAATTTAATATGTATTTATTTATGTGTTTTAAGTATAAAAGTGATAGAATTTGAATAATTTACGTTGGAAATATAAATAATTGGATCGTTATGTTTTAAAATATCAGAACTTCTATTTATATTTTCTTAAATAAAATCTTCAGGAGGCAAATTAAGTTTCCTCTACTATTTTTAAAGCAATTTTAACGATTTTCCTAGTAACATTACAAAATATGTATAATAGTCTATTAAATACATTTTTACAGGATAAAATTAAAGTTTTCTATACTATATTTTTAATTTTCTATTTTTAGATTTATCATTGTATGCAGTTCAATTTCATAGAATTTAAACTAATTTGTAACAGAATTTTATTTAAACTCAGCAGATTTTCATTATTCGTAATATAATTTTATTCTACTGAGCAATATTTTTATTAATTTTTTAAGAACTCTTAAATGGGTTTTTTAACACATTAATCATTAATTTTTTATAGCTTTTTACAGACATTTATTTTAAAAGATTTTACTTTTGTTTTTACTAGATTTTACAATAATACTTTGTACTTCTATATGTATCAAATAGAACATAATAGCGCTGTTCTTAAAACTATGAATTAAATTGAGTTAATGATAGTTTAAAGTGTAGTTTAAACCTAGGTCATGTCAGGGTTTACAAGAAGAGTGTATCATATAGCTATTTACTTTTCAGTGTCTAAATCATTGTCGAAAATTTTAATACGATATTAAGGTTCATTATTTATTCAATACTTCTAATAAGTATCACTTCAGAGGAGATGCACCAACAGTATGCACATAAAAAAACTAATTTACGTGTTCATAGCTTTATGTGTTTATACGTTTAAATATAAAATACACAGTGTAACCCACTGCACAAAAATAACATATGGACGAAGCACACTTGTATGTACTTTGTATTCTCACAGCCCTCTAATTCGTAGCAAGCAAGTATGTGTTTACTTCAGGACACGTTTCTCCAAAACAAACGAACGAGTGCATTATTCATAAAAAATACAAATTAACAATGAAAATTAGAAATATGTTTCCTAGTAATAAAACCTTTTCTTTTGGTAGAAAGTTGAAAACTTCCTTGTTAAAGTGAACATGCTAATTATTATCTCGTTAGTTTAGCAGCTAATTAGACGACAGAGATCAGGATAAAACAGAAGCGTCTGTCCCACCATCTATCTAGCGTTGATGTCTGCTGACCTAAATATGGAAATGTCATCCTCGCTTGTGGCAAATGGTGGCAGGAGCTATGGTTTTATTATGTTCACAGTCCGTGCAGAACTGAAATCATTAATATAATAAATCAAATTAATTTGATTCGTTTTACTATGGTTTCATTGTGACATAAGCTGACTTAAGTCTAAATTTCTATAAAAAAAAGAAAAATAAAGTTTTTACATTTTCCACGCAATGAATCTAATAATATACATTTCCAGAACAATTCACTCTTACCCAGACATTAGGTTTTCTTTAACCTTACTTTGAGCACGGTACAGTTGCATCATATCGTAAGAATACTACAATGTATACGATACTTAAGGTATAAAATTTGATTGAACCGATGGAGCAGTACACTTAATTCAGGTTATCGCCACTCAAGTTGTTCCTACTTCTATTCAATACTATCTAACGACAAATCTATTATGATATTGAATAACAAAAAACTAGACACTTTAATTATTTTAGCTTCAAAATGGAGATCTATGACTTCATAATCTAAGTCCTCATAAACAGACTAGCTTTACATGAACGTAGCTTGCGGTTATAACTTGCCCCATCGAGATCTAATCATGACGTCAAAACAACCTTTGACTAAAAATGAGGTCATCATTCACCCGAACCCTTTTTCCAGAACGTAATTTCTATTCATTGGGCTTTAACGTTTCACCATAGCATGAACCTACTTTTGCACGTAATAATAAATAGTTTGCATATACAAAACAAATAAATTCCTAACAATTTCCATTCCCTCTACAGGTTACCCCGATAAACATACAATCTTTTACTGACCGGGTGATATAGAAAGAGGTGAGAATATTAAACTATATTTTTCCGAAGATATAATAATCTAGCCTTCCGTACATAAAAGCAATAACCATTACATATCACATATAAATTAATTCGACGTCAGCTTACCGTACAGACTGTTTGGCGGGACTTTTTGATCTATATATGGTGGTTATAAATTGTTATTTACATACATGACGATTCGTTTTAATCATATTACTTAAAAAAATATATTTATTTCAAAATATATAATAATATTATAGCCTTAAACTACTGTACACCTCTACCAAATCTAGAGTGGTAGATATTTGTTTATTTCTTAGGACAACTCTCAATTTTAATAAAAACGAAGTAGTGTACAAAATTGCTTATACGATTAAAATTCACATATACCATAAACATTAACTAAGTTCTTTATTAGAAATATAAGAATAATTACAAATAAAGGGTAAATATATAGTTTTATAACCAGGTTAAAATTATGTGACGTATTTAAAAACGCTGAATGGTACATTAGAAACATGGCAGGAATTAGCTTCACAAACATCGTAGGTCATCAGTGGGATTACTGCAGTCCCAGAAGATTGCAGTGGTCTCTGCGGTTAATGCATGTTTAATTAACTACATCCAAATATCGTTTAATAAACTAAATCTACAAGGTACCTGAAGGAGTTTCGAATGCTGAATATTAAATTTGAACATGGCAGGTATGCGCTCCACAATCATCCTGGGTCATGAGTGGGATTACTCTAGTCCCAGAAGATTGCAGTGGTCTCTGCGGTTAATTCATGTTTAATTAACTACATCCACATATCGTTTAATAAACTAAATCTGCAAGGTACCTGAAGGAGTTTCGAATGCTGAATATTAAATTTGAACATGGCAGGTATGCGCTTCACAATCATCCTGGGTCATGAGTGGGATTACTCTAGTCCCAGAAGATTGCAGTGGTCTCTGCGGTTAATTCATGTTTAATTAACTACATCCACATATCGTTTAATAAACTAAATCTGCAAGGTACCTGAAGGAGTTTCGAATGCTGAATATTAAATTTGAACATGGCAGGTATGCGCTTCACAATCATCCTGGGTCATGAGTGGGATTACTCTAGTCCCAGAAGATTGCAATGGTCTCTGCGGTTAATACATGTTTCATTAACTACATCCAAATATCGTTTAATAAATTAAATCTGCAAGGTGCCTGAAGAATTTTTGAATGCTAAATATTGAATTTTAAATATGGCAGAATGTGCTTCACAAGCGTCGTGGGTCATGAGTGGGATTACTGCAGTCCCAGAAGATTGCAGTGGTCTCTGCAGTTAATACATGTTTAACTACCTCCAAATATCGTTTAATAAAATAAATCTGCAAAGTACCTGAAGGAGTTTTGAATACTGAATATTAAATGTGATATATGACAGAGATGTGCTTCACAAACGTCGTGGGTCATGAGTGGGATTACTCTAGTCCCAGAAGATTGCAGTGGTCTCTGCGGTTAATACATGTTTAACTACATTCAAATATCGTTTAATAACCTAAATCTGCAAGGTACCTGAAGGAGTTTCGAATGCTGAATAATACATTTGAAACAAGTCAGTTATGTTCGTCACAAGCTTCGTGGGTCATGAGTGGGATTACTCTAGTCCCAGAAGATTGCAGTGGTCTCTGCAGTTAATACATGTTTAACTACCTCCAAATATCGTTTAATAAATTAAATCTGCAAGGTGCCTGAAGAATTTTTGAATGCTAAATATTAAATTTGAAATATGGCAGAGATGTGCTTCACAAGCGTCGTGGGTCATCAATGGGATTACTCTAGTCCCAGAAGATTGCAGTGGTCTCTACGGTTAATACATGTTTAACTACCTCCAAATATCGTTTAATAAATTAAATCTGCAAGGTGCCTGAAGAATTTTTGAATGCTAAATATTAAATTTGAAATATGGCAGAGATGTGCTTCACAAGCGTCGTGGGTCATCAATGGGATTACTCTAGTCCCAGAAGATTGCAGTGGTCTCTACGGTTAATACATGTTTAACTACCTCCAAATATCGTTTAATAAATTAAATCTGCAAGGTGCCTGAAGAATTTTTGAATGCTAAATATTAAATTTGAAATATGGCAGAGATGTGCTTCACAAGCGTCGTGGGTCATCAATGGGATTACTCTAGTCCCAGAAGATTGCAGTGGTCTCTGCGGTTAATACATGTTTAACTACATCCAAATATCGTTTAATAAAATACACCTGCAAGATAAACTCCGTGTTTCGTAAGTTGGAGTTTGAGATCACTGCAATCAGTTTTATAAGATTGCATTCAGTATCTTACGAATTTTTTAAAGTTGATCCTTAAACGATTTTTACATACACCTAAGTTAACATTAATGGAAAGATTTTCTGAATTGCTGTGATTGCATAGTAGTAGGTATTACTTTTCTCTTTAAAAATTCAGACACGTCAATCATAGTATAATAATAAAAAACTTATTATTTTTAACTTGTCAAGTGTTATTATACATTATGTTAGAGCAGTAGTTGATCAATGATTTTTTCCGTTATTTTTATAGAGCATTATCTAACTGCTTATTTAAGGACAGCTAACTCCTTATTGTATCTTTTTATACTCTCAAAACTAAATTAAAGTCCATGAAAAATTTAACAAGCGGATTAACCTGAGAGAATTATAGTGACAAAAACAGTTCCGATTCAGACAGGAATCGATTGGTGGCTAGCTCACGCTCTCTCTAGAATTTACTAACATTTCTAAAAGTTTGACATAATTTTACCGTTTACATATATAGAAAATATTGTTTAAGAATATTTTAAGTAAAAAGTATACAACAATTTCACAAAGTAATTGTTTTATTACAAAAATTACTGCTACGAAATATGATATAGTAAATAGACGCAAGGTTAATATGTTTTTCATTTAATGTTACCTCAAATTGATTGTTTGGAAAATTATTTATTCTTTAAGTAAAATGCTTAAACACTGTAGGGTAATTAGTCATTAGTTCAATCTACGATATTGACATTCTATTAGTTAAAAGTCGATGAGGATGCCAACAGTTTGACTGCGGATTCATTGAGGGGATGGTCGGAGCATGAATGGTGAGGGCAAGCATTTCTAAGAAGATTGCAGATCAAGATTTGCAATAGTCAATAATATTGACTTCCAGCCAGCGTTAGAGGCTTCGCTTTCGCCCCACTGCGGATAAGATCCTGGCCTGAAGAACGACTTCCAATGGATCGATATTTACTAATTCCAAATTTGATAAAGAGTTCAAATCTGAAACACCAAACTTCAAATCTGTAAATTGATTCATTCGAAAGTTATCACACATACAGATGGACATAGAAAACAAAAAATGCGTAATTCTGAAGTAAAGAGAATGACTCCACCCGACGCTCAGCTAACAAAGCATATATTCGGTAAAAAAACATTATATTTGTGATATTTTTGTATTTTTATGTTCAAACATAAACTAGAATTTGTGTTTGAAATACCACTCAAATAAAGACGACTAGTAACTTACTTACCTAATGAAGAACATTTTTTTCTTTTCCTTCTGTTTTATGGCTACCAATATTCATCAGAGGGTATATACGATATTAATGAAAGAATTGTGGCAAGCAAAACGAGATCCACAAAAGGCGGAGGGTACCTAAAATGAATCGGCCTGCAAGCAAACATAAATTACCTAAGAAGGACACGGGAATCATCCTTCTTATATACCCTTGTAGTAGGTCTGAACCCAAACTATCGCATGGGTGACGACCGTTCTTCTTAGTGGTATATGATATAATGACACTAAATATGATTAAATGATACTAAATCGTAATCTTAGTAATTTTATTAGAAGGTTGAAACTTGCCAGTGTTTAACACTTGGACTCCCGCAATAATATAGTAGGCGCACATTAGAGTTATCAGAATTCAGAGCCATGCACATGGTTCATGCCGCGTGGTTCATTACTCATGTTGCAATTCGAAATTTGGAAAAAAAAAAATAAAAATGTCAGGTTTTCTGATTTATTTTCCTGCAAATTCATTACTTTGAATACATGTGATATTGTGATATTTAGCAGTGAACATAGTCTCTTCCTTTGTTTGATAACCACCGAATCTAAAATTTATTTATATTTGTAAAAATTAAGATCCTGGTTATCAATATAAAGTACACCACTTAATTGTAAAGCATATTTCAGTCCTATAATCAGTTTATTTATTCTAATGTGATTGCCTGATAGTGAATAAGGCAATTTTTATATCCTTTTAAAATAGGTTCAGGTATGACATATATTTTATTATAATTGTTTTTATTAATGAAAAATTAACTTTACTAACTGAATTGGTGAAATACGGCACCATAGTTTGAAATTAATTTGGCAAACAAAACTGTGCCTGTCACCGCAAAAAGTCTGAACTTGACACATGTATTCATCAAATTGTCATGCTAAATTTACTGTTGTTTAGTGAAATATAATTCACTAAGATGATATACCGACTCGATTATCATAAAACAGAATAATATTAATATGTATCCTCTTATCTTTATAATAATTAAATTTAGAAACGAATAGGTTTACTAAAAACACATATTTTGCCACCACCTTACAAGTATAGACTGGATAGAAATATACCTGTATCTTATGGGGATAAATAGGTAGGCAGTAAAAATTTAAAAGCAAAGCGGGTGGCTGAAATACTAATAAAAATCAACTGTTGAAATTTAGATATTGGCTAAAATATAAACACCATAAATGATATTTAAAATCTATTCTGAAAATTATACGAAATAACATTATTGTAAGCTATTTATAAAATCAAAGTTATGATCACTGTGTCAATATAAGTATGATTTGTTGTTCAATTCAATTAGTTTTTATTGCATTCTCCTAAAATTATTTATAGTGAATAGATGAATATTTTAGATTTATTCTTTCTAGTAACGGTATATTACTTGGAAATTTTGAATCCTTTTGAAAAATATGGAATTAATACAATTTAATGAAATGAAAAAGTTATTTAATAAATACTTCCTTTACATTTTCTTCCGGTTTTATCACAAAATCAGCGGAGAGTAATCAAAACAATAGAATTAATTATTTGTAAAAATTATCGTTGACTGGTTTTCTAATACTTCGGGGTTTCTTTAGTGTAATTAATTTTAGTAAAAGCCCATTTAGTCCAAACTGGAGTTAATAAAATATTACTTTGATATTTAATTTAATTAATAGAGTTATCAAAGAAAAGTGCAAAGCTTTGAAATGGAGACAAAAATGAGGATGGAGATATTTGCCCTGCAAGCAAACTCTATCCTCGTTTCTACCCTATTGCCTACTACCCTATTCACTACTAAACTAGCAACTCTGTGGTCTGGCAGCAGGTCTTTACCACATGGGATTTTATTTATTTATTTATTTATTTTAATCTAGTCGGAATTATTTGCACTCACTAAATTTTCCTTGGTAGCATTAACGTTGTTTGCAGATTTCCATTCTTTCTGCTAGAACAAATTTCAGTAAATATTTACCAAGTTGCAGTGTAATTTATTCGAACTATAATAACAACACAAACTCTTCATGTAATTGATCCAAGTAATTGACTGTTTGAATGCCTTTGGAATGTCATGAGATTAAATGTTTCCAGGGCATTAACACCGGAAAGAGTACTGTAGATCTTAAACTTAATCTTAGGTTTAAAAGTCTAATTATTTATAAAGGTTTGATGCATTAATACCCATTTTCGTAGAAAAGCTCTCAACATTACATGAACGTTAAATAAATAAATAGATATTATGATTTATTTAGAAACTCTGAAAAAGTAGAATGTAAACTCAACTGTTGTTTTAGATCATCTTTGACTGAGGGAAGTGGACTGGCACTGTAGATCTTCCAAGTCTCTAAACACAATGCAAGTTATTTAAAACTTCATGAATAATTAATTATACGGAGTTTAAAAATAATAAAACGACCTGAATCGTTACAATATTCCATATAACGAAACCTTATTGTACAAAGAAACTCAAAGGTATAAAATATTTTACATTTTCTAACGAAACTAGTGTTTCGTTCATTAATTTACACAAGAAACAAAGAACAAATAGATTGCAACAAGGACAGAATGTAAAAAAAAGGAAAGTAGCGTAATTAATGTATAAGTAATGTAAGGCTTTTTTATTAATGTATAAGTAATGTAATCAATTGCCAGTGTCCTTCAGGCAAATGCCTATAAGAAAGCTAAGGTGTTGGTTAGAAAATGTGTTTAAAAGTAGGGGTTTTACTCCAATCATGAAAGAATAACAGGATTATGGACATTTGCTATCGTTAGGTTATAAAAATGTAAAACACAAGATTTCGAGGATTGGAATATATCCTCTTCGTCAGGTGGGGGAGGTAAAATAAAATAAAATAAAGAACAGAAAGAAGTACAGAAGTGAGCAATTCTCTCTGCTTTTTATTTCGTAAATCTAGGATGCCTCACGCCCTGACGAAGGGGATACATTCCAGTGGTCGAAACGTTGTGTTATACCTTTTATAAAGATGGAAAATGTCCGAAATCCCGTTATCTTTACTATCTTATCTTATCTAACTTTCCTTCGTAGCTAGCTTGTCAAATGTATATCTAACTAAACTTATTGAGAATGTCTATTGCGCTTTACTTTGTCTAATGACAATAAAGAATTAAATTTGATTGGAGTTGGAGTGGATTTCAAAAGAGTTGTTAATAACGAGCATTGCTTGAATCAGTAGATTGCATTTGCATTTTATCATCTTAAATAGCAATAATTAGTTATTGCTTGGTTTAGGAACCGAGATCCAATTGCAGTGGTTATTCAGCGATGCTACTTTCCTTTTGGGCCTTCCACTACTTTGTTTCGTATCGTTTTCTCACGTTACTTTTAGTGAGGATCGAAGTGAGAAGGTACCAAAATGGTTAAAACTAGGCATTGATCTTTTTTTCAACTTGACAACTTAGAAAGCAGCAGTGTGATCAATGTTAAACCAGAGGCAGCTAACTATAAAAATCCTGAAAAAGGTGACTATTCATTCATTCTGTCAATAGTCAGAAGGTGTGTTAAGCCTGAAAATATACGTTCCATTTTGACCTCTATAATATCCAGCGTAGCTGACGTCAAAATATTTTCTCCAGTAAATTCTTTAATCTCAAGAAACACAAAATAACTGCGCGCTTACAAACTGCAATTTGGCTGTCGGCTCTAAGACTATTAGATAAAATACTATTACTATACTATTAAGATAAAAAGACTATTACATAAATCTATGGACTCGTACATAAATATCATTATGGAATTGAAAAATATTTTAAACTGTAGTGTTAGAGCAGTCAGGCTCTAACCGAATGCTGCCATGTATCAACGACTTAGAGAAATAGAGCTTGGTTTTATAAGGCAAATCAGCGGGATGCGAAATTGAATCGAAATGGGTGATGAGTGGAGGGGGTGAGGGAAATGATCCAGTTACGTAAGCTGCTCCGTGCACCCGCTTGGAAACCTCCCTCCATCGTGTCAAGCAATTTGCCCATTTAATTTATTTCCTTACGTTTATCGACTAATTCAGCATGCCTAAAAGGGCATTAAGCAATTTTTGTAATAATTTATCATCATAGTTCAATTATTCTCCGTACAATTCTATTAATACAACAGAAAAATTTGTGAAGAATACTATTTGGATATTTTTTATATTTGTATACTTAAGTATTTGGAAGTTTTATACTCTATGAAAAAAAATCTAATGGATGGATTTAGACAAATTTAGCTCGAGCATTGCTTAGATATCAGATTAAAACACGTTCATATTTTTTATCTTCGAATACTCCTTCATAAAAAAACTTAATCTATTTTTTTACATGTACATTATACCATTTGTCGTAGCGTGCTGGAGATATGACAATAATATTATCTGACTTTTACCCTAAATAGCAGCGGTTTTGACTTCAAGCACTCAATTTACTTTTTATACTCAATACTAACGTCCTTTGAATTCTGGGATATCATATTTGCACCATTTATATATATTGAACATTAATATGACTCAACGAACCATTCGCTCTGTAGCTACGATTATAGGACAGGAACACAATGAGTCTAGAAATATCTACTTGACACATGCCTATTTCCGTTTTAAAATCTTCATACAGCTCCATGATGTTACATCATAAATACTTTCATTAAGAGAATTATGGGATTCAGCTTTATTATTCATGTACACTTTCTTAAAATTGAAATTTTATTGAATTATTGAAGTCATTCCATCAAATAAATGGAATTTTTCCCAAAAACATCTTTTATTTCTACCTATAAAACTGGTATACTTTCCGACTTTAGAGCCCCAAATATTGCTATTAAACTTAAAGTCAAGTTATTTCAAAATAAATCAGACATTTGCAATATCCCCCATTACATGAATGTTTTATATGTCCTTTGAAAATGATAATCATAAAACTTCACTATTAATCGGTACGAGTGTTCTTGCGAAGCCGTGGGTAAATACTAGTAACAAAATTAATTTTATGTATACATTTGTGTAAAAATGTCAAGTGATTTATTCCATGTCCTAGAATACTCAATGAGAGGTACGCGTACTTTTATTTCCCAACAAGAAATCGGTTTTGTTAAAACGAACAGAAATAAATTCATTCATCTCCAAACAGTTTTTCCAGTCCATTTGTTTTGGTTACACTTTAACCTCAACTCATAAACCATATTTTTCACAAAAAATAACTCGTAACTGCAACAACTTTTTCATTATCATATTTAGCCTCATCCAATCTTCTTTACAAAGAAATTACTAAATCGAAAAACTATAGTAAATATAACATAACTATAAATATAAATAATAATGCGTGTCTAACTATAATAGGTATAATATAATTAGTTAACCCCTTTCTGTTGTGATTGGGAGTTTATCACAACAGAAAATAGTTAAATAATTATATTATAACTATTAAAGTTAGAAATGTAGTGGACCTGAGAGTAAGGCCCCATATTGTTCATTAAAATGTTCTTGGCCCATTTCTTTGTCGATCACGATATGACAGCAGTACGTGTCAGTGATACTGAGTTATTTAAATAATAATAATCTTTTGAAAAAATTGTGGGGGGTCCGGACCCTTTGGACCCCTTTGCTGGTTACGTCCCTGTGAAGAATGCAGGGGTTAAACACAAACATGAAAATACTATTCCCGCAGTATGTGTGGATTTGCATGAGAATTTAATATTTATTATACGGATTTGAAGAAAGCCCTGTTCTACTTCATGATTAGACTCAACGTCTCGCAAGAAATTTTGGTTAATTAAGAAAAATTCAAACAGCTAAATATTATTTAAGATATTTGGCATGGTAAAGTGAAAGAGAGTAGAGCATTGCGAGGATTAAAAGGTACTCTTCATATCGCTTCTATTTTTTCCATTTACCTACCTTTGTGTGGTTATTTTAATATGAAAATAACCATATTATCATTATATTTAATGGAAAAATTCATATATTTACAAAAACATGCCTAATGATACCCAACTCACTATCCGAAAATCAGATTTTAGAAATGAATAAATGTTCATATCTAAATATGAAATAGACTTCTTTGTTCAAATATTCCATTAATATTTCGGTATTTACCGTTATCAAAAAGTATTTAAATATATATGTACAAAGTGGTAAGCAAATATGGACACAAATAAAAATATAATTAATGATAATACGACTAAACTTAACGGGTTTTATATGCATTTGTAATATAATATATTGCATATGATAAAATATATCGTAATGTTAACATAAATACACCCTAACGCAATAAAATATTTTTTTTCAATAAATCCAACGAATTTTTGAGTACCTGCAACGAGTTATAATCCAGAACTTACATATGTAAGTGATTTTCAATATTATAATTATGTAACCTTATTTATTTTAACAGCTAATACTAAGCCACTTGTTTGTACTTACGAACTATAAATATAAAAATAGAAATGTATCTCCAGAGTATTGTAGGAAAAAAATAATACATTTTGTTACATAGGAATTATAGTTGGCAAATAATATATATAATGTTTTCATGGTTTTTGAGTAATTCATACTTAGCTATATTCAGTATGCAATAACACATATTAGGTAGATTTTATTTAAATTTAGCTGAAACTTAAATCTGTATAATTTAGTCGGATGTATAAAATATACGTTCACTATATTTCTATTGTATATGCTTATATGCATATTAATTTTAATGGACAATATATTTTCCAGATTGAACTTTGAGTTTTGTTTAATTACGTAAGGTACACATATTTTAGAACCCTTGGCATTAAACAACGAAATGACATACATTACAAGTGTTAATACAAACAAAACTGTCATAATAATTATAACACTCATTACATAAATGCTAATCGTGAAACAATGACTGTAAGTTGCACCTTTTTATGTTTTAATCGATTCCACTTGGTACTTTAAAACAATTAAAAAACGCCATTTGAAGTTCGTAAGTTTCAAGAGAGAATCTATGACACAAAGTTGTTGAATAATAAGTTACTTCTCTCCCAAGAGGACCGACCAAATTGCTGTTTGTAAAGACTTTGTCCCCTAATTACGTTTGTTCCTTTTATACTTAACATCCAAATATTTATCGCTCATTATTATAAAATTTAAATATTTTGTAACAATAAATATATATTTTATAATTTATTAAAGTGAAAATTTTTTGTCAAATATTCAGATTGAAATTTTATTTTTTTAAATTTTCTGATATAATGAAATTTAGAAATTTAAATATACATTCTACCATTCTATTGTATAATAATAATGAGAAATGATCTCATTTCATTGTCAGAGTGACTGCTTAAAAATAAAGAGAGATTATTTATTTATTTGCTTGGATAGTTGTGAGTTTAAAGTGAAAGTGGTAACAATCTGTTTAAAAGAACCACTATATACACCATTTGAGATATTGGGATTCTTCCCGAACGCTCAAAGCACGACATTCCTTAGATTTGATACAAAAGGTCTTACGATTGTAGTAATAATTTCCTAAACTATTTTTTTATACACGTATATACTACCCATTATACAGATATTGCATGTAACATAATAATATGACACTTTTCATCTATTCTCCATTTAATAATACAAAGAGGTCAGTAACAATTGTTATACCCAAAAAAGGTGTAGGTACGAAAGAACTATTCTTGGTCAATAACCGTACAATTTAGGGTAAAAGCTTAATCTTTCACTTCGTTTGTAACCAGGAGGATACCAGAGAATTACCAATGGCGCTGTATGAGAAACGGTTGCTTTATTCTTTTGTTTATCATCACTAGAGTCTCTCCCAGTATACTCTGATGCAGTGTGGAAAGACTAGATTTCGTCATCATCAGCCTTCCTTTTCAACCTCTCAGGGTCCAGAGTGATCATTTTTTTTTCCAGTTGAGAATGAAATGGTCATCCAACAATTATTCTTGGAGTAAGTGGTTTGACAAACACATCCGCATACCACCAAAGCCGATGTAAAACCGCCGCCGTTAGTAGAAACAATAGAGCAATAAGTTGGAGGCCTGGAGTAATGACCAACCATGTCACTGAACAGAGTGAGTGGTTTGACAAACACATCCGCATACCACCAAAGCCGATGAAAACCCGCCGCCGTTAGTAGAAACAATAGAGCAATAAGTTGGAGGCCTGCAGTAATGACCAACCATGTCACTGAACAGAGTGAGTGCTTTGAACAACACATCTGCAATCCACCAAATACAATGTAGGACCGCGACCGCTAGTAGCAAAAATAGAAGAATAAGTTATATGCTGGAGAAATGCACGCTAGAGCTGCTAAAGAGGCTATCCTATCAGAATATCTTAGTCACAGAGTGTTAATCAATAATTTATTAAAATACATTAATATATGCAATAAAGTAAGAACCATTAGGCTTCCAGTAACACACTGACAGCTAAATTTACGTATGGTGTGTAGACTTGTCCTACGTCTCTGAAGAACATATGTTAACTTCGTGAAACAAAGTGCAAAGAATGCCCACATGTTACCGCCATCGGCTTTATTACTTGTTAAGTTTGTCTATAAATCTGAAGCACTATCATTATATCCTTGTTTTGTGATCCTTTATTGCTGTACAATCCCATTCACTTGGTATTGAGCCAAGGAACAATATAAATATCTCTTTTACTAGTATCATTACTATGACATGAGTTACAGTACTGCACTTGATAGTTATCTCGACAATGGAAAAGATTGTAATTTTTACTGGGTATATTGTTTTGTAAGTCCACTATAATGAACTCGTGATCCCTACGCTCGCTTCACGTCCCGCATATAGTCTCTAGGATTATGACTAGCTTTACATAATTAATCAGTCCTTTGTTTTATTTTCATGCTTATGTGCAATTATTCAAAAACCTCTGTCATTAAGTTCAAAAAATCCAACCTTAAATAGATACTAATATAATTTGGTATACTTAATTTGAATGAAAAATATATTTAGATATTACAAACATCCGATAATGGGTAAAATATTGCCTTCACATTGTTTTTGTGATGGTTTACATTAGAAAGTGATTTATTGTTCAAAGTGTTTATTCATATTGCTAAGCCAGGGCCGTACTAAGCTTTGGAAGGCCCTGGAAAATATATTTAACCGGATCTCATCATGTTCCGCCACCGCGCCCCCCTCACCCCGTGTGACGGGCCTCCTAAGCGCCCAGGCCCTGGTAAAGTGTCCGAAAAACCGGTCTGAGTACGTGCCTGTACTATAATGTTTTAAAGACACTCTTGGCAGAGTTAAAATCCTCTTTAACATTTTAAATAAATATCAACTAGTGGTAAATATAATATCCTTGTTGTTCCAAAAAGTCACACTAAATAGTGTTGCGTTTCTTGCTAATGTTTCAAGTTCATACACTAGAAACACATCACACTTTCACTGTGTTAACTAATTTTTTACGCTTGATATGGATGGAAACGTCATTTTGTACTTAATAGAGTTATCAAGTGAACTATAATTTGCCAAAGTTGTTATATGTTGCATTAACCTGTTTTAATGTAATGCATTATCTATATAAGATCGTTAATCTAAGTATACGAAAACAATGCACTATTTGCTTTTTGGTTATTGTCATAGGTCTAGTACATATTATTTATCTATCTCATATTTATCTGTGCGCAATCCTGTTGTGTAATTGTAAACTGTCTGCTTACCGTTGAAATAAATAAATGCAATTACAAGATATATTATAACGCAATTCCCTTCATATCCAATTACGTTATGAATCGTTAGACAGCATTTAAATATTTACGTAAAATATTAAAAATCTGAGTTGAGTAAGAAATTCCAATGTATTTTTCTTTTTAATTGTTAGCATTAATTCAAACCTGATAAATAATTATCCGTTTTTAAATACAAAACACGTTTAATCTTTTACGATTTTAACGTGAGGCAAACTGTTCCAGCAAATTGAACAATGTTCAGCTCAGAAGACCCGTTTATTCGAATCGTTACACCGTTTGATAGCAAACAATTATCTGAACTAAACAATGGAGCTGGACTGAATGCTGTCAAATTAAGAACTGTTTAAATTATCCTTCGTGGTTACAGGGATTCATTCAGTAATGTACGCAAAACTCTATAAATCTAGCCAGTTCACTACATTATTAGTTTATACACGGCGAGAAATATATTATAATCACTAGTATTAAGTTTATTTCACTGCCGTAAAAGTATAAATCGGCAAACCAGTTTTACCATGAATAATGCATTGTTTTGTAAACACTAAAATTACTGTAATAAAAATGTATTTTTAAGCTAAACATATATTTATATTTAAGCTGTTTTAAGTATTTTAATATCAGTATGGTGACAATATTGTAATAGTGCAAAGTGCAGATTGAACGAGGATAAATAGCTGGCCAAAGAATAATCAAATGCAACTTATAAAAAGCGGTGGTCCTACAAAATATATACGAATAAAATATATATTTGTCACTCCTGTTCTGAAAGCTGTAGATTCGATGATAAGTTGTAAAATGTAATGAGGTCCTCACTTTGTCCCAGCCAATCCATCTCTATGGAAAATTCATCAACAGTAGCAACAAGACATGTCTGCTGGTCCATCCATCACAATGAAGCTCCAATTACATTGTCATTACTGCTGACACGCTCTTAATGTACGTGTCTCCACTGAACACTGTACGTTGATAAGATAATTATAGTTAACTTTTATATACAACAAGACATGTCTGCTGGTCCATTCCTCACAATGAAGCTCCAATTACATTTTCATTACTGCTGAGACGCCCTTGATGTACGTGTCTCCACTGCACACTGAACGATGATAAGATAATTATAGTTGTCTTTTATAAACAACAAGACATCACATAGCTGGTCCATCCATCACATTAACTGATCAAGATTGAGGTTTCGTATGACAGGAAAGGAAACGTTTGTTTGATGGTGAGAAAAATATTTTCGTGATATAAAACCGCATTATTCTTGTGAGCAGTACGTATTTTATTGTTTAAAGCAGTAAACTATAGTTTAAAGGTAAAAGAGTAAATTTAAGGTAAAGTAAAATAAAGAAAAAGGTAAAGTAGTTACATTGCCTGAATTTGCTAAAGGAAAATAAGGATGATCGAAGGATTCCTCAATGGAATATTTTGTGCTAAAGTCTTCTGTGAATCAGTAGCTGAGAACTGAAGTAAGGAATTACAGCTGTTCCAGAACAATTAAACCCTCGGCATAACATTTCCATGAAGTCACCGAAGTGCAGATGCTGTGTGATCCCGGATATCCGTTTTACTGCTGTTTGTTTTCAAGTTTACGTCTCCCCTTGTGAATCAGTAGCTGAGAATTGAAGTAAGGAATTACAACTGTTCCAGAACAATTAAACCCTCGGCATAACATTTCCATGAAGTCACCGAAGTGCAGATGCTGTGTGATCCCGGATATCCGTTTTACTGCTGTTTGTTTTCAAGTTTACGTCTCCCCTTGTGAATCAGTAGCTGAGAATTGAAGTAGGGAATTACGGCTGTTCCTGAACAAGGAAAGCCTAGGTACAACATTTGCATGAAGTCTCCGAAGTGCAGATGCTGTGTGATCCCGGGTATCCGTTTTACTGCTGTTTGTACTCAAGTTTACGTCTCTTCCTCTTTACTATAACGCGTTTCGACGCAGACATAAGGAAATAAAGGAAATAGTAGTAATCCCCATGTAATATGATAAACAGAACATAAATAATTTACTTAGTTGTATTAAATATTGTAAACAATAAAGAATTGTTAACAGTTATTTACTGTTGTATAAGTAAGTTTTAAAACTATTAATTGAAACTAAGGGGCGTGGGCGTCAGAACACTGTGAAAATTAAGTAGAACCTACTTTTGATTATGAAACTAGGATCAACTCCTTTCGGCTACAAATTTATGGCATCTTTGATATTATTGAATATTGTCCGTTGTAGGTACGGCAAGTTAATGGAACTGTCCGTACGTCACCGACAATCCACTCTTCTCTAGGTTATGATTCAATTTAATTAAATTCAATTTAATTCAATCCAATAATTCTTTATTGTCATTATTTAACAATTATACAAAATTGTATGACATGCGTCACTAATCCTATTTTTCAGCCAATAAGCTTCGTCATGTGTAAAACATTTAAAATTAAAATTAAATAAACATTTCAAATAAGTAATAGTAATAATAATAAAAATGCATAAATGTGCATAAATAACTACACATATTTTAAAATCTGTCAAATCAACTGAGTCGCACACCCTTCAGCTCCCCACATCTTTCAGCTCTGACAGCGTTGGTTGCTGAGTTCCACGAACTCGCTTACGGAATAAAATGTGTTTTCTATTAAATATTGTTTTCAACGCCTTTTTGAATTTTGATTGATTTGTGATAGATTTGATTTTTTCTGGTAAAAAAATCATAAATCTGACACCCATCTGAGATGGGAGATGGCCATGAAGCTGTAGTCTGTGTTGAGCAACTCTGTAGTTTTCTCTAGCTCTTGTATTAACCATGGACATCCCTACCTTGCACCAACGTACACCTGAAACTACAGAACATGCTCGTCTCAATCACGTACAGCGCAGGCAATGTCAGTAATTTGAGCTCCTTAAAGGATTCTCTACACGACTCTCGGGAAGTTAAGTTATTGATTATGCGAACAGATGTTTTTAGTAATATAAATAATCTTTGAAAATACAAATATGGAGAAGTACCCCACAGTGTAATTCCATAAGATATGTGTGGAAAAATTAGTCCATAGTAGGCAATTCTCAATAAGGGCTTAGGACAATGATTTTATAACTGTCTTAGCAAATATATATTAGACGAAAATTCTTTTACAAATATTTTCAATATGCGTACTCCAGGACAGACAACAGTCTATGTTGTTACCGAGGAATTTAGTGGTATATGTTTCGATCAATGATTTTTCACCAATCATTACCGATGGTGAGGATTTATTTAAAATCCTCAGGCTATTAAATACCATGTAGGATGATTTGGATTCGTTGGTTACCAAATTCATTTCTTGAAGATACTGAATATCATTCAATACAATATGATGGCACTCTTTCTCTTTTTGATATGATTTTCTTTCCATTTGAAGCTTTACTAAGTATCATACTATTTTTTCAAATGATGATGAATCATTGAAAGTTTAAATCCCCTATTTATCATATAGATAGTGATGGTGGAGGAGGTGTTTTATAAACAAACACATAATGGCAAACACCAGTTTCATTCTAACCACAAGTGAGTCTACTTCATTGAATATCGCAGTGTCTACATCAACACTTATTCAGATCTTTCTGTAATGAAAAAATAGTTGTAGAAACTTTTGAATAACCGATTTGGATAACAAAATTAAACGTCACAGATTATGATTTGGACCGCTTATCATATCACTTCTCATAAAACGACTGTGATCCCATTCCCCTGTTTTGAACCAACTTACCAGAGTTTTTGAAATATTATAATGAATCAATAAGTTTCATAAATATAAATATCATTTCCCATTCAAACTCATTTAATAAAGGACATCCTTTGCAGAGATACAACATTACAAGTCAACGATAATTAATTATACATGTAACTATATTAAACAAATCTAGTTCAACTATGTTATAATGAAAACTTACAGTTATATTTTGTACAATTGATTTAAATAAAGGTAAAAAACATTATTTAAACGAAAAGTATACTCCCAACACATTGCATTTAAGATATTTATTTTAATAAATCGATGTAATCTTGAATCAAATATATAATAATATTTTTAATCCAGTACACTTTACTAACTATTCAATAATTAAAATCTAAGAAAATTTCAACTTTATATATAGTGAGATAGGTATTATTAAAATACCCACCTTAATTTCCTCCAAACAACCCTACCGTCAGCAAATTATTTTATCTGAAACTGTTTCAGCTCCTATAAAACAGCACTACGGGGTAGTGCTTATTGTTTTAAAACTGTATTAGAATTATCCTGTATTTAATAAGTTAAGGGATTATGTAAAAAAATTAATTTAGATTAATATTCATAACAAAGCCAGAGATAACTCATTTTTTGATAAAATAAGTACATAATAATGTAAAGTTATTATAATAATATGTAGTAAATTATAACACTGTAATGTATAAAAAAAATATTAAAAACATATTTCACAACAATAGATTCAATGTCACAACGAGATTTGAATACAAACTTTGAAAAGAATATCCCAATATCTTATAAAGGTTTTGTTTACATTTCATCTATATTGCTTATCTACTAGATAAGCAAATTTTTACCAAGATGTATTCTAGAGCAAACCTCTAGGAAATTGATATCTGATCCACAAAATAAAACACTTGAAAAACAACTTCAGTTTATATCCAAACGAAGAACTTAACAAACAGTCCCCTAGGGAACTATACGTTTCAGTTAAATCTCGGTAAAATACTTATAAACAGATTTACGAACGATGTCCCCCGGCACCACTAAATAACCCATACAGAATTCATTTTTCCACCGTATATTATTTAGATATATGGGCAAAATTAAATAATATTAATTTCCTTATAATTCACAGGAATATTTCTTTACTATATTTCTATTTGGTTCTAATATTTAAAAGAACCTATTTAGTAAAGAAGTATCATAGAGGACATGAGGCTCACAAACAATCTCGTACCAATAGCACCTAAGTGGAATATGGACTGACCATAGCTTCTAGAACATAATACTTCCTGTGAATGAAACTTTATGGATATTAAAACGCGCTAGTGCCATATTGATTCATAAAAAAGTACTTTACTCAACTTGCTCTACAAGGGCTCGGGCATGGGTGTTAATAAATGTATTTCAGGTACCTACAAGTGACTTCATTAACATTTGAGTGTATTTCATGTTCATACCGAAATGGTAAGTGACGTTTAAAAGTTCCTAAAAATGCCTCAGTTTGAATTTACAGACATTCAAAGTGTAAATGTAAAAGTGTAAACTGTATTAGTCGGACAGAGTAGCTTGGAGAAGTAGTATTTTCTGTCGTTTAATTTGTTCTACTTCATTTACGGTAAGACAAATTTCGCTTTTCAAATCCATTACATTGTGTTTTAATAATGTCGTGGAATAGAAAGAGTAGATTGCATATGTTGGGATTTCTGCGTAGTGGTTCCATGTAGGTGTGATATTTAACCGCTTACACCAGAGTTTAACCCTTCTAAGATCACACGGAACACGTTTTGGGACAACGGAACATCATATTTGAAGGGATCTTAATATTGGCCTTAATGACCGTTTCTTACATATTAGTGCTCAGAACCGTTACTCTGTTTCTTGGAAACCTATTTAACACGTCTTTCAGCAATGGCGAAATTGGTAATTTAGTTATATGGAATATTCCTCCTATACATTTGATCCACAGCCGATTTTGTTGGCATCGTTTGAAGGCCACACGGAATCAGTTTTAGATGTAGAGACGCTAGTGTGGGTACAGACGTTTTACTACCAATAATGAAGTCAATGATTTTATGAGAAATTATTCCCCAAAATAATTTTGGTATAAATAGAAATAATGATAAAATATAAAATCAATTATTGAATTAAGGATCATTTCATAACTAAATCGGTTGTTTATCTCCATAATATGTTAGGTTTTCAATGAGTAATATTTATTAGAAACTTGAGCTCATTTTATCTTGCAAATATGTTGCAAAAGTGTTATTGTGTTTTATTTGTAATCATAAAAGTTAACTCGAAGTAACGTTTTTGATCACTCTGTACACGAAACATATATGAACCATTCAGAGTTAATTGACTCCTCACATTATTATCCTCTAGTTTTACAAAAACAAACTTGCGCTATGATGAAACTGTCAAAGTTAGAATCGAAATGACACGATGTGAATGTTTATCTCAGGCTGTGGATACGCGGTGTGAACAGACTACACAAGACAAAGTACAGCGCCAGTTCGTCTATACTAAGACGTATCCATTCTTATGCTCCAGGCTCTTCGTCACTCTTATGTTCCCGTACATATTTACTGAAAATATTCAGTCCATTTTCTCCATTACCATACTGTAATGTTTCACGTTTGTTTTAAACGGATTATTTAAATATCGGTACATACTTACTCATATGTAGGTACCATTAATATTATTCCATTTTATATCCAAAATATTTGAATTTTAAACGATTGTATCTCGTTAATGTTGTAACAATTCATAAATATATGAATGTTAGTTAAGTATAGTGCATGAAATACAGTTTTTTAGGGGAAGTCTTAAAACAGAACGCTAACACGTCCATTGAGTCGAGATTGCTTTATCTATTGGATAAAGTAAAAACAGGGGAGCCGTGGAGAGACTATATGTCGTGGAATTATTTTGCTATAGATTGTGATTTCGTTAACATCAAAAAATTGAGATATATTACACAGAATAATCGATTTTGGTATGAATAAAACATCATGTTGACACATTACTTTCTATTTATATTTCATGTTCTAAAAAAAGTAACAATATATCTGACTTTCAACTACATATAGGTTAAAAAGTAGCTAAGGGTTACATTTTTACTTAAAGTAAATAAAATTTAATATCTTTTAAAAAGCAAACTGTAAGAGAGGAAACAGTATACAAACAGTAAGGTTTGAAAGCAATGAGTGTAAAATTGTGAGCAATCAATTCGATTAGAAAGAAGTGTCACATTAAAAGCAACTTTGAGATAATAGGAAAAAGGCGCGGAAACTTAGCTCTGAATACTTTTAAATCTTTATACTTTTACTCTGTATAGGAAACCAAATTGTAAGAGGGTGGATGTAATATTTGTAAAGTTGTGCATAACCATTACGACTGCAATGAATATTCTATACAGACATTTACAACCTTACACTGTAAATGAAACTAGAGTGTAACAGAATAGATATAATAATTGAAAATTGGTGACCAAACAATTTAATTATCGTGAATTTCCACGTTAATAGCCATTTTCAAATCATGGAAAAACCTGCGGAACCTTAACATTGAACACTTTGAAACATTTACAGCCTTACACTATAGTTGAAAAAAGATAGTAAGAGGATAGATGTAATGAGTGTAAAGTGGTGAGCAACCAATTCAATTAGAGTGAAGAGTCACGTTAAGAGCCACTTTGAGGTAATGGGGAAAAGACGCGGAACCTTAGTACTGAACGTTTTAAAACATTTATATTCTTACACTGTAAAGGAAACTATATTATAAGATGGTGGTTGTAATACGTGTAGTGTCTAACCTATTTGACTACAAGGAATATTCTGTAATAATTTAAAAATTGTGTTCGCCCTGTTCTATTAAGAGGCGCTTACAGATTAATGAGAGATGGTATAGCCAGAAGTATAATCGGTGCGAACAATAAGAAGATAATAACATTAGGTAAAATACTCGTATCATTGGTGGTGATAACATACGAACTGCTTTTAATTGGCCAAGACTCATAGATGGATGGTCCAATTTTCGATGAAGCAAATCTCTAAAAACCTTAATGATATCTTTCAAGCATAACAGGAGTAAAACCCTTACTCTTAGCGTTCTAAAATGACTCCATTCGTGCAAGAAGCTTGACGATGAGACATAGAATAGAAATACTATTGTATATTAAAATCAGAGCTTGATATTGAATATAATATTATATTGCATGGATTATTAAACTTAGCTATCTTTGAGGGTTACAAAGCAGTTTCATACGTCATACAGTACGATAAAAAAAGCTTGTCAGCACTTATGGTTTCCTTTTTACTCTATGACCAAGATCTGCGTTAAAACTGGAGATTCTGCATATAGGTTTAAACTAATACCTAGATAGGCATTAATCAAAGGTTTTTCTGTTACCAAGCACAAACGGCCTAGCGTAAATTGACGCTAACTTACCATCAGTTACCAAACCTTTTCAGAAATCAACAGTACAGCATTAACGTCTTGTTAAATTAACTATGGAGTGCATTGTCTTAAATAATTTGTATTCATATTTTTGTACTCTCATAAAATATCTTTAAGACGGAAGATAAATTAAATATTGCTCATCTATTGACTAAAAATAACCGTGGAATTGTTAAAATCAAGATTGTCTTTCGTAATCTTACGATGTATACTCTTCTTAAGCATTGGAGTTTTTTTTTTTAAGTTCTTGACTTTTTAAAAGTATTTTATTTCTAAATAGCCCGAGATATAAAAATATTTGAGAGGGGGGTAGTGGAACGACCACTAGGAGTTTTGAACAATGATGCTCTTAAAATAATTTTATTCCCTGAATTGTGGTCCTAGGAATATCGAATACGTCTCATCATAAAGGTATAGTTCATACGAATCCAAACGTGTTTTAGTAATTCATTTTAAATATAAGTATATTTAAAATAATTGTATACATAAAAAAGTTACTTTTAATTAAAATTGAAAAAACAAAAAAAGCGAATAGATGTGTATTAATAATGACTTTAAATTGGGATATCTCCAATAATTATACGACCAAAAAGGCAGTATAGCAAAAAAAATTTATGCAGGACCCTGACAAATGGAATGATTCATACGGTGAGTCGCAGTACCTGAGCAAACGCTCCGTTTCATGAATGAGGTCTCTTAGCGCAAAATCCGCCATTGACACCTGCTTCACTTTCCAAAACACAGGAATGAGAATGGGAATAGAAGCTTTTCCTATTTTGACCCTAGTTTGTACAATGACCTCCCCCGAAAACTGAAAGTTTGTACTGTACCTGTATTTAGAGTAAGTTGAAAAGAATGCTGTAGAAGGATTATTTTTTGTTGAACTAGTTGCTAAGTTTTTATTAGGCTGTCGGTTTTAACTTTTAAGAGTATTTGTCTGTGATGTAAATAGTGTAAGGTGACATGAGCTGTTCTGAAAAGCAGTCGTATTGAGAAACGCTTCCAACAAAATACATTTATATTTATTATTTATTTATTTAGAATAATTTTGTATTGGATCACTGCTGTCTGATTCTGAAAGCCAATATCGAATAATGTAATACTACTAACTTAATAATAAATTTGGCTATTTGTACGGTTAGGTACTTGCTGACGCATGCCAACACTGTAGACGGAAATGTTTTAAAGTAGAAATTTATTTTAGAAACCTAACCTTATTTCTTCCCATACTATACAAAGGGACAGGATAAATAATGAAAACAGTAAGATAGGTTATCAACAGACATGATAGACAAATGATAGCACTTAAACATTAAAGTGCTATAAATCAAGATTAGCCTTTTATGCGTACAGGTTAGAACAAGCAACAACACGTTACGACAAGAAATATCTCGGGACGTGCGGCAACCACATGTAAGAAACACTTTCAACAAGCTAAGCTACAACTACCACCATTAATCTTGTCCAAAGAGTAAAACATTTAACGACAGTCTGGAGACTGAATAGAGTAACAGTTGCTGCTACAGATTATATTTACCTCGTAAGAATTGCGTTCCCGTTATAATAGAAAAGAAATAATAATTTCGATATTATATTGTAAATATAAGTTCACATGATGCATATACTCTCCTAATAAATAAATAAACTGATTAAGTAAAACCTTATTTGAAGGAACTAAACATGTTTTCAGTATATTACCCTTCTTTTTAAAACTATATAATATAAGTGCATATAATATAAGTTACGTAAATAATCCAGTCACATTTAAATTAATTACAAATTCAAGAGAACTGGTATTACAGTGACTTATTTAGGCTATTGCCATACAGAATAGTACACAGATAAAAGAGCATATGTAGGAATAATATCAACATTCTAACTTGATCATATAAAATAAGGTTTCAAGATAATTGGACTTTAACATTTTCGTAAGTATAATAAATCAGCATTTCAAGTGTTATGACAGCAAAAACTCCAACTTTAAGTAGTCTAGGATTAAAATCTTCAATTTGTATTACTCTATGAAAATAAAACGTTCTGTGCTAGCCACAGGTGAAAACACATTTCCTCCAAATTTGCTGCAAGGTATTTTACTAATTTCTAAATGATTCTAAGTAACGAATCACCACGCGCGAAGTTAGAATTTAACTGTGTTTAGCAAGAATTTAAAATTCCAATTTTAGTAAATGTTTTATTCAACTTTACCATTTACAATAACAAATTTTAATTAATTTCAAATTATGTACAATGTTTTAATAAACAAAATATATTTCTATAGTTAAAATTTGTGCAATTCTTATTTTCATTCAATTCCTTGTTCCTATTGTGCAATTTAATAATATTCATATCAATAAATATTCTACCGAGAAAAAGACGTTGTCACGTAAAATCTTCGCCCGTAAAACCGACTTTACAGGCAACCATAATTTTTTAAAGACAAATATACATCATAACTTAGCGCCTTCAAATAGTATTTGGCAGTTAAATATACGTATCTGCCTTGCAATTGCAGTTTAAATGTGCAGACGATTTGAAAACTTTGATCTTTTCCAGCGCCGTCTGGTGGCGAGTTACATCAATGGGCGTAGCATATAAACCTTTTCAGCTGAAAAATACATATACATACAAATTTTCATAATGATCGGCCACATAGTTCACGATTCCATAAAGGACAAACACACAAACAAACATTTATTTATATTTATACTAGCGGGCCCGGCGCGCTTTGCTGCGCATTTCAATAATTTTTTGCAAAAGTTGCCCGCGGCTTCGCACGCAATTTCCCGTTGAAAACAGTACACTATATTCACTTATTCTTTTTCTATCACATTCTAAACATTGCTGAGATAATTGATAGTCGTTCCATCGTGAGCCTCTTGGGCGTATTATGAAGGTATGTACCATATTCCTATAGCCTCTAGGAGCCTCTATCTAGCTGTTACCCACGGCTTCGCACGCAAATCTTAAGAACCGAAGTCCTTATATTACTTAGTAATTTTTTTTTTTTTACTATAATAAATTTTAGATTAAATTAGTTATATCTCCGATGCCACGATTGAGCTTGCTTTGTTGTCTCGATCGAGAGAATATGTACACACGGAGTTTTGAGAACCATACTTCTGTCAAAAAAAACAACTAAGGTTGATTTTATAACATTCTTTATATTTGTAGCCAACGTAAGATAGTAATTATGATATCTGCATTACTCTTCTGATCAAGCATGAGCATGGTTTATATTAAATAAATATTGCAGTTAAAGGTGAATTTTTACGTCAAATTTGAATTGTATTATCTGGATAGTAAAGTCTATGTTTAACAGTGATTGCAAAAACAGTTTAAACAAAATTTGTCGTTTCTCTTAAGCTTACTCTATGCTTTAAAAACTATAAGTGTAATATATGTTTACAAAGAACAGCTGATTAAAAATTTGAAAAGACGTTAACATATGTTTGCTGCAATGCATTTCTTATGGGTATTTCTGTAACCAGTGGGGCGGAATCCTGAATCGGGAAAGGGATGGGCATAGCTTATAAACCTTCTCCGTGGAAAAATACATATACGTACAAATTTTCATCATGATCGGTCCAATAGTTCACGATTCCATAAAGGACAAACATACAAACATTCATTTTTATATATATAGATTATACAAACATATATATATATATATATATATATATATATATATATATAGGTGTATATATATATATATATATATATGGATTAAAAGCAATTGTTTCTTTACTCTTATAAGTGAGGGCTTTATTTAATTTTGCCTTTTCTATGTAGTACTGTGCAATAAATTGTTAAATACATTGTTATTGTTCCCGTCAAGACAAAATCATATATCTAAATGCTGAAAATGAATTGAAACTTTCTATTAAGTGAGAATTGTTATCAAAACTTGGGAAGCATTCATAAAATATTTGCTTCTTTAATTTACTCGTTCACAAATATAGATATATTGAAACAAGTGAAGTAACACAAATGAAGCGACCATACTTGTGTAACTGAAACTATTACCAAGTCAAAATATCTTTTGTTACTCTGATTGCTTCCCTTCACCCTGATGCAAGGCAAATGAATAACAGATCGACTTAATTCGCTAGGCACATTAGATTATATTTACATTGGTTACTAAGCTTTTATCGCTTCAACAAAATCTGGTAATAAAAGATCGCCTCACTTCAATAGGCAGGATTGGAATATATTTATATTGATTACTGAACTTTGATCGCTTCAACAGTCTGTTAATAACAGATTACCCGCACTTCACCAGGCAGGATTAGATTATCTTTACATCGATTACTGAGCTTTGATCGCTTCAACAAAGTCTGTTAATAACAGATTGCCCGCACTTCACCAGGCAGGATTAGATTATCTTTACATTGATTACTGAGCTTTTATCGCTTCAACAAAATCTGTTAATAACAGATTTCCCTCACTTCACTAGGCAGGATTAGATTATCTTTATGTTGATTACTAAGCTTTGATCGCTTCAACAAAGTCTGTTAATAAAAGATTTCCCGCACTTCACTAGGCAGGATTAGATTATATTTATATTGATTACTGGGCTGTGATTGCTTCAAAAAAGTCTTATTAATAGATTGCCCGCACTTCACCAGGCAGGATTAGATTATGTTTTCGTTGATTACTGAGCTTTTCAACAAAGTCTCTCTACAAAGATAATGGAATTTCCATTATTTAAGTTATTTTAATCAAAGTTACAAGTTAGGCACAGTAATAACTATAGAAACTGGATTATAATTCAAGGTTAAGTTGAGATAACAGTTTTAGTTAAGGGGAGTTGAAGGCCCCATTCCCGCCCATGTTAAAAGTAAGAATTTTAGGAACACATATCTGGGTAACCATAGCAACTAACAGCATGAAATTTTTTATGCTTGATTGTTGCATCATAATAAAGTAAAATAAAAACTACTATTAGCTTGATAGGTAATATAACTTGAAAATTATAATTTTTATTTTCAATCGCAAATTTTTTTTTTTTTTTTTTTTTAGTTTTAATATTATATATATTTTTTCTAGTTGAAGAATTTTATTCATTGTAGTTTATCTTGTACATTACATATATACAAACAGCCAGTAAAAATTTCAAAGCAATAACTCTACTAGTACCTGAGATAATGGTTCCTAAAACTAAAAAATGCAACTTTCGGAAAACGACATAAATGTAAAAAATCAGCTTATTGTTGTGAATATTTTACCTTAAAAATCCACCTGGGCAGTATTGAGAGGATGCTCCTCCTTCTTCTTTAAGTTTATTTCTTCTTTTAGCAATTCTGGATTCTTTTTGTTGCATCCTGTGCTGCCCGTTGAGCCTTTTGAAGTCGAACCTCATCAGCTTTTTTCAGCGCCACAACAGTGTTTATACCGTAGTTAACAATCCCAAGTTCTTTCAAAACATTTAATCTACCTAAGTTTCCATCATTGAATGTCAAGATTGCATTAAAATACCCCTATTTCAAAAGTTTTTCTTCCAACAAATACATTCTTAGGTATTCTACTCCAGGACTATATTGTTGAAAGACTCGTTAACGTTTTGGGTTTTTCCATGTAGGCATTTTTTAAGGAGACTAGGATCAGCCAATGATTGAAAAATAGGTTTTATAACTTCCATTACTGCAACAGGAACTGTATTTTTATGCTTGAAGTCTTTTTTTTTCAGAAACAGCTTTATTGTACTTGCACCAAGTTTCCGGTGCAGGTGGACATAGCTGATGGCTCGGGTGTTCATCCGCAGAGATGTAATGGAAATATATGGACCATACAGAACGTTTAATTTTATCCAAACTATTTACATTAGCTCTAATTGCATTGCCATAATATGACTGAAATTTATCAATAACTTTATCTGTAAGTCTACCTACTCCTTTTTATAAATTTTACCATCTGACAAAGGTTTACCACCAAACCTTGCTTTTAATTTTCGCAGCCTTGTGTCCATTCTCTTGGAAATATGCCCTATACATTCAAGCTTCTCAACAGGGGTGTCATCACCATAAGGATTATCTTCCACTACAGTCAGATGAGCCTTAGAGTCGCCGTCACCTAAAAATTTTACATACCGTACGCCACGCGTAGGTATCGATTGTCGACAAACTGCAAACAGCAGCCACGCACTCCATGCCGCCACTTGTCCCCTCATAATATTTTAAACAATTAGGTTCATGACTTTTTATTTTACCTTCGTTGCCTTTTGTTTTTTCACATCCACTGCAGTACTTTGTCAACACTTCCACATCCAACACTTTTCCGGTATCAACACTCGTAACAATACAACACGCATTTTTGGATACGAATCCTCTATTTTGCCACGTTCCATCAAAAGCAATTGGAATGTCTGTACTAATTGTTTTTTTTTTCATCTTTATCATCTATATTCTCATTTATTGCTTCTATTCATAGTTAGAATGAAATTTATTAATGTTAAAAGAAATACATCAAGGAAAGTGTATTTTTGGGACGTTTGTTTAAGTAGTATCTAACAGAATCAAATTCCTTGTTGGTGTTCAGTATTTGTGTACAATGATTGAACATCGATTGTTACTAATTTAGTATTTTCAGGAAGAGTAAGTATTTTCAGAATTTAGTATTTTTCATTACTTGTGAAAAATAGTAATGATTTCACAAGGTGCAAAAAATCATTACTATTTTTCACGAATGAAGGAAGATTAGTCACAAATTCTTATATATATATATAAAATACTAAATAAAAAAGCACATATTTGGAAATTATTAACTATAATATAATGTATAATATAATATAATGAAAAAAAATATGAGTTAAAATAAAAATAAAAGCTATTTATGTGTTTACAGAAACATGTATGGAAACTATCCTTCATACATGGTTTATGGTTTGTCACCTCAGAAAATAGTTTAAGGATCATAAATAAAGCCTTTTAGCAGTTAGCTATCAAACTTATTGAATCATTTTCAATGCTTTAAAAAAGTAGTGATAAATAAAAAAATTATGATATCCTCCGAAAGAAGTTACAATATTAAACACATAAAGTAACCCTGCTGCATGAAACTTTTATAATCGCAACTGGCATTTTCCCCGTTGGAAAAATTTCCGTCCCATAAATATGTAATACACGCTAATACATTTTGAATCCATTTGTTAGATCTTTTTGATATAGGGAAAAAATTATATTACACAATCAGGTAACTTGTACATATAATTAATAACTTGATGAATTTTAAAAAAATATATGTTTCGTGAAACAAAGTACAGTGTAGTTATTCTGTCAGCAAAAATAATCTTTAGTTGAAGTTTATTGTTTAAATTACTTTCCACTTGTTCAAGTAATTAATTAAATGCTCTGTTCGGTGATAGATGTTCAAGAAGCATTGTAATAATGCAATGCCTTCGTTTTAGTAGTTATAGTTTTCTACAAGAAGATCTTTAGTTGATTACTTGTGTTAAAGAAACAAAATAATTTAAACTTTTAGTGAATTTGACTACTACACAGTTCCACAAGTTGTAAGACGACATTCATCGATACGATACTCAGTAGTTTTCCTCCACGATTATTAAAATGATGCAGTAATTAGTTTAATTGCAATGCCAGAGAGGGGGTCTACGAGGTACGGAACCCCCCCACAAATTTTCATTATTATTTAAACAATTCGGTATTACTGTCATGTTCTGCTGAAAGATCATTCTCAACAAGGAAACGAGTCAAGAAAATTTTAAGGAACAAAATGTAGCCTTACTATTTCTTCACTACATGAAAAATATCAGTTTTTAATTCTTTAATAATGTTGTATAAAGTTATTACGCATTACCACTCTGAAATAAGAGACAAACTTCACCAGTAATATTTCGTATAGTGAAAAAAAGGAGGTAAATGATTATGATAACATAGACTTTATAGCAAATGAGTAATCAAAGGAACATTACAGATTCTTATCACGAGTGATATATGACATAAACAAAATCAACAACTTGTAATCACGCATGATTCGTTAAAAACAGTTTATAGTACTTCCATGGCAACTTATTCATAGCAAGATATCATAGCAGTTCGCCAAGAGTAAGTTATCTATGAAAAAGAAAAACAGTGGTGATGATAATCACAAAGACATTTTGGGAACTGCGTATGATTGAGTAATCACCGACACTAGAGATTCTTATCTCGAACGATATTTGAAATACTGATAAGATATCCAATACCAGTAGTTTTGATAGCAAGAAAATCATCAACGTGTATAGTCATCACAAAAAGCTTATACAAATTCATCGCCACTCATTTGTAACAGAGAGATTATAGATTTCTTAACAGACTACAGTAGTTCCTGACAAAATGATGATTGACAGGTTCAAACTATCAATCATCAGGTAGTGTTTTAGTAATTGTACCTTAAACAAATCACAGTCAAACCAAAATGAAGGTATTTAAGCAACTCGGAAAGTCTGGTATAGAGTTTATGCAGCACCTTAATCACGATTAAATAGTGGCATAGAGATTATAAGTGAGTACTAATGATTAAGCATAGAGAAATAGGATAGTTCTGATACTAAAATGCTAACTCAGACAGGATGTCGACACCGATCCTAGTAGTTCTTGAACAACTTAACCTCGAAGTCCTCTTGGGTAAGAATGGTACTGGTACTGGTACTTGGTCAATACTCGATACGCAAAGTGTAAACTTTGGATTAAATTACAAAAGCATTAGCGCGAGAAACGGTAAATAATATTTGGTCTCCTAGATCAACTGAAAATATCCTGGATCTTCCTTCATATCAGAGTAAGATGTGAACTGATGAAAACGAGGAGTAAACTTTGTGTATAAAGGAAACTCTAGGATCTCAGGGCAGATAAAGCTGCTGTACATATCTAAAGTATAATTTAGTTCCTGATGGCTTCTAGCGGAAGGCAACCACCACAGCTGGAAAGATTTTGTTCATATATCCATATGCTCATTCTTGAGTCGAGACTCAAGAAAGCATTTCCTCCTCAATAAGATACTTTTTTAAATTGCAAGCCAAATATTCCTGTGATGAGTAGTAGTTATTGGAAAAGATTTAAATCTACTTATCCATTTTAGAACAATTTTATTTTAATTGCAAAGAGCAGTGTTTCGTAGCCCTGAAGCCTTTGAGTGAAACTGTTTTTATACGCCCCGATCAAATTCTTTAAAATCATGTACAGCATTCCACGATATGTTTTGAAAGTTTCTATTTCAGTAGAACCGAACTATTTTAGGCCTCTGCAGTGAGGAAGATTCCTAAACCTGGAGTCCATAATTTTCTTTACGCAAACAAAGAGTTGTCGGAGAGAGTAAAAGAGTAGGATACTGAGACAATAAAAAATACTTTTTTGGAGGGGATTCACAAATTTCTCGTCAGATTATAATGTAATTATGTATTCAATATCACCTATAAATATTTAAATCTGAAGTAAACACTATTTCAGATGTTATTTACGACATAATAAGTCTTCCAAACCACTAAATCGATAAGGACTCTTCAACAAAGTAAAGACAAAGTAAAGAACAAAAGTCTTATTCTCAACTTCATTTCTTAAACAACTTTCTCTGGGGAACACTTTCACCAAAATTGTATAAGTTTTAATAAAGCTTTGATAAACTTTGCCGAACAAGAATCTCCTTTAATTGGCTTTGAGTGCGCAAGACAAATCAACTTTAAGAAAGATTAAAGTACTTATGGATTTTAAACATCGCAAACCAAAGAGCTCTGCGACTTTAGTATTTTATTTAATACTAATGAAGATTTGACCGTTATAACCACTGAAAACTTTTCATCTTTTTATATTACTTTTTTTTTATCACAAGTGAATATCGCGAAAAATTAAGCAATGAAAGTAAAAAAAACAACAACATAATTTAAACCATAAACATCTTTGCAGTAATATTACTTATTACAGTATTATTACATATCAAAGTTTGCTAGTATTTTTGTAACTTTTTGAAGAGATTTTTCAACTTCTGGGTTCTAACAAGTCTGTTTACATATAGTTCAATTTCTGTCACTAATAATTTCAATATCTGATATATATATATATATATATATATATATATATATATATATATATATATATATATATATACGGTATTTTAAATTCAATAAGTAAAAGCAATACAAAATAATTATATTTATATTATTATTATGAATATGGAAAACACCGTCTTCCAAAAGGATTAATTTGAGGATGGCTTGTGCTTATAAATTAACTTTTTATAGTACAATGTCAGCATGACACCTCCTATGATGGATTGCTCACTCCTCCGGAGGTAACTTGAAGAAACGTACTTAGGAGGTTTGATAAAGAAATTTAAGCAAACAAACATTTATAATACTAAATTATATCTAAGTATTTTTGCATTTATTGCAAGTAAAATTCCATATTTAACAAAATTGTAAATACACCTGTTGTTTTTAGTAAGTCATGGATGAGAGTAATCCTAAATGTAAGGTTCCTTTTCTTGAAAAGTAAATAATACATTTTTCTAAAACAATCTTGTATTACTTGATTCTTGACATTGTTCATTATTTATCATCAAAGTTTCAATTTTATTTTAGACATTTGTCATAGCGTTTCTACGAGCTTTTGAATGCTGATGTTGTAGAAGTCCGCCGCCTGTGAGGATAACCGATCTTTAACTGTGTCTCGACATCAGTGTAGAAAAGCTTACTTCGGTTACTTCGTGTAAAGAAACACTTTCGGTAGCGAAGCAAGTGAAAGTCACTAGATTGGTTGAATTGTTTTAGGAAAATATACTTCTACTGTCTCTACATAGATAATAAAAATGTTGAACATCATCACATTGGTAGTTTCAATAATATTTCTCTGTTTTTTTATTTTTTTTTATTTTTTTATTTTATTTTTATTTTATTTATAAACAGTTGTTTTACATAGTCTTGGCCTCACCAAGTTCTACAAAACTTGTCGGTGAGGACCACTTGAAAAAGTAAATAGAACACATTGATACAAATATTCAACTTTTAACTTTCTTTTAATTTACTAAACTATAAACTCAAATTCGGCGGTTTAGGGCAGGCACTAGCTTAGATATCTTGGTATGTGTGGTAAATTTGATCGAAAACAGTACAATTTTTTTGAATAATACTTAATAGTAATAGTTAAAATCAAACGCATATTTGAGTCCCTAAAAATCCTAATTAATTCTTCCCTCAGCAACGACGAATGGCAACCCTGTCATCAGGAAATCTGACAACGCCGGCTACCGGAATTCCCAAATCTCCTTATCTCTAAACAAATAAGCAAATAAAACCTGCCCTCAGTCAAATTCCAATATGTTTCTAGAGTGGACAGTGCGGTACTCAATCCGCTACTCGCTTTAACATGACTGAGGAGGTACGGGAACTCCGGCGCGCGGTACTGTGTGTGTGCTCCCCTTGTTGTGTTCACGGTGTCGGTGTTTGTGTGTGCGTTAGTTATAGTGTGTGTCAATGCTAGTGTGTTTAAATTGTCCAATTAGGTTAAATATGTGTGTGCGCAACACCGTGCTGTGGTGCTCCCTGTGAGGTTTATAGCCATTCATCGCCACTAACAACGGAGAGAGAGAAACAGAAACCATAAATAACATTCTTAAAAAACTAATAAAAATATGAAAACTAACATGTAATCAATTTATTTTTAAAGCTAGAGTATCAACGGTACAACAAAATCTAACACCAAGCATAAAATACAGATAAACCACCAATTAACGATTTACAATAAATATTTAACATATAAACAACAATGTCAGAATAATTTATTTACTTCCAAAACTGTGCTCTCAAAGCTTTAAATATCAGTGATTAACACTATGGTATAATTCAAATAGCCAACAATATAATCTAAAAAAATAGATAACGAGTAACAATAAATTATCAGAGAAAATAACAATGTTAACCACTAATTAACGATTTACAATAAATATTTAACATATAAATAACAATGTCAGAATAACTTATTTACTTCCAAAACTGTGCTCTCAAAGCTTTAAATATCAGTGATTAACACTATGATATAATTCAAATAGCCAACAATATAATCTATAAATAGGTAACGAGTAACAATAAATTATCAGAGAAAATAACAATGTTAACCACTAATTAACGATTTACAATAAATATTTAACATATAAATAACAATGTCAGAATAACTTATTTACTTCCAAAACTGTGCTCTCAAAGCTTTAAATATCAGTGATTAACACTATGATATAATTCAAATAGCCAACAATATAATCTATAAATAGGTAACGAGTAACAATAAATTATCAGAGAAAATAACAATGTTAACCACTAATTAACGATTTACAATAAATATTTAACATATACAGAAAGTAACAATGTCAGAATAACTTATTTACTTCTAAAACTGTGCCCTCAAAGCTTTAAATAACAGTAATTAACATTATGATATAATTCAAATAGCCAGCAATATAATCTAGAAATAGGTAACGAGTAACAATAAATTATCAGAGAAAATAACAATGTTAACCACTAATTAACGATTTACAATAAATATTTAACATATACAGTAAGTAACAATGTCAGAATAACTTATTTACTTCTTAAACTGTGCCCTCAAAGCTTTAAATAACAGTGATTAACATTATGATATAACACAAATAGCCAACAATATAATCTATAAATAGATAACGAGTAACAATAAATTATCAGCGAAAATAAAAATGTTACAATTAATATAACAATCCGTTCAACTGCAGGCCCACGATACGCAGTGTTCAGTGTTTGTGTCACTTGTCACGTCATTCAGTGCACCAGAGTGATGTCCACTGTGTATATATGCATATGGTATATATCCAATGTGTGTCAGTGAACCAGTATTTCACAGTGATCCAAAGCAAGTTGTCGGTGTTTCATCACTATTACGCCATTGCGGTTTTCTTTCTCAGGTAAATCTCAGTTTAATTACATTTCTAAGTTTAATAGCCATAGTTCAATACATCTTTTGTAAGTCTTTAAGTGTGGTATATTCTCAATTTCATCCGGCAATGCATTAAATAACTTTGGGACTATATAATTCGGCAATCTACGCCCGTACACGGTGTTGGGAATAGGTGTGACATATTTAATAACATTCCTTGTGTTAAATTTCCTTCTATACTTTTTTTAAATTCCATATTGCCATAATATTTTGTCATGATATTTAACGTGTACAAACCCTTTGGCGTTAGTTGTCCTGCATAACTGTACATATATTCTCTTATACCTAAGTTTTGATGAAAGCCGT
Organism: Homalodisca vitripennis; assembly: GCF_021130785.1. Taxonomy (NCBI): domain Eukaryota; kingdom Metazoa; phylum Arthropoda; class Insecta; order Hemiptera; family Cicadellidae; genus Homalodisca; species Homalodisca vitripennis. Next base: position 217,278,977 of record NC_060208.1, on the reverse strand, counting down.
TACCAAACAGTGCCCTTAAACATTTTTTTTGAAGACCAGCTATTATATTTAAATGGCTTACTCCTGCTGTTCCCCACACAGATACACCATATCTTATATGTGACTCAATCAATGCTTTGTATACTGATAGTTTTGCATTCTCACTAAGTTTATTTCTAAGTTTATGCATCATGGCAGTGCCGGGACATAGCTTTCTGTGCAATCTACTCACATGATCACTCCACGTTAATTTATTATCTACAATCAGACCTAGATATGATGTACTCTGAACCATGGCTATATTCTCACATTCACACAAGCTCTGCTCATGCAGGCACTTACAGCTATGATATTTAATACTTATATCAATATTAATTTTCATGTTCTTAGGACATATATGCATGATGCTAGTCTTTTCTTTGTTAATAATAAGTCCTTTGTCATGACTCCACTTAGTGAACTTCTTAAATTCCTCCTGTAAAATATCTTGTACTCTCTGTAAGTTTTTATGCTGTGTCACCAATACCACATCATCTGCGTATGCAAAAATCTCACACATTGTAATTTTATTCAATATTTCGTTTAGATAAATATTAAACAGAGCTGGTCCGATCTGGCTTCCCTGAGGCACCCCATATTTTGTATTCTTCTCTTCACTCAGCACGCCTACTGCTTTAACGACAAAGCTTCTGTCCTTAAGATAGCTTGTGAACCATCTGAGGTAGGGACCCCTTACTCCTATTTTGTACAGAGAAGCTACGATATGACTGCATTCTATAGTTTCGAAGGCCTTAGAAAAATCTATAAATAAGCATAAGCTATGAAGTCTGTTATCCATTCCATAATTCAACACGTTTACAAACTTCTCCAATGCTTGAACAGTACTGCGCTTTTTCCGGAAACCAAATTGCCTATCATTTAGTATATTATTCTCTGATAGATATTTATTCAAGCTATTTAGGACATATTTCTCCAGTATCTTCTCTATAGAGGGCAGTATAGCGATAGGTCTATAATTTCTAAACTCATTCTTGGATTTATTCTTATAGATCGGTCGGATTACAGATTTTTTTAGGCAGTTTGGAAAATCACCTTGAGAAATTGAAGTGTTAATAAGCGTTGCTAAGGGTTCAGCTATTTTCCCCATTACTATTTTCAAATCTTTCATTCGTATGTTGTCTATACCTGGGGATTTGTCAGGGTTCATATTTTTAATTAAAGCCATGATCTTTTCAGGTGTCGCTTTTGGTATATAAAAATTATGTCTTAGCTCTTCGTTGGTCTCATTTCTAGTGGAAATATTTTCTACATCTACATACCCACAGAAATGCTTTAGATTATCCACTCCTTCAACATAGTATTGAGCAAAACCATTTACAATCTCAATTATACTCAAAGTTTTACACATGCCTATTTCAATAGCTTTATCTACATTCCCTTTTTTGTTTCTGCCGAGTAAAAGGTTAATGTTTTCCCATACTTTCCTTGTGTTATTTTTGTTTCTTTCAAATATATTTTTATAGTAGGCATTTTTTTCTTTTTTAATCATATTGTTCAATCTATTTCTTAATCGTTTATATAAATCTCTATGTCTATGGTTTGAGGGGTCCCCTTTCCATAATCTAAATATTCGATCTCTTTCCTTTAGTAAATTTAGGAGTTCTTGATTCATCCAATGTTTAATAGGCCATTTACTACGAGCTTGACTCCGTTCTCTGTCTCTCCCACTTTTCCTGTCTATTATAATCGTGCTTTCCTCATAAATCTTTGCAAATTTCTTAATAAGTTTATCAAATCCTTCATTCACAGTATTATACCCGTCCACTGTCCATTGTTCCTCCTCCAGCCTTATCCTTACTTGTCTATCATTTAGCCTTATAATTTTTCCATTCTCTGTGTCTCCCTCTCTTCCTCCTTCTCTCCTTCCAGTTAAAAGTGACTTTAGATATATTTGTCTTGAGGTGACCCATGTTGGAAACGATAAAAACACAGAATAAACAGATTTGTAAACAGAGTGCACAGTGAAGGTTACCAAAAGACATTTTCCAGTAAACTTTACAACATATTGCCAACTTTGAATTTCCTGTTTTCATATAAAAACAATATTCCTACGTTATGCAAAACAAACTGTATAAGAGAATTTCAGCTGCTTTCCTGCTGAATGAGCATTCGCCGAGCGCTCTCAACACAGTAAGGCACGACGAAGGCAGAAAGGCCTACCCTGCTGCTGTATGCGAGAGTAAGCCTTATGGAAGTATCAAAATTGAATTTTTTTTTAGGATTGGCTGATCCTCTTTTAAGCCCTATTCTGTCCGTCCTTATGGGCTACTGGCCTGTGTGAGGATCTTATCAAAGAGAATAAAGGGGAGTGTCGATACAGTACAAGGTCGATGGTACTGATAAAAAGTGCTTCGGACACAGGCAGGATTTGAACCTGCGCTATCTCTAACTCAAACTCAAAGTCCAACGTCTTAGACCGCTTGGCAATCGCCACTCCCAATGTATGGGGCATATACAAAAGAAGATCGGGACAAGGTTGTAAACACTGAGGTTGAAAATAAAAAACTTTCAAACGGTAACTCCTTAGGTGGTAAAGGGCGTCTGAAAAATGCTGCTGTTCTCCAAATCCAAAATTATTATGGACTAGCGATAAGACGAAATTGCACAAAGATTGTTAACAGTATGGTCAAAGCTATATGGGCTAAGTACTTTCATCTTATGTCATCAAATAAAGCCCCACGACATGGACTTTGTGATGACATGTGGTGTAAGTATCACCTGGCTATGAAAAAGTATAGAACACTATTATCACAGAAACATTTCCATCTACCTCTTGACGTGATGAATTTCATTAAGCTATATTTACAAATCTATCAAAACTTGCTGGCAAAATGTATGTATAAAATGGGGCCCTTACTTTTTCGATCCATCTATTTTGTATTTAGCCGTTTTTGTCTCATATGCGCTTAAACAACCAAACTGCCATACGATCGGAAAGCTACCAAATACCTGTCAAAAACCTTTTATTTATATTAATTAAAATTTGTATAAATTGCAATAGCATAATTTAATTTAAGTTAACTTTAAATAAAAAAAAGTACTTTCTCCACCTGGACTAGAACCTGGATCTCTCACTTGCCGGCGAGTGCGCTACTACTATACCACAGAACCCTTACTTATTGACGATTAGTTTTTTTTTTATTTTTGGGGGGGTCCAATTTCTTTCAACATATGCGTTTAAATAACCAAAGTAAACATATAGCGGTAAGACCAAATACCTTTCAAACGACTTTAATTTACGATAATTATTTTTCTATAAATCGCAATAGCCAAATTTAATTTTAAATAAAGAGAGATCCGGGTTCGAGTCCCGGCGGAGCAAGCACTTTTTGTGATTCAAAGTTTATTGAAATTGATTTCGGCTATTGCAATTTACACGAATTTAATTAATGTAAATATATAATTTACAACATCAGATACATGGATACGTAGATACATGAATACTAAAAACAACCAAAGTCATAAAAATGAAAAATAAAAAATATATAACCTAGCGTTTTTTAGAGACCTATTAAAACACATGTTAAATGTATAAGTTACCAAATTAATATTTATACATTTCCTTTTGTGTATGAAAGTATGACCTTTCAAGTAAAAAAACACTGACGTGAGCTATCTTGTATAGTTTCTGAGAAAGAGGTACATAAGTTAACATTACGGAGATAGGGCGAACCGACTCCCTTAAAACAATTATGAGTAGTTATGAAGGGGAAATGTTTAGTTAAATAAAAACACCTCGGTAAAAGTTAGAAAAACGCATTGCCGTCCTACCGGGCCGGTGCGACTATACCGCTGTTTTATTTATTGCACAATTCCCATTCCAGTGGCAAATTAAGTCATTAGTATTCACATGCAGGGATTCATTTAATTTGGTCAAAGATTTATTCATACCCACAACTTTAGTTTGTGTCCACATTCCACCTTAGTGCATAAACAATAAGTCTCCTACTTAATCCTGCAATGCCTCATACTATTATTGTAGGAGTGGTTCATAGTTAATACAATAGTTTACTAGCAGTTACCAGCGACTTTGCTCGCAATTTCGAAGGTTTTGTACGTACGAGAACACTTCTAGTTTTATTGAATTATATTTTCAATGTTGAGTTTGTCTTGTTGTCATGATCCAGAAAATCTCAAAATTTTATATTTATACTCATTGTAATTTACTCCGGTCTTGGTAAGTTTTGTGCCATAGATGATTTTGCCTCGCTTCTCCAATCAAGAAAAAGATATAATCCAGTCTGACATACATACTTTTGTCAAAACAAAATTAAGATGGTTATTATAAAAGTGTTTAAATTCATATTGGAAGTTTTATAGTAACTTTGTATTTTATAACTCCATTAAAGTACTGACTAAGCACTTCATATTTAAAATTTGCTAAAAATTTACAGTTAATTTATGTTGTTACTGTGCACAACAGCGGTATCAGAAAAAGTTAAAATAGCCTAAGAAGTATTGTTACTATCAATTTTACTATATACTTTCGACAGCATATATATAAAGAAATTGAAACTAACTATTAACTTAATAAAAATAGGTTTATACTGTCATAAAACAATGTTTACTTAGAACAGTTTATTAAATTTAATAGGTTTTTTCAGTTGATAACATTTGTTAATCTCAGCTCCATTCCACATAGTGCAGCGTCTGACGTCTAACGCTGTGACAGATTTATTCTGGGATCTGGAATCAACATACAACTGAAGAGATCCAAAGCAGTCGGCGACGAAGAAGCTCAAAACGTAAAATTTGTATTGAAGCAACCTTTCCCACCATTGCTCTACATTATTCTGTGTAATAATTTGTTTGCTGTAATACAACTTTAAAGACTAAGATAGGATGTTTCACAAATTTAGAGACCATTGGGCATAGTTCGGAAGGAAATTTCTAAATAAGAATAGACTTATGTGTTGAATAGTTTAAGCGTGTAAGCGTAGCTCAAACTCACTTTCGCGTTTATAATATTAGCTAGTATTTAGTATATTATTTTAAGTTTGTTATGTTATTAACTCCACTTAGGGTATATATATATATATATATATATATATATATATATATATATATATATATTTTCTTGATAAATGTATTGAAAAGTAACTAAAACCCTTTTAAAAATCTTTTTATTGAAATATACGTGTTTCAAATTAATTGTAATGACTGTGAAAGCTATTATATTGAGCAAACTGGAAGAAATGTTAAAAAAAGGTTTAAAGAACACATACAAGCTTTGAAAACAAATAACATGTCTACAATAAAATCTAATTTTGCTGAACACTTATTGGAAACTGACCATAATTACACAAGTATTGAAAAGAGCATGAAAATTTTAGGTATCGAAAGGAAAGGAGAGAAATTAAACACTAAAGAAGAATTAAATACCTATCTAAATTATAGTAAAGATCCTCTTAACATTTTAAATAGTAATCTGAAAAATCAGACAAATCCAATTTTTGAAAAAAATTAAATATTAAATACAGATTAATAATAAAAAAACAAAAAAACAACTGTGTCATTTACATTTAACATATGTTTAAAAGGTCCACATGTATGTATCTAATTGTTTATTATTATTTATTTAATTAGAGGTTAATGTACACTGATGATGGTTGAAAACCGAAAAACGTGTATGTCAATAAAAATATTTGTAAAAAGGTTTTAGTCCTTTTTCATTACATTAATATTTAAGTTTATATTAAGGCGTTACTAAAAGTCTATACTAGAAAATTGCTATGTCCCAAAATTTTAAAATTCCCTACTCTTAATTTCCGTATGGAGTGCGATTGTAGGCAAGTTGTGCCTTAAGTAAATTAGATTGTGGCTTTAGTCGTAGAATTACTAGCAAGGAATAAGTATGATTGGCAAGCTGAGTTTTAGAGACTAGTTCAGAGACACATTTATGGAGTTGGGATTGACGACATTAACTTGCCTCTATATGTATGAGGTGATCATGTACTGCAGATCAAAGTGTACCAGGGACAACTTTAGAATATAACAGCTCAGATTGACGTTGTCTCAACAATTACCACATCAAGTTTGTATCAGATTAATCTAAAAGCTCCCTGAAGGCATAAAATCTGCTAACAACCCAAATCAATTAAAAAATTGTATGAAACGCCTGTTGGCTTTCAAAGCATTTTCCTCTGTTGATTGATTTGCGTGTTAATGATTTCATGATGAGCCGCTAGGATATATGGTATACGGAAAGGTTGAATCTGAGGCCAGTGCAAGTGTTTTTGATAAATATGTGATATTGTAAGTTTTCATATTAGGGTTAGTAATAATCTAAAAATTAACTTATTAAGTTGTGTAAAATTTGTGTAATTATTGTGTATATTTAATATGATTCCTAATTCGCTCAAATGTGTGACATTGTAAGTTAGACTTTGTTTTCGCTATAATTAAGCAATTATCTAAAAATAAACTATTTAGATACACAATATAAATAGTGTAATTGTTGTATATAATTATTATTACTATTTCTAATTCAGATCACGGAGTCATTACTGCTTCCAGCCTTCAAATTACTCAGTACAATGTGTGGAGCAACTTGAATTACAAAAGGTCTAAAATGGAAAATATCTAATTTATTATCTTATCAGAAATTATGCTTATAGAATAGGGAAAATGAATAGGGACTAATTTATAAAAAAGAGGTTAGAAGACGACTATGAAGCAGAGGAAGCAGAAAATCCCTCATATGGTGCAGGAATGCATTTATAAAGCAAGTTTAGTTGCTAAGCTAATGGATGTTCCAAATAAATGACTTTTTCCGAAAATGAAGTTTTTTGGTAAATAAGGAACATTATCTCCAAAACTATAAATGATAGATCAATATTTTTTTTTATCTTGGAGAGGGCATTATTCTACACATTTTAACACATGGATTTAAATAAATTTCAATCAGGTAATTTTTTAGAGTATTTTTTTAAAAATTGCCAAAAATCCAAAAAATATTTTTTTTACAAAAATCTTGTGTTAAAATATGTATATTGTTGTGCTTTATCAAGAAAAAAAAAGTTCTAAGTGCTATAATTTATAGTTTTTTGGTAAATGTTCCTTAAAGTTTGAGAATTTAACATGGGCATAAATGGGGCTCCCGACTCCCCAAGTGCTTTGACTTAGAGGGCTCTCCAAAGCGAGAATGAAATATCTAATTAATTACGTAAATCGCAACATAATTCAGCAGTACTTCGACATAAAATGAATTAAAAACATTTAAATTAGTCGGCAAAAATATTTTTATATTAAATACGATTAATGAATTATAAGAGCTTATATAACAAACAAGCTATATAACGTAAGAAAATTAAGTAACGTACTGTAAATAATAAAAAATGACAAAAAACAAGTAAATTACAGGCAATGAAATATTAACAACTTACACATCAATTAAATTTCATTTCATATAGAAATATAAATTACACCCGCGTGCGTTCATGTGTATGATCTCCTCAAAGTTACGCACTAAGGGGAGTCCTTTCAGAAGTAGACCGCTGCCCTTCACCACCTCTCAGAGCTTTGAGATATCGTTGCGTTTCCTCTCAGTGCTTCCTCTTTGTTGGCTAACCTCGACGTAAAGTAGAAATTTTAATAGATGGCTTTCTGTCAGAAAATAACACACAGCCCGTTCTATATGTTCAATTTCCACCAAATTTGGCAGACGTCTATCTCTTGTGAATTTTATCTAAGTTCCCTTTTCAGACGAATAAGATTGAAGGGAGCAGAGCAAGTACAAGTTTTTTATAAGCATAACAATTATTAGTGATAGATTTAGATTTACTTAATTTCTACGATGCTACGATGTTCTATTACTATAGCTTTTAATTTAAACAGCCTCGAAATCTTAAGGAATGTACCAAATCTAAGCCCATTTTGCGTTTTCACTTACTTATTTTAATTACTTATTTAAATAGTTGTGGAAAATTTTGATTTCTCCAGCCTAGTTTGTGTGTATTTCTGTCCGCACAATATCTCGAGAATGAATTGACCTTTAGTCTTGAAATTTTACTTAAAGTTTAATTTTGTTTTAAGAAAGGTGGATTTGGCTGAGCGTTATCAAATATTTTTACATTGGTATTATGAGTATCTATGTTATCAACGGGAAAATCGCATGATACTTAAATATGTAAAGAAACTTAGCACAATCGTATACCATTAGAAAATTCGGTATTAAAACATGTATCAGGCTATCCTAGAACTCTCTAGCAACATTTTCAAGTATTATTTCTGGACCAAATGAAAGCAAAATATCATATTAAAACTTCCAAAAAGTCAATGTTACTCGAATACTCGGGAAATTTGTCTTTTTAGGAAGCCTCCATTTTGAAAGTAGAGCTTTTAGAAAATTTATTTTTTTCTGTAATTAGACCTTTAAGGTATAAAGCTACATACATATTTCTTATCATTCCCACAAGCCGTTCTCATATTGAAAACACCAACGAAAGAAATTTGAAATGAGAAAGTTTGAATATGATATTTTGGGTTGTGTATGATTCAGGAATAATACCCGAAAATATTGGTAGAACTCTTAATTCTGGGACACTCTGTAGACTGAGCTATAGACTTTTGACATGTTGCTTGCAACTGCAGAGAAGCCTGCTATGAAAGAAAAGTCACCATGTACGGTTAACGAATTAATTGTTTTAAACGTGTTAGGTAGTGTCTGGATATAACGCCTGGATTTTGAGGTGCTTACCAGGTAAAGCAAAACATAAAGAGGATCAAAAACTAAGTATTTACGTGGACCGAGAATTTATTTACAGTTTTGATTAATTTGACACTTACATTGTAAATGGGTTGACAGAAAATAATAACGGTGTAAGTACATTAATGATTTTATGCATCCACATTACATTGAATCGATAAAACGTATCATGAAATTTATCTCCAGTTGGGACTACCAATTTCCAGTCTGTTAACGTTGTGGCGTGAAAATCCTGCAATAATATAACAGATTAAAACAACCAAACCCGCGGGACCTCTGCGCTAGTACCCAGGGCCGAATACTGTTCTTGCTAATTAACTCCAATTATTAGTTTTGAATTAACTATTTCACAATGGGCTGATTACCAAACTTTAATTACATGTTTTATGTATCATGAGACTTAGTATACACGAACTTTTGTTTTTTGTAAAGCAAAAGTGTACGTTTTTTTAATATTTCAACTGTGGAGTATAAAAAAGCTCGATAATTTTTTTAAGTCACCTAAAATTAAAAAATCTAAAGGGTTTAGATGCGTACTATTTATTTACTTAAAAAGGACACAAATGTCATAATTCTGTGGCTAAAACTTCTGTTTTTGGCAACTAATAATTCTTTTCTATCAAGATGGATGCCAGCACCTAAGTAAAATCTTAAAATATAAATAGAGAATTCTCTTACAAATTATAATAAAAATAACTAATAACGGCTTTAAAATTATGGACGTTAAATAAAAGTAGCTGATTTATTGTTGCACTGAATTACAAGTTTAATAACGGTTGTAGATGAGTATGTTAGTCCAAACATTGCAGCGAAATCTTGCATCACAAAAATTTAATTAGTTACATCTTGTAAATATAACATCGAAACTGAGTATTAAGATGTTTACATAATATCCATTCCATTAAGTTACTACTGTGCAAAAATATAATATTTGCTTACATCCAAAAACTTACGATTACAATACAGTCTGTGATTACAGACGTGTGGTCGTAGCAATGAAACCTTAATTGAATTTGAAAACTCAAAATATAATTCCTGATAAAATACAGTCTGTGACAAACACCGTTATGTGACATTTGATTAAAAAATAAATAGAATACTTTAAACGTCAAGTAAAATTTAAACTGGTCAGAAAACTCAGTGCTGTGAGTTTCATTTATAACCGCATACAAAATCATTATTAAACACTCTTGTACTAACTATTAACAAATAGGATTTCTAAAAGCTCCCTTTTCCGTACATTGTATAAAACACATTTTTTCATGGAAAATTATTTTTGTATATTAATAACTCTGTACCATCACCCGTTACAAACAGAGTTGTTTTACAAATAATTATTACCGAGACAGACTTGACACGTCCGCGATTATTTAGGTATGTTAGCACCGGCTATGATCAAAAGAATGGTATAACATTCATCTCGTACTGTACTCGTTCCTTACTTTCTTTAATCTGTTTGAAACATATGTATACAGGGAATAGACAGCGACTTCTATAAAGCCTAACATAAAATGTACTATAGTCAAAGAAATGCAACCAACTCAGTTTCCGACCTGATAGCGCATGGAATAGCGCTGCGCTGTTGAGAGTATAAAAACACACCACGTTTCAGTAAGCGACCAAATGAAAGTGGCCGTAATGTGAACTTTCACATCAATAACCAGAGCACATAACCGTCATTCTTCCTCGCGCCATGTGGCCCCGACATTGTTTGCTTGCATTAACGTTGGGTTATTTTCTGGTTTATGACGTATCCGGCTCCACAAAGAGTTTTATGCTTATTGTGCGTCACTTACCCCTAATGTGGTTAGTCTTATTCAAGTCATTTTTACAACGTACTTTGTAGAAATATCGGGATGTTTTTATAGTAGAAACCTGCAGATTTACGTCTAAATAACATTCAAATTAAAATTTTGATTGTTTTTTTCAGAAAAATATGAAAGATTTGACTATTTGATTCAAAAATTGCCATTTCTCCTAAAATTTGTACTTGGTGTAGGCACATCTCTAGATAGAGAACTTTACACCAATGGAATAGCCAACAGAGGCTAATTCTTTAAAGCATGCATTAGATAACTAGCGCTAATGGAAACCAGGTATTCCTTGGTCTGAATACTATACTACAATACAATTTTAATAAAATAGGCCAATCCGTTTCAAGACATTGTGCGGACAGACACAAATATGAAATTTTCTTTACCCTCGAGTTATAGCTTCATTAACGCTCAGCCGTTAAAGCTTACTCTCACATTGAGTGGTACTCCCTTTGTATGTCCTCGAACCCGGATCCCTCACTTGCCGGATAATCGTGCTGATCACTAAACTACAGAGCCTTCCCTCTTTTATTAAATTTTGTCACTTTAATTTGGCTGTTTTCTTTGTGATCGGAAGATGAGTTAGCTATAGAATGACGTATAATATTCATTAAATACCAATAAATTCAATATCCCAATGGAAAATATTTGTTTCGATAGGAATCGAACTCGTATCCCTCACTTACGGTAATTTATATGACACAAAAGATATAAATTTAAAATGTAGTTTTTGACAATTTATTTATTCCAATTTTCTTTTTGTGTAAAATATAAAGTTGGATACAAAATATCTGTGTGCGGGTTTAAGAACTATATGAACGCAAACAGAACACTTACTCGTGGATTGTGTTATTCAACAGGCACAGTAGAGTGACGTATAACCCCATGTTCCTGGCGACACAAAGATAGTGGGGTTGGATAATTGCATACATATTGCATGAGTCACTGTTGAACTGTGGATGGACCGGCCCGACTGTGACGTAGCGTTTTCACAGTTTGCAGTCGCGTCTCCTCGTGTTCTCAAACCGTGTGGTTGTGTTCGAACACGGAAAATATATTGAGCATAGCAATTATGTTGTGTAGAATAACCGGCAGTCTTGCATGATTTAATGTGTACGCTATAACTAAGTAACTTAAAGAATCTTCACTACTTACTATAAATATGAGTTATGAAGCTAACAAGAAACACTACGTTACGAGAATTACTATCTATTTCGTACTACTATTTCGTAAAATAATGAGATATGCGGAAAAAATAAAGCAGTAATATGAGGTATCAAAACAAAAAGGTTTACTTAGTTAATACCCAGCAATATACTTATCAGTAAAAGCTAACTTTGTTACGTAATAGTAAACATTTTAATTTTTATACGTTAACAAATGTTGAGTGTACTAAAACCACAGTTGGGGAAATTATATACCAATAAGGGTGCGTCCAAAGAAAAGATTGTTCAATTGCAGTTTCAATGGAAGTTATTCTCATAATCTTTTATTACATTGACAGTTTACAAAAAACTTCAAGTAAACCAAGAATGAAAAAAATCAATACATGACATCTCCCATCTAATTAACTTAAACAGCATTTTTATACTTGTCAGACAAAATAAAAAATTTTCAGTGTTACTGTTACAGTAAATCTTAAGAGAGATTTAGAGGATTATGGAGGAAGCAGCTAAGCACAAAAATACAAGTACCATATATTGGATTTGTCATACAATTGTGGCTAGGATAAATGTTAGACTAAAGCGTCCTTGTATGGTATATAATGAAAAATCCTGATAGAGATTAAAATCTATTGTATAACGTGGCTGAACTCATAAACAAAGACTGCCAAAAGATGGATTAGCCATACAATTATGGCTAGGATATATGTTAGACTAAAGCGGCCTTGTATGGTATATTATGAAAAGTCCTGATAGAGATTAAAAGCTATTGTATAACGTGGCTGAACTTGATAAGCAAACACTACCACGTGATGAGTTTGTAATCTTCTCCTTCCTCACCAATTAAATTGAAGCAACACTGGGCTTCAGTGAAATGGAACTTTCAAAAGGCTGATGAGCCATGTGAAGATGAGTATAGTATTATATATTAGTTAAATATTCTGTAGACAAATCTCAATTTCATTATCTATATCCAGTCGAACCTTTCTACTTTATAAAGTTATAGGGACATATAGATATGCCAAGAACATGGAATGTCACATATAATTTGTTACGCTCGTTATACAAAAATACATTATTTTGATCAATGTTTCTTGTAATGAATAATCTGCAGGTCTAGAGAAAGATTCAAGCAATGTCTTGTAATTTTTCAATACTAAATTATTTTAATTTCGTTTAAAATATTTGATCAAATTCTTAAGAATGTCAATACTAAAAGTTACGTGTTTGTAAATTTGATTCTCTTTGCTCTATTTAAAAATGATTAAAATCATTATATTTTAATTGTTCATCTTTAATTACATTTTAGAATTACAATGCCTATTGTAGTTTTTATTTATTATTTATGTCTCTCAGAAAGGAAACTTTATCGTTTGATATTTAATTAGAAAAAAGTGTATTAGTAAATGTAATATAATTCAATTTATGAGTGAATTTACAGGAAATTCTTATAAACTTCTGTTTACGATTAAGTGAATGAGTTTCATAAAAAAACGCTAAAATTATAGAGGATTAGAGCAATAATGAAAGAATATTGAGGTTTTATTTTGTTTTTTGAATTTATGAGTGAACTTTAAGTTTGAAAATTTAATATGCATTTTATTATGTATTTTAAGGATAAAAGTGATAGAATTTGAATAATTTACGTTGGAAATATAAATAATTGGATCGTTATGTTTTAAAAAATCAGAACTTCTATTTGGATTTTTTCAAATAAAATCTGCAGGAGGCAAATTTAGTTTCCTTTACTATTTTTTACAGCAATTTTAACGATCTTTCTAGTAACATTAAATAATGTATAATTTTCTGTTAAATAGATTTTTACAAGATACAATTAAAGTTTGCTTTACTATATTTTTAATTTTCTATTTTTAGATTTATCATTGTATGCAGTTCAATTTCATAGAATTTAAACTAATTTGTAACAGAATTTTATTTAAACTCAGCAGATTTTCATGATTCGTAATATAGTTTTATTCTACTGAGCAATATTTTTATTAATTTTTTAGAACTCTTAAATGAGTTTTTTTTTAACAAATTAATCATTACTATTTTACAACGTTGACATTTATTTTAAAATATTTTACTTTTGTTTTTACTAGATTTTACAATACTTTGTACTTCTACATGCATCAAATAGCACATAATAGCGCTGTTCTTAAAACTATGATTTAAAATCAGTTAATGATAGTTTAAAGTGTAGTTTAAACCTAGGTCATGTCAGGGTTTACAAGAAGAGTGTATCATACAGCTATTTACTTTTCAGTGTCTACATCATTGCCGAAAATTTTAATACGATATTAAGGTTCATTATTTATTCAATACTTCTAATAAGTATCATTTCAGAGGAGATGCACCAACAGTATGCACAGAAAAAAAACTATTTTACGTGTTCATAGCTTTATGTGTTTATATGTTTAAATATAAAATACACAGTGTAACCCACTGCACAAAAATAAGAAATTAAGCACACATGTATGTACTTTGTCTTCTCGTTCACTTCAGAACACGCGTCTCCAAAACAAACGAACGAGTGCATTATTCATAAAAAATACAAATTAACAATGAAAATTGGAAATATGTTTCCTACTAATAAAACCTTTTCTTTTGGTAGAAAGTTGAAAACTTCCTTGTTTAAAGTTAACATGCTAATCATTATCTCGTTAGTTTAGCAGCTAATTAGACGACAGAGATCAGGATAAAACAGAAGCGGCTGTCCCACCATCTATCTAGCGTTGATGTCTGCTGACCTAAATATGGAAATGTCATCCTCACTTGTGGCAAATGGTGGCAGGAGTTATGGTTTTATTATGTTCACAGTCCGTGCAGAACTGAGATCATTAGATTAATTTGATTCGTTTTACTATGGTTTCATTGTGACATAAGCTGACTTAAGTCTAAATTTCTATAAATCAAAGAAAAATAAAGTTTTTTATACATTTTCCACGCAATGAATCTAATAATATACATTTCCAAAACAATTCACTCTTACCTAGACATTAGGGTTTCTTTAACCGTACTTTGAGCACGGTACAGTTGTATCATATCGTAAGAATACTACAATATATACGATACTTAAGGTATAAAATTGGATTGGACCGATGGAGCAGTACCTTTAATTCAGGTTATTGACAATCGAGTTGTTCCTACTTCTATTCAATACTATCTAACGACAAATCTATTATGATATTAAATAACAAAAAACTAGACACTTTAATCATTTTAGCTTCAAAATGGAGATCTATGACTTTATAATCTAAGTCCTCATAAACAGACTAGCTTTACATGAACGTAGCGTGCGGTTATAACTTGCCCCATCGAGATCTAATCCTGACGTCAAAACAACCTTTGACTAAAAATGAGGTCATCATTCACCCGAACCCTTTATCCTGAACATAATTTCTATTCATTGGGCTTCAACGTTTCACCATAGCATGAACCTACTTTTGCACGTAATAATAAATAGTTTATATATACAAAAACAAATAAATTCCTAACAATTTCTCTTCCCTCTACAGGTTACCCCGATAAAAGTACAATCTTTTACTGACCAGGTGATATAGGAAGAGGTAAGAATATTAAACTATATTTTTCCGAAGATATAATAATCTAGCCTTCCGTACATAAAAGCAATAACCATTACATATCACATACACAATAATTCGACGTCAGCTTACCGTACAGACTGTTTGGTGGGTCTTTTGATCTATATATGGTGGTTATAAATTATTATTTACATACATGACGATTCGTTTTAATCATATTACTTAAAAAATATATTTATTTCAAAATATATAATAATATTATAGCCTTAAAATACCCCTCTACCAAATCTAGAGTGGTAGATATTTGTTTATTTCTTAGGAAAACTCTCAATTTTAATAAAAACGAAGTAGTGTACAAAATTGCTTATACGATTAAAATTCATATATACCATAAACATTAACTAAGTTCTTTATTAGAAATATAAGAATAATTACAAATATAGGGTAAATAGATAGTTTTATAACCTGGTTAAAATTATGTAACGTATTTAAAAACGCTGAATGGTACATTAGCAACATAGCAGGAATTAGCTTTACAAACATCGTAGGTCATCAGTGGGATTACTGCAGTCCCAGAAGATTGCAGTGGTCTCTGCGGTTAATACATGTTTAACTACATTCAAATATCGTTTAATAAACTACATCTACAAGGTACTGAGCCGGTTCAATACCTATATCTCCCCGGCTCATGTGTGTTTTATATAGTGTATGTGTGTGTGTGGTTTATTGGCTGCAGAGGCCACTGACCATTTGAAGGCGTTTGGCCTTTCCGGTAGAGTGGCAAAGACTCCGAGCCGTGGTGTACAAGTTAGGAGTAGCTCCAGTTTAAAATTTTGTTTAATTAAGTGTTTTTGTTAGTTTTGCTGAGCTGATCTCCTTCTGACATGTGCGGCTAAGTTTACGGCCCCTCACTGATGAGGTCCAAGAGATGAATTGTTTCCTCCTGTCATCTCTCCATCAGAGTGGTCGCAGAGAACCTTCGCTTTTGCGCTCTGCTGAAGGAGGGCCACCATGATGGACATTTCTTCTAGTCAACACCCTGCTTCTAGTCTTCTGTGATACCCTGCTTATATTCTTTATTTATTTGTTATTGTTATTGTTGCCATTTATATAGTTTATATTTTGTTATTTAATTTTAAGTTAGTTTTAGATATATTTAGTTATTTCTTGGATTTCATTAGGAGCCCGCCCTTAGCCGAAGGATACCGGGTGAAATTGGCATTTCTTGTTTCAAATTATGGCGTTTCTAATTTTTGTATGCAGGTGCACCTGACAAGGATTGTTTGAGGTATCTACTACTGCAGGCACTTTTTTTTTATTTTTTTTATTTATAGTATATATACATATATATTTCTATTGACTGGATAGGCCTATGTTTTGTCTTAGTGAATGAACCTGAGTATACTGACCACGGTGTTCTTATTTTATCTAGTTAGTTTTGATCCGGCATCCCGTTCGCCGCCATGGGCGCGCGCTTCCCTGATGTTTGCTGTGGGTGTGCGATCGGCGATGTAACGGTTTTCAATGGTAGCAGAGCGTGGTTCGCTGCTCTCTCAGCTGTCTCTCAGTTCTGGTTTTGTTTGTTGGTGTAGGTTAGTGTTAGGTAGGGGGAGGTTAGAGTAAACAACTTTTTTTCATTAGGAGCTCGCCCTAGCACAGGATACCGGGTGGAATTGGTTTAGTGTCTTGCTTCCTGCAGACTTAACCTTTGCAGGGAGCAAGGGACTCTAAATTGCTTAACCGCTAAATTTATCTAACTGTACTCTACTTCTCCCCTATCAATGTGTTGTTTTGTTATATTTATTGCTTCTGTGTTTGTAGGTTGTGGTTAGTGTATATTTGCAGGGTATCCTTCTATTGGGTAGCAGGTGTTGAGTTCTTCACTTGGACCTCGTCAGTGTAAGCCTTTTGTGAGTTGAGTCCACTTAGGTTACTAAGTAATTGTTGCGTACGCTTTGTTGTTTATTGTTGTATTTATTTGTCTTAATTGTTTGGTATGGCGTTTTCCCTGGTGCCTGAACATCTACGCAAGCCCGAGTTGGTTTTTGAGGTCCTGGCGAGAGGACAGAAGCCCGAGGGAGATGTGAGGGCATTAAGAGCTCAATTACGGGCTTGTATAGCGTTGGACCGCAGCTGGAATGCAGAGTTCCAAATTAACACAGAATTTGAGTTTTGTAAAACCCGAATGGAGGAATTAGAAGACGATATTATCTTTTGTTTCTTCACTTTGTGACCAGCACGCTCCACTGGTGACAAGGAGGGTTACTAGGCGGCCAGCTCCCTGGATCACAGATGATATACGTAATTTGCAGGCTCAAAGAGATTCTGCATTTCGTAAAGCAAAAACGTACTAAGTCACCTTCTGATTGGCTAATATATAAAAGACTAAGGAACAGAGTCAAGCAACAATTTCGCAATGCCAAAATAAGATTTTACTATCTACAATTTTCTGTTCAACAATCAACAAAATCGTTATGGAAAAAATTGAAAGAGCTTGGTTAACTCTGATAAGCCTATCTCAATTGATCTAAATATAATCAATAACTACTTTGTGGATATCCCTATTGATCTATCCGGGGCCCGTGATTATACCAATGAGTTGAATGTTGTTCCACTTAATCGTGCTCGGCATCAGTTCTCTTTTGCTAGTGTGACTGAGACTGACGTTATGAGTGCGATCTTGAGAATTTCTAGTAACGCAGTTGGAGCCGATAAAATACCTATGAAATTGTTGAGATATATTCTTCCCGTAGTAGTTCCTATTATTACAAATATGTTTAACAGATCTCTTTCTTCTTCAATATTTCCGTCTGTTTGGAAACTCGCTATTGTTCGCCCACTTCAAAAATGTTCATGCCCTGCTGACCCCTCAGACTTCAGACCTATTAGCATTCTATCAGCTTTATCTAAATGCCTTGAGAGAGTGGTGCATCAACAAGTATGTTTCTTTCTCGAATCCAATAAACTTTTGTCCAACTTTCAATCAGGATTTCGTACTAATCACAGTACAACGAGTGCTCTTTTAAAAATCACTGAAGATATACGTTCGGCAATGGACAAAAGGCTTGTTACTATTTTAACGCTTTTTGATTTTTCTAAGGCTTTTGACTGCGTTTACCACCCATTGCTTCTTTTGAAATTGTCTAAAATCGGATTCTCTGATGGCTGTGTGGAGTGGTTTAGGTCGTATCTGTCAGGTCGTCAGCAGTGTGTTAGGTCTAACGACAAAGACTCCTACTGGAAACCTGTGAATCGAGGGGTGCCACAGGGCTCTGTCCTTGGCCCTCTTATTTTTTCAATTTACATCGACGATTTGACTGCTATGATCAAACACTCATTTTTTCACCTGTATGCCGACGATTTACAAATTTACAACCACTTTTCCATTTCGAACTATCTAAACATTGTTGCTGACATGAACACTGACATTGACGCTATTGCAACGTGGGCCTTCAAACACGGACTGAAACTTAACGAAAGCAAGACTCAAACTATTCTTATTGGAACTTCCAGACTTTTGAGCGGTATCGACTTGAACAACACTCCTACACTCATTTTGAAACGGTCATCCTCTTTCATACAGTGACAAGGTCAAAAATCTTGGACTGACTATTACAAAAACTCTTAGTTGGGCCAATAATGTTACTGAGACTTGTGGCAGGGTGTTTGCTGGTATTCATAGTCTTAAGCAATTTGCTATTTATTTACCTTTGAATTTGAAAGTAATGCTAGTGAAGACCCTGATTTTCTGCCATTTCAATTACTGTAGCGAAGTTATAAATGACATGACGGTTGATCTTTCGGACAGTTTACAACGTGCTCAAAATTATTGTGTTCGCTTTATCTTCAACCTCAGACGATATGACCATATAACACCCTTCATCAATCAGTTACATCTGTTAAAGTTGAATCTACTCCGTCAGTTTCCACATTCTCAGCATGTTACATTCTATTTTGTATAACGATCATTCCCCTTCCTATCTGTCTGAACGCTTTTCTTTCATTTCTGAAACAAGCAATTGGAATACTCGACGTGGAGCCTCTCTGTTATCTATTCCTGTTCATAGATCCTCTATTTACAGTAAATCATTCACAGTCTCTGCTTGTCGACTTTGGAATAATCTCCCGGATCATATTAGAGGTATTCGTAGTCGGGAACGGTTTCGGGGGGTGCTTAGGGACCATCTGTTTTGGGCCTCTTCGGGTTGACGATATCGTGGCATAGGGTATGGGACGATGGCTTTGTATGAATGGTGATGGATGAATGTCTGTTAAATTCCTTGTAAGTTTTATTCTATGTATTTATTTTTAGTTTCATAGAAAACCTTTGTTTCATTTTATTACTTTATATAAATAGATATTATAATTTTCGATTGTAAAATAGTAATGTAAACTGTATTGTGGCTCTTATTTTACAGTAATAGTAGAGTTTATTAATTTATGGTTAGGTGTAAGAGAGGACTTAATAGTCCTAACCTCGCCAATTGAATATGTTTTACGTTGTATTCAATAAAGTCATTTTTCATTTCATTTCATTTCATTTCATATTAATTTTGAGTCACTTCCCATGTCCGGGTCAGCAAAGGCTAGATTGGCATCTCAGCTTTTACATTGGCGTGACAGAATAGTTTTACTTATGTCAGCTCCTAGTTTAGACTCTGATATTAAAAGTTGGGCTTTTTCGGCCAGTAATAAATTAAAACAAGCCTTAGATGGTTTGAGTGAGGTGCGCTCGGTGAAAGAGAAGGGGGTACTATTTACCGCTGTCACTCCAACGGAGGTTCCCACTACCATTACTTTTGCTAACCATCCACCGGCTCTTTCTTTCGAGCCTCCCAGAGTTACTATGTCTCCGATGGGTAGTGGCCCTCCTGAAGCGGCTGGTGAGGCATCATCTATAGTTGTGCCTTCCTTTTCTAGCTTTGGCAAACTGCCTCATCCTTTGGGGAGTGTTTTACAACACTTCCCCAGAGTTGATGGACTTGACACTAATTTACTTATCCATTTCCTTCTGGAAGTTTTTAAGCTAAGAGAATTTTCTGGTATGACAGATGCCATGCTTATGCAGATTTTAGCGCAGTTTTCCTTAAGGCCGCTTTTTGATCGCCTTCTAGACTGCCTTAAGAGAGGTGCCACCTATGACCAGTTCCACGCCGAGATCTTGGAGTTCTTTGTATCTGCTCGGGTTAGGGAGCGCTTGCGGGTGGAACGCGTTTACCGTCCTCAGGCACCAGACGAGACGTTGAGCCATTTTGTCGGGGAGATACGGGATGTAGCCCGGGTGTTGCGCTTGAGCTTGAGCGAAACGGAGTTGGTGAGCCTTATTTTGGAGGGCATTAAACCTGAAGAACGCTCCCGTTTGATTTTTTGTAGCCGTCCCGCATCTTTTGCGGATTTGGACCGCCTCTCCATCATCTCTAGAGGGGTTCAGGATGCGGATGATCAAAGGGAGGCCATGTCGAGGCATCTTCCTCACTTGCCTCCGGGGCCGGTCCATGCTCCGGTGCAGTCTGAGCCAGCAGCTGCTCCTTCCCGTAGGCAGCCTCCTACCTGTTATGGATGCAAGCAAGTGGGACATATTAGACCGTTTTGTCCACTTAATAAAAAAAACTAGTAAGCTTGCGGACGAGTAAGCCCGACTCGTGCCGTAAAGGTAATTTTGAGGGCAAATATGTACCTAATTTTGATGGTAAAAGGGTAGCTGGTTTAATACAGAACAGAAAGAGAACAGAAAGAAATAGACTTGGGGACAGTTATCATCGTTGGCCGAGAGGGGAGGTTGCTGCTCTGGCTGCGCAGGGAGTAAGGGCTGCCCGCTCAACCTGCCCACAACTGGATGTGCTTGTGGGGAATGTGGTGCAGAAGGCCCTGGTTGATTCTGGGTCAGCACGCAGCCTGATTTCTTTGTCGTTTTTTGAAGATCTAAAATACTCTGGGCTAATACGGCAGGTTGAGCCTAGTTCACTTATCTGCTGGACTGCTTCACGCACACCTTTACCTATTATCTGTAGTGCCCAGATTCACATCAAAATTAATTATTTCTCTTGGGATTGGAGCTTTTTGGTGGCTAAGAACCTGACTTTTTCTTTCATCTTGGGAGCAGATTTTATCGGAAAAACTGGCATGATTTTGGATTTGGCCTCCAGTCATGTTTTCTTTGCTTTCGCCAGGCGGGTGCTCGTTCCCTTTTCAGATGTCGAGTCTCGTGGGACTGCTGCCTTAGAGATGGAAGATAAGAGCTTGACTCCTCCTGACCAACTAGGACATCTTACGCCGAAAGAGGCTGAGGACATAAGGCAGATTTGTTCCAGTTTTCCTGAAGTCCTAACTGACAAACTGGGCACGACCAATCTCTTGGAATACGAGATTCGTCTTACAGACACCCGTCCTGTACGTTCCCATCCATATAAGCTTGCTCCGCCCAAGATGGGAATTCTGAGAAATATGATTGATGATTTACTTAAGAGTGGGGTAATCGAGCCGTCTTGCTCAAATTTTTCCAGTCCAGCGTTTCTAGTGCCGAAACCTAATGGGAAGTCCAGATTGGTCCTGGATTATCGAAAGCTCAATGCTCAGATAGAAATTGACTCCGTGCCTCTCCCCGATTTGCATTCTGCTTTCGACTGGTTTGGTAAGGCCAAGTATTTCTCCATTTTTGATCTTAATCAGGCATACCATCAGATTCCTCTAAAACACGAGTCTCGACCTCTCACTGCCTTTTGTGTGCCTTGGAATTTGTACCAGTTCACCCGAGTGCCAATAGGCTTGGCTGTGGGGGCCCAAACACTCACCAGACTCCTGGATTCTATCTTTCATGAAATTCGATCTGGATGACTTTCTGTCAAATTTAAGTTCGTGTTCAACTATCTGGATGACCTGCTTGTGTACAGTGAGAGTTATGAGGAGCACTTGACTCATCTAGAGGAAGTTCTAACTAGGCTGCGAGAGTCTGGCCTTACTGTCAATCCTGAAAAGGTGAGTTTTGCTCAGCCTGAAATATCGTTTCTGGGTCATCTTGTCTCTTCTCGAGGTGTTTGTATTGATCCAGAGAGAACCCAGGCAATCAGGGAGTTTCCTCCTCCAAAGAATGCGAAGGGGATTGCCCGTTTTGTAGGAATGATAAATTTTTATCGTCGTTTCATCCCCAATGTTGCGAAAGTGGCGGCCCCTCTGAACTCTCTTAGGAAAAAGGGTGCCAAGTTTGAGTGGGGTGAAGCGCAACAGACTGCTTTTGAGCAGCTGAAAGAGGCAGTGATGCAGCCTCCAGTCTTGGCTATGCCTGATTTCAGTCGTAAGTTCGTCTTGCAAACTGATGCTTCCTCCTTAGCCGTTGCTGCTGTTTTATCGCAAGAAGTAGATGGTATCCGGCAGCCCATAGCTTATGCTTCACGCACGTTAACCCCTTGTGAGAAGAAGAGTTGTTCTGTTTATGAGCTGGAGTGTTTGGCTGTCGTGTTTGGAATTAACAAGTTCAGGCGTTACCTATAACATAAAGAATTTTTGTTGGAAACCGACAACCAGGCTCTTTCTTGGCTCCTTGCCCACCCCCGTCAGCTCGGGAAGATTGGTCGCTGGGTAGTCCAAATTTCTGCCCTTAAGTTCACAGTGCAGCACGTGCGAGGCACCCAAAATATCATAGCGGACACTCTGTCACGCATGTATCACTTACCCAACGACCACCAGAATTTATCAGAGCCGCCATGTTGTGGCGTGCTCCTAGACTTTCCTCTGGCATTTTCGGACATTGCTCCACACCAACTTAAGGATCCCGAGCTGACTGCTATCATCAATGAGCTTAATAACGGAGGTGCCCACCCTCCTTATTTTCTGTACCGAGGTGCTCTATGCTGCCGTGACAAGCAGCGGAGAAAACCTAAGTTAGTGCTGCCAAGCTTTCTTGTACCGATGGTCTTTCAGTATTTTCATTCTTCGCCTGTGGGCGGACATCTAGGAATTCATAAGACCATCGCGAAGATTAGGGATCAGTTCATCTTGAAAGGTATGGACCGGGATATTGCAGCTCGAGTACGTTCTTGTGAACTGTGCTCGCTAAGCAAACCCGCTCAAAATACCAAGTTGGGTCTTTTGTCATCTGAGGTGGCGGAAAAACCTTTGGAGAAGGTTTTCATTGACTATGTTGGGCCTCTCCCGCGTAGCAAGTCCGGAAATAAGTTCCTACTTGTTTGTGTGGATGCCTTCTCCAAGTTTGTTTGGTTGTTCCCATTGCGGAGTGCTACCGCGCAGCTCACGGTGCAAGCACTTCGTAACCATTTTTTTCAACACTTTGGAATCCCCGCCACCTTAGTTTCCGATAATGGTTCACAGTTTGTCTCCAATATCTTTAAAAGAATGTGCTTTGGGCACGGAATCCGCCATGTGACTACTTCCCCTTTCTATCCTCAGCCTTCTCACGCCGAACGGTTTAATCGCAATCTTCGATCTGCTCTCATTGCCTTTCATGCGGAAAATCAGACCACCTGGGATCAACAACTACCTTGGATCCAATTTGCCTTTAATACGGCCCAGCATGAAAGTCACAAGGCGGTACCTTTCGAGTTATTATTTGGCTTTCCGCCAAACAACCCTTTGGCGAACCTTTGGAAAATTAGCGATCTTCTGCCACCTCCTGGTACTCCCAATGTGAAAGCCACTTGGGAGGCAGCCAGGCGGAATCTCATTCGGGCTAGGGAGTTAGTAAGGAGGAAGTACAACCGAGGTCGTATTGCCAATCTCTTCCAGGTGGGGGATCTAGTTTACTGCAAGGCTCACCCAGTCAGTTCGGCTGTGGATAAAAGAGCTGCTAAACTTTGCTACAGGTGGACTGGTCCCCACCGCATCTTGAAGTTTCTGACTCCGGTGACTGCCCGACTGGGAGATCCTCAGTCCGGGAAGATTTTCAGGAAGGCGCACATATCCCATCTGAAGCCTTGCCGGAGTCATCCGTGATTTCTCTTTAGTCTGTGCGGGAGGGTTTTAGGTCCAGAGGCCTGATCACCTCTGCTCCTTCTTCCTGATCAAGGTTCCTGTTTTCTTCTTTGTACCCACGCAACTCTTGGAGGGATTTCTTGCCTCCAACTGGATTTTCTTGGTTTTACCTTCTGCAGACTTCAGGGTTTCCGGTTTATAATTCTTCAACCATTGGGGGGAGAGGCATTTCGTTTGGTTCTTCATTTTGAAGAAATTAACAGAGGGGAGTTCCTCCTTTTGGGGGGGGGGAGTCTGAGCCGGTTCAATACCTATATCTCCCAGGCTCATGTGTGTTTTATATAGTGTATGTGTGTGTGGTTTATTGGCTGCAGAGGCCACTGACCATTTGAAGGCGTTTGGCCTTTACGGTAGAGTGGCAAAGACTCCGAGCCGTGGTGTACAAGTTAGGAGTAGCTTCAGTTTAAAATTTTTTTTAATTAAGTGTTTTTGTTAGTTTTGCTGAGCTGATCTCCTTCTGACATGTGCGGCTAAGTTTACGGCCCCTCACTGATGAGGTCCAAGAGATGAATTGTTTCCTCCTGTCATCTCTCCATCAGAGTGGTCGCAGAGAACCTTTGCTTTTGCGCTCTGCTGAAGGAGGGCCACCATGATGGACATTTCTTCTAGTCAACACCCTGCTTCTAGTCTTCTGTGATACCCTGCTTATATTCTTTATTTATTTGTTATTGTTATTGTTGCCATTTATATAGTTTATATTTTGTTATTTAATTTTAAGTTAGTTTTAGATATATTTAGTTATTTCTTGGATTTCATTAGGAGCCCGCCCTTAGCCGAAGGATACCGGGTGAAATTGGCATTTCTTGTTTCAAATTATGGCGTTTCTAATTTTTGTATGCAGGTGCACCTGACAAGGATTGTTTGAGGTATCTACTACTGCAGGCACTTTTTATTTTTTTTATTTTTTTTATTTATAGTATATATACATATATATTTCTACTGACTGGATAGGCCTATGTTTTGTCTTAGTGAATGAACCTGAGTATACTGACCACGGTGTTCTTATTTTACCTAGTTAGTTTTGATCCGGCATCCCGTTCGCCGCCATGGGCGCGCGCTTCCCTGATGTTTGCTGTGGGTGTGCGAGCGGCGATGTAACGGTTTCAACGGCTGAAGGAGTTTTGAACTCCTTGGTTCAAGAGTGGGAGTTTGAAATCACTGCAATCAGTGCCAAAAGATTGCAGTGATCTCTGCGGTTAGCAAATGTCTCACTACATCTAAATGTCTTTTAATAAGCTATATTTACACAGTATCTGACGAAATTTCAAAGTAAAAAAATACCTGTAAGTTAATAGTTTCTGACTTTCTGTGATTGCACAGTATTATGTATTACTTTTCTCTTTAAAAATTCAGATATGTCAATCATAGTGTAATAATAAAAAAATTTATTAGTTTTAACTTTTCCAGTTTTATAATTATGTTGAAGCAGTATATTTTCAGTTATGTTTATAGAGTTTGTTTAATTGCTTATTTAAAACAGTCAACTCCTTGTTCTATCTTCTTCTTCTCTCCAAACTAAGTCCACGAAAAAGTTAACAAGCGGAGTAACCTGAGAGAATTATAGTGACAAAAAGAGTTCCGAGTCAGACAGGAATCGATTGGTAGCTAGCTTCAGCTCTCTCTAGAGTTTACTAACATTTCTAAAAGTTTGACGTAATTTTACAAATTACATATATAGAAAATATTGTTTAAGAATATTTTAAGTAAAAGTATACAACATTTTCACAAAGTAATTGTTTTATTACAGAAATTACTGCTACGAAATATGATATAGTAAATAGACGCAAGGTTAATATGTTTTGCATTTAATGTTACCTCAAATTGATTGTTTGGAAAATGATTTATTCTTTAAGTAAAATGCTTAAACACTGCAGGGTAATTATTCATTAGTTCAATATACGATATTGACATTCTATTAGTTAAAATTCGATGAGGATGCCAACGGTTTGACTGCGTATCTATTGAGGGGATGGCGGAGCATGAATGGTGAGGGCAAGCATTTCTAAGATTGCAGATCAAGATATTGACTTCGAGCCAGCGTTAGAGGATTCGCTTTCGCACCACTGCGGATAAGATCCTGGCCTGAAGAACGACTTCCAATGGATCGATATTTACTAATTCCAAATTTGATAAAGAGTTCAAATCTGAAACACCAATCTTCAAATCTGTAAATTGATTCATTCGAAAGTTATCACACATACAGATGGACATAGAAAACAAAAAATGCGTAATTCTGAAGTAAAGAGAATGACTCCACCCAACGCTCAGCTAACAAAGCATATATTCGGTAAAAAACATTATATTTGTGATATTTTTGTATTTTTATGTTCTAACATTAACTAGAATTTGTTTTTGAAACACCACGCAAATAAAGACGACTAGTAACTTACTTACCTAATGAAGAACATTTTTTCTTTTCCTTCTGTTTTATGGCTACCAATATTCATCAGAGGGTATATACGACATTAATGAAAGAATTGTGGCAAGCAAAACGAGATCCACAAAAGGCGGAGGGTACCTAAAATGAATCGGCCTGCAAGCATACATAAATTACCTAAGAAGGACACGGGAATCATCCTTCTTATATACCCTTGCAGTAGGCCTGAACTCAAACTATCGCATGGGTGACGACCGTTCTCTTAGTGGTATATGATATAATAACACTAAATATGATTAAATGATACTAAATCGTAATATTAGTAATTGTATTAGAAGGTTGAAACTTGCCAGTGTTTAACACTTGGACTCCCGCAATAATATAGTAGGCGCACATTAGAGTTATCAGAATTCAGAGCCATGCACATGGTTCATGCCGCGTGGTTCATTACTCATGTTGCAATTCGAAATTTGGATAAAAAAATAAAAATGTCAGGTTTTCTGATTTATTTTCCTGAAAATTCATTACTTTCAATACATGTGATATTTAGCAGTTAACATAGTCTCTTCCTTTGTTTGATAACCACCGAATCTAAAATTTATTTATATTTGTAAATATTAAGATCCTGGTTATAAATATTAACTACACCACTTAATTGTAAAGCATATTTCAGTCCTAGAATCAGTTTATTTATTCCAATGTGATTTCCTGATAATAAGGCAATTTTTATATCCTTTTAAAATAGGTTCAGGTATGACATATATTTTGTTATAATGGTATTGATTAATGAAAAATTAACTTTACTAACTGAATTGGTGGAATACGGGACCATAGTTTGAAATTAATTTGGCAAACAAAACTGTGCCTGTCACTACAGAACATCTGTACTTGACACATGTATTCATCAAATTGTCATGCTAAATTTACTGCTGTTTAGTGAAATATAATTCACTAAGATGATAAGCCGACTCGATTATCATAAAACAGAATAATATTAATATGAATCCTCTTATCTTTATAATAATTAAATTTAGAAACAAATAGGTTTACTAAAAACACATATTTTGCCACCACCTCAAAAGCGTAGGCTGGATAGAAATATACCTGTATCTTATGGGGATAAATAGGTAGGCAGTAAAAATTTAAAAGTAAAGCGGGTGGCTGAAATACTAATAAAAATCAACTGTTGAAATTTAGATATTGGCTAAAATATAAACACCATAAATGATATTTAAAATATATTCTGAAAATTATACGAAATAACATTATTGTAAGCTATTTATAAAATCAAAGTTATGATCACTGTGTCAATATAAGTATGAATTGTTGTTCAATTCAATTAGTTTTTATTGCATTCTCCTAAAATGATTTCTAGTGAATAGATGAATATTTTAGATTTATTCTTTCTATTAATGGTATATTACTTGGAAATTTTGAATCCTTTTGAAAAAATATGGAATTAATACAATTTAATGAAATTAAAAAGTTAATAAATTTAATAAATACTTCCTTTACATTTTCTTCCGGTTTTCTCACAAAATCAGCGGAGAGTAATCAAAACAATAGAATTAATTATTTGTAAAAATTATAGTTGGCTGGTTTTCTAATACTTCGGGGTTTCTTTAGTGTAATTAGTTTTAGTAAAAGCCAATTTATTCCAAACTGCAGTTAATAATATATTACTTTGATATTTAATTTAATTAATAGAATTATCAAAGAAAAGGTCAAAGCTTTGAAATGGAGACAAAAATGAGGATGGAGATATTTACCCTGCAAGCAAACTCTATTTTAGTTTCTACCCTATTGCCAGACTCTACTAAACTAGCAACTCTGTGGTCTGGCAGCAGGTCTTTACCACATGGTATTTTATTTATTTATTTATTTATTTTAATCTAGTTCTGAATTATTTGCACTCACTAATATTTTCCTTGTGAACATTAACGTTGTTTGGAGATTTCTATTCTTTCTGCTAGAACAAATTTCACTAAATATTTACCAAGTTACAGTGTAATTTATTTGAACTATAATAACAACACAAACTCTTCGTGTAATTGATCCAAGTAATGGACTGTTTTAATGCCTTTGGAATGTCATGAGATTAAATGTTTCCAGGACAAAACACCGGAAAGTACTGTAGATCTTAAACGTAATCTTATGTTTAAAAGTCTAATTATTTATAAAGGTTTGATGCATTAATACCCATTTTCGTAGAAAAGCTCTCAACATTACATGAACGTTATGATTTATTTAAAAACTCTGAAAAAGTAGAATGTAAACTCAACTGTTGCTTTAGATCATCTTTGACTGAGGGAAGTGGACTGGCACTGTAGATCTTCCAAGTCTCTAAACACAATGCAAGTTATTTAAAACTTCATGAATAATTAATTATACGGAGTTTAAAATTAATAAAACTACCTGAATCGTTACAATATTCCATATAACGAAACCTTATTGTACAAAGAAACTCAAAGGTATAAAATGTTTTACATTTTTTAACGAAACTAGGGTTTCGTTCATTAATTTACACAAGAAACAAAGAACAAATAGATTGCAACAAGGACAGAATGTAAAAAAAAGGAAAGTAGCTTAATTAATGTATAAGTAATGTAAGGCTTTTTTATTAATGTATGAGTAATGTAATCAATTGCCAGTGTCCTTCAGGCAAATGCCTATAAGGAAGCTAAGGTGTTGGTTAGAAAGTGTGCTAAAAAGTAGGGGTTTTACTCCAATCATGAAATGATAACAGGATTATGGACATTTGCCTTCGTTAGGTTATAAAAATGTAAAACACAAGATTTCGAGGATTGGAATATATTCTCTTCGTCAGGTGGGGGAGGTAAAATAAAATAAAGAACAGAAAGAAGTACAGAAGTGAGCAATTCTCTCTGCTTTTTATTTCGTAAATCTAGGATGCCTCACGCCCTGACGAAGGGGATACATTCCAGTGGTCGAAACGTTGTGTTATACCTTTTATAAAGATGGAAAATGTCCGAAATCCCGTTATCTTTACTATCTTATCTTATCTAACTTTCCTTCGTAGCTAGCTTGTCAAATGTAAATCTAACTAAACTTATTGAGAATGTCTATTGCGCTGTACTTTGTCTAATGACAATAAAGAATTAAATTTGATTGGAGTTGGAGTGGATTTCAAAAGAGTTGTTAATAACGAGCATTGCTTGAATCAGTAGATTTTATTTGCATTTTATCATCTTAAATAGCAATAATTAGCTATTGCTTAGTTTAGGAACCGAGATCCAATTGCAGTGGTTATCCAGCGATGCTACTTTCCTTTTGTGCCTTTCACTAATTTGTTTCAAATCGTTTTCTCACGTTACTTTTAGTGAGGATCGAAGTGAGAAGGTACCAAAATGGTTAAAACTAGGCATTGATCTTTTTTTCAAGTTGACAACTTAGAAAGCAGCAGTGTGATCAATGTTAAACCAGAGGCAGCTAACTATAAAAATCCTTAAAAAGTTGACTATTCATTCATTCTGTCAATAGTCAGAAGGTGTGTTAAGCCTGGAAATATACATTATATTTTGACCTCTATAATAACCAGCGTAGCTGACGTCAAAATATTTTCTCAAGTAAATTCTTTAATCTCAAGAAACACAAAATAAGACTATTAGATAAAATACTATTACTATACTATTAAGATAAAAAGACTATTACATAAATCTATGGACTCGTACATAAATATCATTATGGAATTGAAAAACATTTTAAATTATAGTGTTAGAGCAGTCAGGCTCTAACCGAATGCTGCCACGTAACAAAGACTTAGAGAAATAGAGCTTGGTTTTATAAGGCAAATCAGCGGGATGCGAAATTGAATCGAAATGGGAGATGAGTGGAGGGGGGGAGGGAAATGATCCAGTTACGTAAGCTGCTCCGTGCACCCGCTTGGAAACCTCCCTCCATCGTGTCGAGCAATTTGGCGATTTAATTTATTTCCTTACGTTTATCGACTAATTCAGCATGCCTAAAAGGGCATTAAGCAATTTTTGTAATAATTTATCATCATAGTTCAATTATTCGCCGTGCAATTCTATTAATACAACAGAAAAATTTGTCAACATTATTATTTGGATATTTTTATATTTGTATACTTAAATATTTGGATATTTGATACTCTATGAAAAAAAATCGAATGGATGGATTTAGACAAATTTAGCTCGAGCATTGCTTAGATATCAGATTAAAACACGTTCATATTTATTATCTTCGAATACTCCTCATAAAAAAAACTTATTCTATATTTTTACATGTTAAAAATTAAAAATTTTGATGTTTGATACACTATGAAAAAAAATCTAATGGATAGATTTAGACAAATTTAGCTCGAGCATTGCTTAGATATCAGATTAAAACACGTTCTTATTCTTTTATCTATTTTATAATTTTAATTTTATAAAAAAACTTCTTCTATGTTTTTACATGTAAATTATACCATTTGTCGTAGCGTGCTGGAGATATGGCAATAATATTATCTAACTTTTACCATAAATAGCAGCGGTTTTGACTTCAAGCACTCAATTTACTTTTTATACTCAATACTAACGTCATTATTGAATTCTGGGATATCATATTTGCACAATTTCTATATTGAACATTAATATGACTCAACAAACCATTCGCTCTGTAGCTACGATTATAGGACAGGAGCACAAGGAGTCTAGAAATATCTACTTGACACATGCCTATTTCCGTTTTAAAATCTTCATACAGCTCCATGACGTTACATCATAAATACTTTCATTAAGAGAATTATGGGATTTAACTTTATTATTCATGTACACTGGCTTAAAATTGAAGTTTTACTGAATTATTGAAGGTATTCCATCAAATACATGGAATTTGTTCCAAAAAATGTATTTTATTTATACCTATGAAACTGTTATACTTTTCGACTTCAGAGCCCCAAATATTGCTATTAAACTTAAAGTCAAATTATTTCAAAATCAATCAGAGATTTTCAATATCCCCCATTATATGAATATTTTATATGTCCTTTGAAAAGTATATTCATAAAACTTCACTATTAATCGGTACGAGTTTTCTTATGAAGCCGTGGGTAAATACTAGTAACAAAATTAATTTAATGTAAAAATTGTAAAAATTTCAAGTGATTTATTCCATGTCCTAGAATACTCAATGAGAGGTACGCGTACTTGTATTTCCCAACAAGAAATCGGTTTTGTTAAAACGAACAGATATAAATTTATTCATCTTAAAACAGTTTTTTAAGTCCATTTGCTTTGGTTACACTTTAAACTCAACTCATAAACCATATTTTTCACAAAAAATAACTCGTAACTTCAACAACTTTCTCATTATCATCTTTAGCCTCATCCAATCTTATTTGCAAAGAACTTACTAAATCGAAAAACTATAGTAAATGTAACATAACTATAAATATAAATAATAATACGTGTCTAACTATAATAGGTATAATATAATTAGTTAACACCTTCCTGTTGTGATTGAGAGTTTATCACAACAGAAAATAGTTAACTAATTATATTATAACTATTAAAGTTCGAAATGTAGTGCACTGAGAGTAAGGCCCCATATTGTTCATTAAAAGGTTCTGAACCCGTTTCTTTGTAGATCACGATATTTCAGCAGTACGTGTCATTAAAGTACGTGTCAGTACTGACTTATTTAAATAATAATAATCTTTAGAAAAAATTGTGGGGGGTCCGGACCCTTTGGACCCCTTTGCTGATTACGTCCCTGTGAAGAATACAGAGGTAAAACACAAACATGAAAATACTATTCTCTCAGTATGTGTGGATTTGCATGAGTATTTAATAATTATTATACGGATTTGAAGAAGGCCCTATTCTACTTCATGATTAGACTCAACGTTTCGAAAAAACTTGAGTTAATTAAGAAAAATTCAAACGACTAAACATTATTTAAGATATTTGGTATGGTAAAATGAAAGAGAGTAGAACATTGCGTAGATTAAAAGGTACTCTTCATATCGCTTCTAGTTTTTCCATTTACCTTCCTTTCTGTGATTATGTTAATATGAAAATAACCATTGTATCATTATATTTAATGGAAAAAATAATATATTTACAAAAACATGCTTAATGATTCCCCAACTCACTACCCGAAAACCAGATTTTAGAAATAAATAAATGTTCATATCTAAATATGAAGTAGACTTCTTTTTTTAAATAGTCAGTTAATATTTCGGTATTTGTCGTTATCAAAAAGTATTTAAATATACATGTACAGAGTGGTAAGTAAATACGGACACGAATAAAAATATAATTAATGATAATACGACTAAATTAAAGGGTTTATATGCATTTGTAATATAATATTTTGTATATGATAAAATATGTCATACTGTTAACATAAATACAACGTAAGACAGTAATTTTTTTTTTTTTTTTTCAATAAATCCAACGAACTGTTGAGTACCTGCAACGAGTTATAATCCAGAACTTACATATGTAAGTGATTTTCAATATTATAATTATGTAACGTTATTTATTTAACAGCTAATACTAAGCCACCTGTTTGTACTTACGAACTATAAATACAAAAATGAAAATGTACCTCCAGATTATTTTAGGAAAAAAATAATACAGTTTGTTATATAGAAATTATAGTTGGCAAATAATACTGTTTAATGGCTTTTGAGTAATTCATACTTAGCTATATTCAGTATGCAATAACACATATTACATAGATTTTATTTAAATATAGCTGAAACTTAAATCTGTATAATTTAGTTGGATATATAAAATATATGTTCACTATATTTCTATTGCATATGCTTATATGTATATTAATGTAATGGACAATATATTTTCCAGATTGAACTTTGAATTTTGTTGAATTACGTAAGGTACAATATTTTAGAAACCTTGGCATGAAGCAACGAAATGTTATACATTACAAGTGTTAATGCAAAAAACTGTCATAATAATAACACTCATTACAGAAATTCTAATTGTAAAACAATGACTGTAAGTTGCACCTTTTTATGTTTTAATCGATTCCATTTGGTACTTTGAAACAATTAAAAACGCCATTTGAAGTTCGTAAGTTTTAAGAGAGAATCTATGACACAAAGTTGTTGAATAATAAGTAACTTCTCTCCCAAGGGAACCGACCAAATTGCTGTTTGTAAATACTTTGTCCCCTAATTACGTTTGTTCCTTTTATACTTAACATCCAAATATTTATCGCTCATTATTATAAAATTTAAACATTTTGTAACAATAAATATATTTTATAATTAAAGTGACAACTTTTTGAAATATTCAGATTGAAATTTGATTTTTTTAAACTTTTTAATATAATGAAATTTATAAATTTAAATATACATTCCACCATTCTGTTGTATAATAATGAGTAATTATCTCATTTCATTTTTAAAGTGACTGCTTACAAATCAAGAGAGATTATTTATTTATTTGCTTGGATAGTTGTGAGTTTAAAGTGAAAGTGGTAACAATCTGTTTAAAAGAACCACTAGATACACCATTTGTGATATTGGGATTCTTCCCAAACGCTCAAAGCACGACATTCCTTAGATTTTATGCAATAGGTACGATTGTAGTAATAATTTCCTAAACTATTTTTTATACACGTATATACTACCAATTATACAGATATTGTATGTAACATAATAATATGACACTTTTTATCTATTCTCCATTTAACAATACAAAGAGGTCAGTAACAATTTTTATACCCAAAAAAGGTGTATGTAATAGAACTACTCTTGGTCAATAACCATAAAATGTAGGGATAAAGATTAATATTTCACTTTGTTTGTAACCAGGGGGATACTGGATAATTACCAATGATGCTGTATGAGAAACTGCTGCTTTATTCTATTGGTTAGCATCACTAGAGCCTCTCTCATTATACTATGATGCAGTGTGGAAAGACTAGACTTCGTTATTATCAGCCTCCCTTCTCAACCTCTCAGGGTCAAGAGTGATCATTTGTTTTTCCAGTTGAGAATTAAATGGTCATCCAACAATTATTCTTTGAGTAAGTGGTTTGACAAACACATCCGCATACCACCAAACCCGATGTAAAATCGCCGCCGTTAGTAGAAACAATAGAGCAATAAACTGAAGACCTGGAGGAATGACCAACCATGCCACTGAACAGAGTGAGTTAGTTTGACAAACACATCCGCATACCACCAAAGCCGATGTAAAATCGCCGCCGTTAGCAGAACAATAGAGCAATAAGCTAAAGCCTGGAGGAATGACCAACCATGCCACTGAACAGAGTGAGTAGTTTGACAAACACATCCGCAATCCACCAAAGACGATATAAAACCGCCGCCGTTAGTAGAAACAATAGAGCAATAATTTGGAGGCCTGGAGTAATGACCAACCATGCCACTGAACAGAGTGAGTTATTTGATCACAACACTTCCGCATACCACCAAAGCCGATGTAAAACTCGCCGCCGTTAGTAGAAACAATAGAGCAATAAGTTGGAGGCCTGGAGTAATGACCAACCATGTCACTGAACAGAGTGAGTGATTTGAACAACCCGTTCGCATACCACCAAAGCCGATGTAAAACCGCCGCCGTTAGTAGAAACAATAGAGCTATAAGTTGAAGGCCTGGAGGAATGATCAACCATGTCTCTAAACAGAGTGAGTGCTTTGAACAACACATCTGCAATCCACCAAATACAATGTAGGACCGCGACCGCTAGTAGCAACAACAGAAAGATAAGTTAGATGCTGGAGAAACGCACGCTAGAGCTGCTAAAGAGGCTATCCTAATCAGAATATCTTAGTTATAGAGTGTTAATCAATAGTTTATTAAAATACATTAATATATGCAATTAAAGTAAGAACCATTAGGCTTCCAGTAACACACCGACAGCTACATTTACGTATGGTGTGCAGACTTGTCAAACGTCTCTGAAGAACATTTATGTTAACTTCGTGAAACAAAGTGCAAAGAATGCCCACATGTTACCACCATCGGCTTTATTACTTGTTAAGTTTGTCTACAAATATGAAGCACTATCATTATATCCTTGTTTTATGATCCTTTATTGCTGTACAATCCCATTCACTTGGTATTCAGCCAAGGAACAATATAAAATTCTCTTTTACTAGCATCATAACTATGACATGAGGTACAGTACTGCACTTGATAGTTACCTCGACAATGGAAAATATTGTAATTTTTACTGAGTATATTGTTTTGTAAATCCACTATAATGAACTCGTGATCTCTACGCTCACTTCACATCCCGCATATATTCCCTAAGACTATGACTAGCTTTACATAAGTAATTAGTTCTTTGTTTTATTTTCATGCTTATATGCAATTATTCAAAAACCTCTGTCATTAAGTTCAAAAAATCCAACCTTAAATAGATAATAATATAATTTGGTATACTTAATTTGAATGAAAAATATATTTAGGTATTACAACATCCGATAATGGGTAAAATATTTCCTTCATATTGTTTTTGGGATGGTTTACATTAGAAAGTGATTTATTGTTTACAGTGTTATTCATATTGCTAAGCCAAGGCCGTACTAAGCTTTGGGAGGCTCTGGAAAATATATTTAACCGGATCTCATCATGTTCCGCCACCACGCCTCCGCACCCTGTGTGACGGGCCCTGCTGAGGGCCTAGGTAAAGAGTCAGAAAAAACGGTCTGAGTACGTGCCTGTACTATAATGTTTTAAAGACACCCTTGGCAGAGTTAAAATCCTCTCTAACATTTTAAATGAATATCAACTAGTGGTAAATATAATATCCTTGTTGTTCCAAAAAGTCATACTAAATAGTGTTGCGTTTCTTGCTAATGTTTCAAGTTCATATACTAGAAACACATCACACTTTCACTGTGTTAACTAATTCTTTACGCTTGATATGGATAGAAACGTCATTTTGTATTTAATAGAGTTATAAGTGAACTATAATTTGCCAAAGTTAATATATATTGAATTAAGCTGTTTTAATGTAATGCATTATCTATATAAGATCGTTAATCTAAGTATAGGAAAACAATGCACTATTTGCTTTTTGGTTATTGTCATAGGTCTAGTACATATTATTTATCTATCTCATATTTATCTGTGCTCATTCCTGTTGTGTAATTGTAAATTGCCTGCGTACCGTTGAAATAAATAAATGCAATTACAAGATATTATTTAAATTGTCCAATTACGTAATGAATTGTTAGACAGCATTTAAATATTTACGTAAAATATTAAAAATCTGATTTGAGTAAGGAATTCCAATGCAATTTTTTAAATTGTTAGCATTAATTCAAATCCGATTAATAATTATCCGTGTTTAAATACAAAACACGTTTAATCTTTTACGATTTTAACGTGAGGCAAACTGTTCCAGCAAATTGAGCAATTTTCAGCTCAGAAGACCCGTTTATTCGAATCGTTACACCGTTTGATAGCAAACAATTATCTGAACTAAACAATGGAGCTGGACTGAATGCTGTCAAATTAAGAATTGTTTAAATTATCCTCCGCGGTTACAGGGATTCATTCAGTAATGTACGCAAAACTCTATAAATCTAGCCAGTTCACTACATTATTAGTTTATACACGGTGAGAAGTATATTATAATCAACGAGTAATAAATTTATTTCACTGCCGTAAAAGTATAAATCGGAAAAACCAGTTGTACCATGAATAAAGTATTGTTTTGTAAACACTAAAATTACTGTATTAAAAATTATTTTTAAGCTAAATATATATTGATATTTAAGCTATTTGAAGTATTTTAATATCAGTATGGTGTAATATACCCAAGTTCAGATTGAACGAGGATAAATAGCTGGCCAAAGAATAATCAAATTCAACTTATAAAAAGCGGTGGTCCTACAAATATACGAATAACATATATATTTGTCACTCCTGCTCTGAAAGCTGTAGATTCGATGATAAGTTGTAAAATGTAATGAGGTCCTCACTTTGTCCCAGCCAATCTATCTCTATGGAAAATTCATCAACAGTAGCAACAAGACAGCTACTGCTGCATTCAGGTGATGCTGGTCCATCCATCATAATGAAGCTCCAATTACATTGTCATTACTGCTGACACGCTCTTAATGTACGTGTATCCACTACACACTGTACGATGCTAATATAATTATACTTATCTTTTATATACAGCAAGACATCATTATTATTGCTGACACGCTTTTGATGTTCCTGTATCCACTACACACTGTACGATGCTAAGATAATTATAGTTATCTTTTATATATAACAAGACATGTCTGCTGGTCCATCCATCACAATGAAGCTCCAATTACATTGTCATTACTGACACGGTCTTTATGTACGTGTTTCTACTAAACACTGTACTCTGATAAGATAATTATAGTTTTCTTTTATATACAACAAGGCATATCTGCTGGTCCATCCATCACATTAACTGATCAAGGTTGAGGTTTCGTATGACAGGAAAGGAAACGTTTGTTTGATGGTGAGAAAAATATTTTTATGATATAAAACTGCATGATTCTTGTAAGCAGTACGTATTTTATGGTTTAAAGCAGTAAACTATAGTTTAAAGGTAAAAGAGTAAAGTAAAATAAAGAAAAAGCTAAAGTAGTTACATTGCCTGAATTTGCTAAAGGAAAACAAGGATGATCGAAGGATTCCTCAATGGAATAATTTGTGCTCAAGTCTTCTGTGAATCAGTAGCTGAGAACTGAAGTAAGGAATTACAGCTGTTCCAGAACAATTAAAGCGTGGTGACATAACAATTGCATGAAGTCACCGAAGTGCA
Source organism: Homalodisca vitripennis (assembly GCF_021130785.1). Taxonomy (NCBI): domain Eukaryota; kingdom Metazoa; phylum Arthropoda; class Insecta; order Hemiptera; family Cicadellidae; genus Homalodisca; species Homalodisca vitripennis. The sequence continues at coordinate 217,240,569 of NC_060208.1, read as the reverse complement.
GATGCTGTGTGATCCCGGATATCCGTTTTACTGCTGTTTGTTTTCAAGTTTACGTCCTCCCTTGTGAATCAGTAGCTAAGAATTGAAGTAGGGAATTACGGCTGTTCCTGAACAGGGAAAGCCTAGGTACAACATTTACATGAAGTCTCCGAAGTGCAGATGTTGTGTGATCCCGGGTACCCGTGTTACTGCTGTTTGTACTCAAGTTTACTTCTCTTCCTCTTTACTATAACGCGTTTCGACGCAGACATAAGGGAGTAAAGGAAATAGTAGTAATTCCCATGTAATATCATAAAAAGAACATAAATAATTTACTTAGTTGTATTAAATATTGTAAACAATAAAGAATTGTTAACAGTTATTTACTGTTGCATAAGTAAGTTTTAAAACTATTAATTGAAACTAAGGGGGGGGCGTCAGAACACTGTGAAATTTAAGTAGAACCTACTTTTGATTATGAAACTACGATCAACTCCTTTCGGCTACAAATTTATGGCATCTTTGATATTATTCAATATTGTCCGTTGAGGGTACAGCAAGTTAATGGAACTGTCCGTACGTCACCGACAATCCACTCTTCTCTAGGTTATGATTCAATTTAATTAAATTCAATTTAATTAAATTCAATAATTCTTTATTGTCATTATTTAACAATTATACAAAATTATATGACATGCGTCACTAATCCTATATTTTAGGCAATAAGCTTCGTCATGTGTAAAACATCTAAAATTAAAATTAAATAAACATTTCAAACAAATAATAGTAATAATAATCAAAATGCATCCAATAAATAACTAAACATATTTTAAAATCTGTCATATCAACTGAGTCGCACACCCTTCAGCTCCCCACATCTTTCAGCTCTGACAGCGTTGGTTGCTGAGTTCCAGGAACTCGCTTACGGAAGAAAATGTGTTTTCTATTAAATATTGTTTCAACGCCTTTTTGAAATTTGATTGATTTGTGATAGATTTGATTTTTTTTTGTAAATAATTAATGAATCTGACACCCATCTGAGATGGGAGATGCCATGAAGCTGTAATCTGTGTTGAGCAACTCTATAGTTTTCTCCAGCTCTTTTATTATAGCCATGGACATCCCTACCTTGCATCAACGTACACTTGAAACTACAGAACATGCTCGTCTCAAGCACGTACAGCGCAGGCAATGTCAGTAATTTGAGCTCCTTAAAGGATTCTCTACACGACTCTCGGTAAGTTAAGTTATTGATTATGCGAACAGATGTTTTTTGATAATATAAATAATCTTTGAAAATACAAATTTGGATAAGTACCCCACAGTATAATTCCATAAAATATGTGTGGAAAAATTAATCCATAGTAGGCAATTCTCAATAAGGGCTTAGGACAAAGATGATTTTAGAACTGTCTTAGCAAATATATATTAGACGAAATTCTTTTACAAATATTTTCAATATGCGTATACCAGGACAGACAACAGTCTATTTTGATACCGAGGAATTTAGTGGTATATGTTTCGATCAATGATTTTTCACCAATAACTACCGATGGTGAGGATTTATTTAAAATTTTCAGGCTATTAAATACCATGTAGGTTGATTTGGATTCGTTGGTTACCAAATTCATTTCTTGAAGATACAATATGATGGCACGCCGTCTCTTTATGATATGATTTTCTTTCCATTTGAAGCTTTACTAAGTATCATACTATTTTTTCAAATGATGATGAATCATTGAAAGTTTAAATCCCCTATTTATCATATAGATAGTGATGGTGGATTAGGTGTTTTATAAACAAACACGTAATGACAAACACCAGTTTCATTCTAACCACAAGTGAGTTTACTTCATTGAATATCGCAGTGTCTACATCAACACTTATTCAGATCTTTCTGTAATGAAAAAATAGTTGTAGAATCTTATGAATAACCGATTTGGATAACAAAATTGAACGTCACAGCTTATGATTTGGACCGCTTATCATATCACTTCTCATAAAAAAAATTATGGTTGCCTGTAAAGTCGGTTTTGTGGGCAAAGATTTTACGTGACAACGTCTTTTTCTCGGTAGAATATTTATTGATATGAATATTATTAACCCTCCAACTGGCAGTCATTTTTTCCTGTAGTGGCAGCATGTTTTCGAGCCTCGTGCAAGGGGTTTTTAAAAAATTTATTACAAATATAAATTAAAAGTAATATATATAGAAGTATATATTTTTGTGTTCAGAATTACACATATAATAATATTAGTATTTAAATTTGGCCTTAAAAAAATGTTGACTAAAAATTTTTTTCCATGAAATTCAAAATTTACATTTTTTTTTTTTTTAATTTGGGGGGGACCATACCTAGCAAACCAAGTTATAGTAAGAAAACTATAAAAGTGAGATATCCATTTTATGTCAAATTTATTCTAGTTTCAGAAACACATAAGCATTTTACAAATTTATGAAACTATAATAACACTATATAACAAAAAGCAGCGATGCGCATAAATTGTGAAAATAGGGTGTATATGTAAGAGTTTGCTAATAAAAGTTTTACTAATACAGTTTTACTTCAATACATGTTATATTGCATATTTTATTACTCAGAATGAAGTAAACTATACAGCAGTAGTAAAATAAATTCCATAACTTTTTTTTTGAAGAGTCGAAAAAAGTTTCATTTTGTCATTACTCAAAACTTTTGCGAAAAATTTTCGAAAAATGTATTTATTCTAAAATATATTTATTTGCACTACTGCAATATTTAACAATTCACCACACAATAAACACAACACTAAAACACAAATAAACCTACTAAAACTTACTAATAAACACGACTCGTCACATCAACAACTCAGACGGCATCGACAACATGGCGGTCACATCTTTTACGTTCCAAACTACGAACTTGGTACATTGCAACTACAATACAATGAGGAATAAAACTATAGTATTCCTTAGGCTTTTTTTTCCCGAATCCAATGGTGCATGAATCGAATCGATACGTTGCCGGAATATACTGTAATGAGTGATTATGCAAGGGAATGTTTGTTCATCAAAATTTTGATGAACAACAATCATAATTGGGTTGTGTTCATCAAAATTTTGATGAACAACAGTTGGAGGGTTAAATTGCACAATAGGAACAAGTAATTGAATGAAAATAAGAATTGCACAAATTTTAACTATAGAAATATATTTTTTTTACTAAAACATTGTACATAATTTGAAATTAATTAAAATTTGTTATTTTAAATGGTAAAGTTGAATAAAACATTTACTAAAATTGGAATTTGAAATTCTTGCTAAACACAGTTAAATTCTAACTTCGCGCGTGGTGATTGGTCGGTTTAGTTCGTTTGTTTGGTCGCACTGTTATGACAGGTTAGAGGTTATAATTTCTTATTTTAAATGTTTGACTAGCAATACGCGCTGTTTCTTCTCAATCGACTGAATTGCGATTGATTGCAGAGTGATTTAAACTAATAATTTACTTAACAAATCAACATTTGTCAATAGTATGACATAACCTATAAACTCAGTTTCTCAACTTTTGTGTCAATCTAACAATTAATCAATCAATCATAGTTTACGATAATGAAATATCAGTGTACAATTATTTACCTTTATTGTTGTAGTTGTTGTAAATGACGAATCTAAGCACTCCACATTTTCACGAATAAACATAGTTATCTGCTTTATCCCGTGCGGCGGACCCACAGTTATCTGCTTTATCCCGTGCGGATCCCGTGCGGCGGACCCACTGGACGGGCATCGTAACGTTACCGGGCGTTACACTTTTTCATGAGTGACTCCGAGCCGCAACCTAATTTAAGACGTTGTCAAATCAAAAAACGACTGTGCCCATTCCCCTGTTTTTGACCAACTTACCAATATTATAAATATTATAATGAATCAATAAGTTTCATAAGTATAAATATCATTTCCCATTCAAATTCCTTTAATCAAGGACATCCTTTGCAAAGATTCAACATTACAAGTCAACGATAATTAATTATACATGTAACTGTATTAAACAAACCTGGTGCAACTATGTTATAATGAAAACTTACAGTTATATTTTGTACAATTAATTTAAATAAAGGTAATACACATTATCTTAAACGGAAAGTATACTCCCAACAAATTGCATTTAAGATATTTATTTTAATTAATCGATGTGATCTTGAACTAAATATATAATAATATTTTTAATCCAATACACTTTACTAATTATTCAGTAATGAAAATCTAAGAAAATTTCAACTTTATATATAGTTAGATAGGTATCATTAAAATACCCATCTCACCTCCTCCAAACAACCCTACCGTCAGCAAATTATTTATCTAAAACTGTTTCAGCTCCCATAAAACAGCACTACGGGGTATTGCTTATTGTTTTAAAACTGTATTGGAATTAGCCTGTACTTAATAAGTTAAGGGATTATGTAAAAATATTAATTTAGATTAATATTCATAACTTTAAAGGCAGAGATAACTCATTTTTTGATCAAATAAGTACATAATAATGTAAATGTATTTTATATGTAGTATATAATAACACTGTAATGTATATAAAAGGGATTAAAAACATAGTTCACAACAATAGATTCAATGTCACAACGAGATTTGAATACAGACTTTTAAAACAACACCAAAATATCCTATCATTGTTTTTTTTTACATTTACCTATTTATATTGCTTATCTACTAGATAAGCAAATTTTTACTAAGATTTAATCTAGAGCAAACCTTCAGGAAATTGATAAATGAACCAAAAAATAAAATACTTGAAAAACAACTTCAGTTTATATCCAAACGAAGAACTTAACAAACGGTCCCCTAGGGAACTATACGTTTCAGTTAAATCTCGGTAAGATAATTATAAACAGATTTACGAACGATGTCCCCCGGCACCGCTAAATAACCCATACAGACTTCATTTTTCCACCATATAATATTTAGATATATTGAGCATCATTAAATAATATTAATTTCCTTATAATTCACAGGAATATTTATTTACTATATATCTGGTTGGTTTTAATATTTAAAAGAACCTATTCAGTAAAGAATTTTCATATAGGTCAGGAGGCTCACACACATTCTCGTAACAATAGCACCTAAGTGGAATATGGACTGACCATAGCTTCTAGAACAAAACACTTTCTGTGAATGTAACTTTATGGACATTAAACCACGCTAGTGCGATATTTATTCACAAAAAAGTAATTTACTCAACTTGCTCTACCAGGGCTCGGGCGTGGGTGTTAAGAAATGTATTTCAGGTACCTCCAAGTGACTTTAAATTCTCATACCTTTGGTGATATGCAGAGCAAGTTAAATGACCTCAGATTGGAAGCAGCTAGAGATGGACTCAGAATTAATGTTAAGAAGACAAAATAAATCCGTGTAAATAGTCAAAACCAGGAAAATCTCAAGATCGGGGATAAAAGTTTTGAGAGAGTTCCTAATTTCTGTTATTTGGGAAGCATGATAAGTGAAAATGGTGGAGCAGACGAGGACATAGCCAGCAGAATACGCAAGGCAAAGCAAGCCTTCTCACAATTGTGGCCTATTTGGAGATCGGCAATGATAAGAAAAGGCACTAAGTTACGGATTTTTAATAGTAATGTGAAGTCGGTTCTCCTATACGCCTGTGAAACATGGAAGGTAACTAAACGGCTCACAATGAAGATTCAGGTGTTTGTAAATCGCTGCCTACGTAATATTCACAGGATATGGTGGCCAGATACTGTGACAAACGAGGAACTATGGCGTAGGAGTGGGCAAGAACCAATCGAATTGACAATCCGACGAAGAAAATGGGACTGGATAGGTCATACAATGAGACGAGGCCATAACAACATAGCAAGACATAGTTTTGATTGGAACCCTCAAGGCCATAGAAAACGGGGCCGCCCAAGGATGACCTGGAGACGGACAGCAGAAAAAGAGTTGAGAACTGTAAGAAAAACGTGAAGCAGATGGCTGAGAACAAAGAAGAATGGCGTGACTTTGTGGCAGCCCTATGTTCCACCTAAGGAATAAAGGAAATAATCCTAATCCAAATCCAAGTGACTTCATTAACATTTGAGTGTATTTCATGTTCATACCGAAATAATAAGTTCTTGACGTTTAAAAGTTCCTAATAATACCTCAGTTGGAATTAAAAGTACATTCAAAGTGTAAATGTAAAAGTGTAAACTGTATTAGTCGGACAGATTACCTTGGAGAAGTAGTATTTTCTGTCGTTTAATTTGTTTTACTTCATTTACGGTAAGACAAATTTCGCTTTTCAAATCCATTACATTGTGTTTTGCACAAGGGTAGTTGCATAGGTTGGCATTTCTGCATAGTGTTGCTATGTAGGTGTGATATTTAACATCTTACACCAGAGTTTAATCCTTTTAAGGTCACACGAAACCTGTTGCGGGACAACGGAACATCATATTTGAGGGATCTTAATATTGGCCTTAATGACCGTTTCTTACATATTAGTGCTCAGAACCGTTACTCTGTTTCATGGAAACCTATTTGACACGTCATTCAGCAATGGCGAAACTGGTAATTTAGTTATATGGAGTATTCCTCCTATACATTTGATCCACAGCCGATTTTGTTGGCATCGTTTGAAGGCCACACGAAATCAGTTTTAAACGTAGAGACGCTAGTGTGGGGAAATACGTTTTACTACCAATAATGACGTCAATGATTTTATGAGAAATTATTCCCCAAACAAACTTTGGTATACAGTAGATATAAATAATGATAAAATATAAAATCAATTATTATATTAAATATCATTTCGTAGCTAAATCGGTTGATTATCTCCATAATATGTTAGGTTTTGAATGAGTAATAAGTAATTGAATCTTGAGCTTATTTTATCTTGCAAATATGTTCAAAAAGTTTTATTATCTTTTATTTGTAACCATAAAAGTTAACTCAAAGTAATGTTTTGATCACTCTGTACACGAAACATATATGAACCATTCAGAGTTAATTGACTCCTCACATTATTATCCTCTAGTTTTACAAAAACAATCTTGCGCTATGATGAAACTGTCGAAGTTAGAATCGAAATGACACGATGTGAATGTTTATTTTAGACTGTGGATACGCGGTGTGAACAGACTACACAAGACGAAGCACAGCGACAGTTCATCTATACTAAGACGTATTCATTCTTATGCTCCAGGCTCTTTGTCACTCTTAAGTTCCCGTACATATTTACTGAACATTTTCAGTCCATTTTCTCCATTACCATACTGTAATGTTTCACGTTTGTTTCAAACGGATTATTTAAATATCGGTACATACTTACTCATATGTAGGTACCATTAATATTATTCCATTTTATATCCAAAATATTTGAATTTTAACCGATTGTATCTCGTATCTCAATAATGTTGTAACTATTCATAAATTTATGAATTTTAGTTAAGTATAGTGCATGAAATAAAGTTTTTTAGGAGAAGTCTTAAAACAGAACGCTTACACGTCGATTGAGTCGAGATTCCTTTATCTATTGGATAAAGTAAAAACAGGGGAGCCATGGAGAGACTATATGTCGTGGAATTATTCTGCTATAAATTGTGATTTCGTTAACACTAAAAAATTGAGATATATTACACAGAAGAATCGATTTTGGTATGAATAAAACATCATGTTGACACATTACTTTCTATTTATATTTCATGTTCTATAAAAAGTAACAATATATCTGACTTTCAACTACATATAGGTTAAAAAGTAGCTAAGGGTTACATTTTTACTTAAGGTAAATAAAATTTAATATCTTTTAAAAAGCAAACTGTAAGAGAGGAAAAAGTATACAAACAGTAAGGTTTGAATGCAATGAGTGTAAAATGGTGAGCAATCAATTCAATTAGAAAGAATTGTCACGTTAAGAGCCACTTTGAGATAGTGGGATAAAGGCGCAGAAACTTAGCTCTGAAAACTTTTAAATCTTTATTTTGTTACACTGTATAGGAAACCAAATTGTAAGAGGGTGGATGTAATATGTGTAAAGTAGTGCCTAACCAATACGACTACAAGGAATATTCTATACAGACATTTACAACCTTACACTGTAAATGAAATTAGGTTGTAACAGAATGGATATAATAACTGTAAAGTGGTGACCAAAAAATTTAATTAGCGTGAATTGTCACGTTAAGAGCCACTTTCAGATCATGGAAAAAACCTGCAGAACCTTAATATTGAACACTTTGAAACATTTACAGCCTTACACTGTAGTTGAAAAAAGATAGTAAGAGGATGGATGTAATGAAAGTAAAGTGGTGAGCAACCAATTCAATTAGAGTGAAGAGTCACGTTAAGAGCCGCTTTGAGGTAATGGGTAAAAGACGCGGAACCTTAGCACTGGACGTTTAAAAACATTTATATTCTTACACTGTAAAGGAAACTATATTATAAGATGGTGGTTGTAATACGTGTAAAGTAGTGTCTAACCTATTTGACTACAAGGAATATTCTGCAATAATTGAAGAATTGTGTTCGCCCTGTTCTATTAAGAGGCGCTTACAGATTACTCTGAGATGGTATAGCCAGAAGTATAATCTGTGCGAACAATAAGAAGATAATAATATGAGGTAAAATAATCGTATCATTGGTGGTGATAACATACGAACTGCTTTTAATTGGCCAAGACTCATTGATGGATGGTCCAATTTTCGATGAAGCAAATCTCGAAAAACCTTCATGATATCTTTCAAGCATGACAGGAGTAAAACCCTAATTCTTAGCGTTCTAAAATGACTCCATTCGATTAAGAAGCTTGACGATGAGACATAGAATGGAAATACTATTGTATATTAAAATCAGAGCTTGATATTGAATATAATATTATATTGAACGGATTATTAAACTTAGCTATCTTTGAGGGTTACAAAGCAGTCTCATACGTCATACAGTACGATAAAAAAGCTTGTCAGCCCTCATGGTTTCCTTTGCACTCTATGGACAAGATCTGCGTTAAAACTGGAGATTCTGCATATAGGTTTCAACTAATACCTAGATAGGCATTAATCAAAGGTTTTTCTGTTACCAAGCACAAACGGCCAAGCGTAAATTGACGCTAACTTACCATCAGTGACCAAACCTTTTCAGAAATCAACAGTACAGCATTAACGTCTTGCTAAATGGGCTATGGAGTGCATTGTCATAAATAATTTGTATTCATATTTTTGTACTCTCATAAAATATCTTTAAGACGGAAGATAAATTAAATATTGTTCATCTATTGACTAAAAATAACCCTGGAATTGTTAAAATCAAGATTTTCTTTCGTAATCATACGGTTTATACTTTTCTTAAGCATTGGAGTTAAGCAGAAAAAAGTTCTTGACTTTTTAAAAGTATTTTATTTCTAAATAGCCCGAGATATAAAAAATATTTAAGAGGGGTGTAGTGAAACGACCACTAGGAGTTTTGAACAATGGTGCCCTTAAAATAATTTTATTCCCTGAATTGTGGTCCTAGGAATATCGAATACGTATCATAATAAAGGTATAGTTCATACGAAACCAAATTATCTAAAACGTGTTTTAGTAATTCATTTCAAATATAAGTATATTTAAAATAATTGTTATACATGAAAAAGTTTACTTTTAATTAAAATTGAAAAAACAAAACGGTAATAGATGTGTATTAATAATGACTTTAAATTGGGATACCTCCAATAATTATACGACCAAAAAGACAGTATAGCAAAAAAATGTATGCAGGACCCTGTCAAAGTGGAATGATTCATACGGTGAGTCGCAGTACCTTAGCAAGGGCTCCGTTTCATGAATGAGGTCTCTTAGCGCAAAATCCGCCATTGACACCTGCTTCACTTTCCAAAACACAGGAATGAGTATGGGAATAGAAGCTTTTCCTATTTTGACTCTAGTTTGTACAATGACCTCCCCCGAAAACTGAAAGTTTGTACTGTACCTGTATTTAGAATAAGTTGAAAAAATGCTGTAGAAGGATTATTTTTTTGTTGAACTAGTTGAAGTTGTTTATTAGGCTGTCGGTTTTAACTTTTAAGAGTATTTGTCTGTGATGTAAATAGTGTAAGGTGACATGAGCTGTTCTGAAAAGCAGTTGTATGGAGAAACGCTTCCAACAAAATACATTTATATTTATTATTTATTTATTTAGAATAATTTTGTATTGGATTGGAGTCTTTACTCTTACCGAGCTAAGATCAGCATCACTACTGTCTGATTCTGAAAGCCAATATCGAATAATGTAATACTATTAACTTAATAATAAATTTGGCTATTTGTACGGTTAGGTACTTGCTGACGCATGCCAAAACTGTAAACGGAAATGTTTTAAAGTAGAAATTTATTTTAGAAACCTTAACATTATTCATTCCCATACTATACAAAGGGACAGGATAAATAGTAACAACAGTAAGATAGGTTATCAAAAGTTAAATGATAGCACTTAAACGTTAAAGTGCTATAAATCAAGATTAGCCTGCTGTGCGTACATGTTAGAACAAGCAACAACACGTTACGACAAGAAATGTCTCGGGACGCGTGGCAACCACATGTAAGAAACACTTTCAACAAGCTAAGCTACAACTACCACCATTAATCTTGTCCAAAGAGTAAAACATTTAGCGACAGTCTGAAGGCTGAACAGAGTAACAGTTGCTGCTACAGATTTTCTTTACCTCGTAAGAATTGTGTTCCCGTTATAATAGAAAAGAAATAAAAATTTCTATATGATATTGTAAATATAAATTCACATGATGCATATACTCTCCTAATAAATAAATAAACTAATTAAGTAAAACCTTATTTGAAGGAACTAAACATGTTTTCAATATATTAGCTTTCTATTTAAAACTATATAATATAAGTGCATATAATATAAATTACGTAAAAACTCAAGTCGCGTTTAAAATCATTACAAATTTAAGAGAACTGGTATTACAGTGCCTTATTTAGGCTATTGCCATACAGAATAGTACACAGAGAAAAGATTATATGTAGGAAAAATATCAACATTCTAACTTGACCACATAAAATAAGGTTTCAAGATAATTCGACTTTAACATTTTTGAAAGTATAATAAATCAGTACTTAAAGAGTTATGACAGCAAAAACGCCAACTTTAAGTAGTCTAGGATTAAAATATGCAATTTGTATTACTTTATGAAAATAAAACGTTGTGTGCTAGCCACACGTGAAAACACATTTCCTCCAAATTTGCTGGAAAAGGTATTTTATTAATTTCTAAACGGTTCTAAGTAACGAATCAATTAGATACACAGTTTAATCGGTTTTTATTTTTTACTAGCTGTTTCCCGCGGCTTCGCACGCTTTTCGTAAGTTTGCCCGTGTAAGAGCATTTCTAGTTCAAGTAAATTATATATCCATCGTCAATGTGGAATTTGCCTTGATGTCACGATCATGAAAATCTATCAAAAGTGTATTGTACACGTACATGTCCTTTATTATATAAAGTGGTCTAACACTCAACCTTAAGTTAATCCAGAAACTTATTATTTTAAAGACATGATGCAGCGCCGTCTGATGGCGAGTTACATCAATGGGCGTAGCATATAAACTTCATCAGCGGAAAAATACATATACATACAAATTTCCATTATAATCGGCCACATAGTTCACGATTCCATAAAGGACAAACACACAAACATTCATTTATATATATATATATATATATATATATATATATATATATATAGAGAGAGAGAGAGAGAGAGAGAGAGAGAGAGAGAGATTAAAAGCAATTGTATCTTTACTCTTATAAGTGAGGGCTTTATTTAATTTTGAATTTTCTATGTAGTACTGTGCAATAAATTGTTAAATACATTGTTATTATTCCCGTCAAGACAAAATCATATATCTAAATGATAAAAATGAATTGAAATTTTCTATTAAGTGAGAATTGTTATCAAAACTTTATGGGAGGCATTCATAAAATCTTTGCTTCTTTAATTTACTCGTTCACAAATATAGATATATTGAAACAAGTGAAGTAACACAAATGAAGCGACCATACTTGTGTAACTAAAACTATTACCAAGTCAAAGTATCTTTTGTTACTCTGATTGCTTCCCTTCGCCCTGATGCAAGGCAAATGAATAACAGATCGACTTAATTCGCTAGGCAAATTACATTATCTTTACATTGATCACTGAGCTTTGATCGCTACAACAAAGTCTGTTAATAGAAGATCGCCTCAGTTCACTAGGCAGGATTAGATTATATTTATATTGATTACTGGGCTGTGATCCCTTCAATAATGTATGTTAATAACCGATCGCCCCACTTCACTAGGCAGGATTAGATTATCTTTACATTGATTACTAAGCTTTTATCGCTTCAAAAAATCTGGTAATAAAAGAACGCCTCACTTCAATAGGCAGGATTAGATTATATTTACATTGATTACTGAACTTTGATCGCTTCAACAGTCTGTTAATAAAAAATCGCCTCACTTCACTAGGCAGGATTAGATTATCTTTACATTGATTACTTAGCTTTGATCGCTTCAACAAAGTCTGTTAATAACAGATTGCCCGCACTTCACTAGGCAGGATTAGATTATCTTTATGTTGATTACTGAGCTTTGAGCGCTCCAACAAAGTTTGTTAATAACAGATTGCCCGCACTTCACCAGGCAGGATTAGATTGTGTTTTAGTTGATTACTGAGCTTTTCAACAAAGTCTGTCTATAAAGATAATGGAATTTCCATTATTTAAGTTATTTTAATCAAAGTTACAAGTTAGGCACAGTAATAACTATAGAAACTGGATTATAATTCGAGGTTAAGTTGAGATAAAAGTTTTATTTAACTATTAAACTTATTGAATCATTTTCAATGCTGTAAAAAAGTAGTGATAAATAAAAAAAATTATGATATCCTCCGAAAGAAGTTAAAATATTAAACACATAAAGTAACCCTGCTGCATGAAACTTTTATAATCGCAACTAACATTTTCCTAGTTGGAAAAATTTCCGTCCCATAAAGATGTAATACACGCTAATACATTTTGAATCCATTTGTTATATCTTTTTGGTATAGGGGAAAATTATATTTAAAAAATCAGGTGACTCGTACATAAAATTAACAACTTGATTGAGTTTTAAAGAAATATCTGTTTGGTGAAATAAAGTACAATGTAGTTATTCTGTCTGCAAAAATCATTTTTAGTTGAAGTTTATTGTTTAAATTACTTTCCACTTGTTCAAGTAATTAATTAAATGCTCTGTTCGGTGAAAGATTGTACAAGAAGCATTGTAATAATTCAATGCCTTCGTTTTAGTAGTTATAGTTTTCTACAAGAAGATCTTTAGTTGATTACTTGTGTTAAAGAAACAAAATAATTTAAACTTTTAGTGAATTTGATTACTACCGGACAGTTCCACAAGTTGTAAAGTCGACATTCATCGATACGATAGTCAGTAGTTTTCCTCCACGATTATTAAAATGATAAAGTAACAGTTAGTTTAATTGCAATGCCAGAGAGGGGGTCTACGAGGTACGGAACCCCCCACAAATTTTCATTATTATTTAAACAATTCGGTATTACTGTCATGTTCTGCTGAAAGATCATTCTCAACAAGGAAACGGGTCAAGAAATGTTTAAGGAACAAAATGGAGCCTTACTATTTGTCCACTACATGAAAAATATCAGTTCTTAATTCTGTAATAATGTTGTATAAAGTTATTACACATTACCACTCTGAAATAAGAGACAAACTTCACCAGTAATATTTCATATAGTGAAAAAATTAGGTAAGTGATTATGATAACATAGACTTTATAGCAAATGAGTACAATTGAGTAATCAAAGGAACATTACAGATTCTTATCACGAGTGATAAGTATATGACATAAACAAAATCAACAACTTGTAATCACGAATGATTCGTCAAAAATAGTTTATAGTACTTCCATGGCAACTGATTCATAGCAAGATATTATAGCAGTTCGCCAAGAGTAAGTTATCTGTGAAAAAGAAAAACAGTGGTAAGTGATGATAATCACAAAGACATTTTGGGAACTGCGTATGATTGAGTAATCACACCGACACTAGAGATTCTTATCTCGAGCGATATTTGAAAAACTGATAAGATATCAAATACCAGTTGTTTTGATAGCAAGAAAATCATCAACGTGTATAGTCATCACAAAAAGCTTATAGAAATTCATCGAAACTCATTCGTAACAGAGAGATTATAGATTTCTTAACAGACTACGGTAGATCCTGACAAAATGATGATTGACAGGATCAAACTATCCATCATCAGGTAGTGTTTTAGTAATTGTACCTTAAACAAATCACAGTCAAACCAAAATGAAGGTATTTAAGCAACTCGGAAAGTCTGATATAGAGTTTATGCAGCACCTTAATCACTACTGCATAGTGGCATAGAGGTTATAAGTGAGTACTAATGATTAAGCATAGAAAAATAGGATAGTTCTGATACTAAAATGCTAACTCAGACAGGATGTCGACACCGATCCTAGTAGTTCTTGAACAACTTAACCTCGAAGTCCTCTTGGGTAAGAATGGTACCAATACTGGATACGCAAAGTGTAAACTTTGGATTAAATTACAAAAGCATTAGCGCGAGAAACGGTAAATAGTATTTGGTCTCCTAGATCAACTGAGAATATCCTGGATCCTCCTTCATATCACAGTAAGATGTGAACTGATGATAACGAGGAGTAAACTTTGTGTATAAAGGAAACTCTAGGATCTCAGGGCTGATAAAGCTGCTGTACATAGCCTATCTAAAGTAAAATTTAGTTCCTGATGGCTTCTAGCGGAAGGCAACCATCACAGCTGGAAAGATTTTGTTCATATATCCATACGCTCATTCTTGAGTCGAGACTCAAGAAAGCATTTCCTCCTCAATAAAATACTTTTTAAATTGCAAGCCAAATACTCTTGTGATGACTAGTAGTTATTGGAAAATATTCAAATCTACTTATCCGTTTTAGAAAAATTTGATTTTAATTGCAAAGAGCAGTGTTGCCCTGAAGCCTTTGAGTGAAACTCGTTTACATCGTTTTTATACGCCCCGATCAAATGCTTTAAAATTCTGTACAGCATTCCACGATATGTTTTAAAAGTTTCTATTTCAGTAGAACCGAACTATTTTAGGCCTCTGCAGTGAGGAGGATTCCTAAACCTGGAGTCCATAATTTTCTTTACGCAAACAAAGAGTTGTCGGAGAGAGTAAAAGAGTAGGATACTGAGATAATAGAAAATACTTTTTTGGAGGGGATTCACAAATTTCTCGTCAGATTATAATGTAATTATGTATTCACTATCACCTATAGATATTTAAATCTGAAGTAAACACTATTTCAGATGTTATTTACGACATAATAAGTCTTCCAAACCACTAAATCGATAAGGACTCTTCAACAAAGTAAAGACAAAGTAAAGAACAAAAGTCTTATTCTCAACTTCATTTCTTAAACAACTTTCTCTGGGGAAAACTTTCACCAAAATAGTATAAGTTTTAATAAAGCTTTGATAAACTTTGCCGAACAAGAATCTCCTTTAATTGGCTTTGAGTGCGCAAGACAAATCAACTTTTAAGAAAGATTAAAGTACTTATGGATTTTAAACATCGCAAACCGAAGAGCTCTGCGACTTTAGTATTTTATTTTATACTAATGAAGATTTGACCGTTATCACCGCTGGAAACTTTCCATCTTTTTATATTACTTTTTTTTATCACAAGTGTATATCGCGAAAAATTAAGCAATGAAAGTAAAAAAAAAAACATCAACATAATTTAAACCATAAACATCCTTACAGTAATGATAAAACGTTACACTTATTATTACATATCAAAGTTTGTTGGTATTTTTGTAACTTTTTGAACAGACTTTTCAACTTCTGGGTTCTAACATGTCTGGTTACATATAATTCAATTTCTGTTACTAATAATTTCAATATCTGATATATATTAAATTCAATAAGTAAGAACAATATAATTATATTTATATTCTTATTATGAATATTGAAAAAACGTCTTCCAAAAGGATTAATTTGAGGATGGCTTGAGCTTATAAATTAACTTTTTATAGTACAGTGTCAGCATGACACCTCCTATGATGGGTTGCTCACTCCTCCGTAGGTAACTTGAAGAAACCGACTTAGGGGGTTTATAAAGAAATTAAAGCAAACAAACATTTATAATACTAAATTATATCTAAGTATTTTCGCATTTATTGCAAGTAAAATTCCATATTTAACAAAATTGTACATACACATGTTGTTTTTAGTAAGTCATGTATGAGAGTAATCCTAAATGTAAGGTCCCTTTTCTTGAAAAGTAAATAATACATTTTTCTAAAAAAATCTTGTATTATTTGATTCCTGACAAATTCCATTATTTATCATCACAGTTTCAATAAATTTTAGTTTAGACATTTGTCATAACGTTCTACGAGCTTTTGAATGCTGATGTTGTAGAAGTCTGCCGCATGTGAGGATAACCGATCTTTAACTGTGTCTGGACATCAGTGTTGAAGAGCTAACTTCGGTTAATTTGTTTGAAGAAACACTTTCGGTAGCGAAGCAAGTGAAAGTCACTCAATTGGTTGAAATTTTTTTAGGAAATATACTTCTACTGTCTCTACATAGATAATAAAAATGGTGAACATCAGCACATTGGTAGTTTCAATAATATTTCTCTGTTAAAAGTGACTTAGTAGATATATTTGTCTTGAGGGTACCCATGTTGGAAACGATAAAAACACATAATAAACAGATTTGTAAATAAAGTGCACAGTGAAGATTACCAAAAGACATTTTCCAGTAAAATTTACAACATATTGCCAACTTTGAATTTCCTGTTTTCATATAAAAACAATATTCCTACGTTATGCAAAACAAACTGTATAAGAGAATTTCAGCTGCTTTCCTGCTGAATGAGCATTCACCTAGCGCTCTCAACACAGTAAGTCACGACGAAGGCAGAAAGGCCTACCCTGCTGTATGCGAGAGTAAGCCTTATGGAAGTATCAAAATTGATTTTTTTTTGAAGGATAGGCTGATCCTCTTTTAAGCCCTATTCTGTCCGTCCTCATGGGCTACTGGCCTGTGTGAGTATCTTATCAAAGAGAATAAAGGGGAGTGTCGATACAGTACAAGGTCGATGGTACTGATAAAAAGTACTTCGGACACAGGCAGGATCTGAACCTGCGCTATCTCTAACTCAAACTCAAAGTCCAACGTCTTAGACCGCTTGGCAATCGCCACTCCCAATGTATGGGGCATATACTAAAGAGGATCGGGATAAGGTTGTAAACACTGAGGTTGAAAATAAAAAAAAACTTGCAAACGGTAACTCCTTAGGTGGTAAAGGGCGTCTGACAAATGCTGCTGTTCTCCAAATCCAAAATTATTATGGACTAGCGATAAGACGAAATTGCACAAAGATTGTTAACAGTATGGTCAAAGCTATATAATTTCATCTATGTCTCAAATAAAGCCCCGCAACATGGACTTTGTGATGACATATGGTGTAAGTATCACCTGGCTTTGAAAAAGTATAGAACACTATGATCACAGAAACATTTCCATCTACCTCTTGACGTGATGGCTTTCATTAAACCTAGATTTAAAAATCTATCAGAACTTGCTGGCAAAATGTATGTATAAAATGGGGCCCTTACTTTTTCGATCCAATTATTTTGTATTTAGCCGTTTTTGTCTCATATGCGTTTAAATAACCAAACTACCATACGATCGGAAAGCTACCAAATACCTGTCAACCGACTTTTATTTAAATTAATTAAATTTGTATAAATGGCAATAGCATAATTTAATTTAAATTAACTTTGAATAAAAAAAGTACTTTCTCTATCTGGATCTCTCACTTTCCGGGTGAGTGCGCTACCACTATACCACAGAGCCCTTACTTATTAAGATTAGTTTTTTTTTTTTTTGCCATTTCTGTCACACATGCGTTTAAATAACCAAACTAACATATAATGGTAAGACCAAATACCTGTCAAACGACTTTAATTTACAATAATTATATTTCTATAAATCGCAACAGCCAAATTTAATTTTAACTAAAGAGAGATCCGGGCTCGAGTCCCGGCGGAGCAAGCACTTTTTGTGATTCAAAGTTTGTTGAAATTGATTTCGGCTCTTGCAATTTACACGAATTTAATTAATGTAAATATATAATTTACAAAGTCAGATACATGGAAACGTAGATAAATGGATACTTAAAAAAACTAAAGTTATAAAAGGGAAAAATAACAAATATATAACCTAGCGTTTTTAGAGTCCTATTAAAACACATGTAAAATGTATGTTACCAAATTAATATTTATACATTTCCTTTTGTATATGAAAGCATGACCTTTCAAGTACAAAAACAATGACCTGAGCTATCTTAGATAGTTTCTGAGGAAAAGGTAAATAAGTTAACATTTCGGAGATAGGGCGAACCAACTCCCTTAAAACAATTATGAGTGGTTATGAAGAGGAAATGTTTAGTTAAATAAAAACACTTCGGTAAAAGTTAGAAAAACGCATTGCCGTACTACCGCCGGTGCGACTATACAGCTGTTTTATTTATTGCACAATTCCCATTCCAGTGGCAAATTAAGTCATTAGTATTCACATGCAGGGATTCATTTAATTTGGTCAAGGATTTATTCATACCCACAACTTTAGCTTGTGTCCACATTCCACCTTAGTGCATAAACACTAAGTCTCCTATTTACTCCTGCAATGCCTCATACTACTATTGCAGGAGTGGTTCATAGTTACTGGAATAATTTACTAGCATTTACCCGCGGATTCGCAATTTCGAATGAATGTACGTATGAGAACACTTCTAGTTTTAATGAATTTTATTTCTGGCGCCAATGTTGAGTTTGCTTTGTTGCCACAATACAGGAAAATCTCAAAATTTTATATTTATGCTCATTGTAATTTACTCCGGTCTTGGTAAGATTTGTGCCATAGATGATTTTGCCTTGTTTCTCCAATCAAGAAAAAGATATACTCCAGTCAGATATACATTCTTTTGTCAAAACAAAATTAAGATGGTTATTATAAAAGTTTTTAAATTCATAGTTAAAGTTTGATAGTAACTTTGTCTTTTTATAACTCCATTAAAGTACTTACTAAGCACGTCATATTTAAAATTTGCTAAAATTTACAGTTAATTTATGTTGTTACTGTGCTAACAGCGGTAGCAGAAAAAGTTAAGATAAGAAGTATTTTTATTGCATAAATATAAAGAAATTGAAACTAACTCTTAATTTAATAAAAATAGGTTTATACTGTCATAAAACAATGTTTACTTAGAACAGTTTGTTAAATTTAATAGGTTTTTTTCAGTTGATAACATTTCTTACTCTCAGCTCCATTCCACATAGTGCAGCGTCTGACGTATAACGCTGTGACAGATTTCTCATGGAATCTGGAATCAACGTACAACTGAAGAGATCCAAAATAGTCGGCGACGAAGAAGCTCAAAACGTAACATTTGTATTTAATCAACCTTTCCCACCATTGCTCTACATTATTCTGTGTAATAATTTGTTTGTTGGAATGTAACTTTAAAGACTAATATGGGATTTTTCACAAATTTAGAGACCTGTGGGGAAGGAATTTAGTTCGGAAGGAAATTTCGAAATAAGAATAGACTTATGTGTTGAATAGTGCGTGTAAGCGTAAAAAAGCTCAAACTCAGTTTTGCGTTTATAATATTTGTTAGGATTTAGTATATTATTTTAAGTTTATAGTAAGGCGTTACTAAAAGTCGAGAACGCCCTATACTAGCAAATCGCTCTGTCCCAAAATTTTAAAATTCCCTACTCTTAATTTGCGTATGGAGTGCAATTGTAGGCAAGTTGTGCCTTAAGTAAATTAGGTTGTGGCTTTAGACTTAGAATTACTAGCAAGGAATAAGTATGATTGGCAAGCTGAATTTTAGAGACTAGTTCATAGAAACATTTATGGAGTTGGGATTCACGACTTAAACTTGCCTCTATATGTATGAGGTGATCATGAACTGCAGATCAAAATGTACCAGGGACAACTTTAGAATATAACAGGTCAGATTGACGTTGTCTCAACAATTACCACATCCAGTGTGTATCAGATTAATCAAAAAGCTCCTTGAAGGCATAAAATCTGCTAACAACCCAAATCAATTCAAAACTTGTCTCAAACGCCTGCAGGCTTTCAAAGCATTTTCCTCTGTTGATTGATATCCGTGTTAATGATTTCATGATGAGCCGCTAGGATATATGGTATACGGCAAGGTTGAATCTGAGGCCAGTGCAAGTGTGTTTGAGAAAATGTATGACTTTGTAAGTTTTCATATTAGGGTTAGTAATAACCTAAAAATTAACTTATTAAGTTATGTAACAATTTTGTAATTATTGTGAATATTTAATATGATTCCTAATTCGCTCAAATGTGTAAAATTGTAAGTTAGGCTTTGTTTTCGCATTAATGAGCAATTATGTAAAAATAAACTATTTAGATACACAATATAAATGGTGTAATTGTTGTATATAGGTATTAATACTATTTCTAATTCAGATCACGGGGACATTTCTGCTTCCAGCCTTCAAATTTCTCATTACACTGTGTGGAGCAACTTGAATTACAAAAGGTCTAAAATGGAAAATACCTAATTTATTATCTTATCAGAAATGAGGCTTATAGAATAGGAAAAATGATTCAGCATTTCGTTGTGATATTTTTAAAATGATATTGTAACATGAACCATGAATGCCCAACGCATAGAAAAATAAATCCGTGAGATTTAACAATCAAAGAGTTTCCGAACAAATAAAACTTTTATATGATACGTCCTCTTCGACATTTTGATTTTGGCGTCTTACGCAGCGATACAGCTATAGACATTCAGATAAATATTTATTTAAACGGTACCACAATTCTTAGACTTTACTCTTACGCTATCTATAACGCTATCTTATGTTATAAGTTTTCAGACTCATCTTAAAGTGCTTTGACTTAGAGGGCTCTCCAAAGCGAGAATGAAATATCTAATTAATTACGTAAATCACAACATAATTCAGCAGTAATTCGTCATAAAATCAATTAAAAAGTTTTAAATTAGTCGGCAAAAATATTTTTATATTAAATACATTAATGAATTATGAAAGCTTATATAACAAACAAGCTATATAACGTAAGAAATCTAAGTAACGTACTGTAAATAAATAACTGAAACGTAAATAATAAAAATGACAAAAATAATTAAATTACAGGCAAGGAAATTTTAATAACTTAAACATCAATTAAATTTCATTTCATATAAAAATATAAATTACACCCGCGTTCGTTCATGTGTATGATGCTCTCAAAGTTACGCAGCAAGGGGGGGAGTCCTTTCAGAAGTAGACCGCTGCCCTTCACCACCTCTCAGAGCTTTGAGATATCGTTGCGTTTCCTCTCACTGCTTCCTCTTTGTTGGCTAACCTCTACGTAAAGTAGAAATTTTAACTTATGGTTTTCTCTCTGAAAATACCACACAGCCCGTTTTATATGTTCAATTTCCACCAAATTTAGCACGTGTCTTTCTATTTTAAATTTGATCTTAAGTTCCTTATTCAGACGAATATAATTGAAGGGAGCAGAGCAGGCAAAAGTTTTTTAAACAAATCTTAACGTAACTTTATATATCTTACACATCAAAGCTTGCTTTTAATGTCATAAATCGATTACATCTCTTGCACTCCGGAACTTTACGATATGTAAATAAACGTTAGAATAAACATTATTGGTGATCGCTCTATATTACCTTAATGTCTAAGTAGATGTTTTATTACTATCGCTTTTAATTTAAACAGCCTCGAACTTTAAATCTTAAGGAATGTACCAAATCTAAGCCCATTGTGCGTTTTTAGTATTTTCCTTTATTTTTTACACTGATTTTCATTTAGTGTAACTTTCTATAATAATTTATAAAAAATTTGAATTATTTATTTAAATAATTGTGGAAAATTGTGATTTTTCCAGCCTAGTTTGTGTGTATTTCTGTCCGCATAATATCTCGAGAATGAATTGACCTATAGTCTTGAAATTTTACTTAAAGTTTAATTTTGTTTTTAAGAAAGGTTGGGTTAGTTGATACCGCATGTTACTCCATTTGATTCGGCTGAGCGTTATCAAAAATGTTTACATTGGTATTATGAGTAACTATGTTATCAACGGGAAAATCGCATAATACTTAAATATGTAAAGAAACTTAGTACAATCGTATACCATTAGAAAATTCGATATTAAAACATGTATCAGACTATCCTAGAACTCTCTAGCAACATTTTAAACTATTATTTCTGGACCAAATTAAACCAAAATATTATATTAAAACTTCCAAAAAGTCAATGTTACTCGAATACCCGCAAATTTGTCTTTTAGGAAGCTTCCATTTTGAAAGTTGAACTTTTAGAAAATTGATTTTTTTCTGTAATTATACCTTTAGGGTATAAAGCTACATACACATTTCTTCTCATTCCCACAAGCCGTTCTCATATTGAAAACACCAGCGAAAGAATTTGAAGTGAGAAAGTTTGAATATGATATTTTGGGTTGTATATGGTTCAGGAATAATACCTGAAAATATTGGTAGAACTCTCAGTTCTGGGACACTCTGTAGACTGAGCTATAGACTTTTGACATGTTGCTTGCAACTGCAGAGAAGCCTGCTATGAAAGAAAAGTCACCATGTACGGTTAACGAATTAATTGTTTTAAACGTGTTAGGTAGTGTCTGGATATAACGCCTGGATTTAGAGGTGCTTACCAGGTAAAGCAAAACATAAAGAGGACCAAAAAATAAGTATTTACGTGGAACGAGAATTTATTTATGGTTCTGATTAATTTGACATTTACATTGTAAATAGGTTGACAGAAAATAAGTACGGTGTAAGTACATAAATGATTTTATGCATCCACATTACATTGAATCTATAGAAGGTATCATGAAATTGATCTCCAGTCGGGACTAACAATTTCCAGTCTGTTAACGTTGTGGCGTGAAATCCTGCAATAATATTAACAGACTAAAACAACCAAAACCCGCGGGACCTCTGCTCTAGTGCAGAGGGCTGAATACTGTTCTTGCTAATTAACTCCAATTATTCGTTTTGAATTAACTATTTCACAATGGGCTAATTACCGAACTTTAATTACATGTTTTATGTATCATGAGACTTAGAGACAAACGAATTTTTGTTTTTTATAAAGCAAAAGTATACACTTTTTAAATATTTCAATTGTGGAGTATAAAAAAGCTCGAGAATTGTTTTAAGTCCCCTAAAATTAAAAAATATAAAAGGTTTAGATGCGTACTATTTATTTACTTAAAAAGGACACAAATCTGATAATTTATTATGTGACTAAAACTTCTGTTTTTGGCAACTAATAATTCTTTTCTATCAAGATGGATGCCAGCACCTAAGTAAAATCTTAAAATATAAATACAGCATTCTCTTAAAAATTAAATAATAAAAATAACTAATAATGGCTTTAAAATTATGGACGTTAAATAAAAGTAGCTGATTTATTGTTGCACTGAATTACAAGTTTTATAACGGTTGTAGATGGGTATGTTGGTCCAAACATTGCAGCGACATCTTGCATAACAAGAATGTAATTAGTAACATCTTGTAAATATAAAATCGAAACTGAGTATTAAGATGATTACATAATATCCATTCCACTAAGTTACTACTGTGCAAAAATATAATATTTGCTTACATCCAAAAACTTAAAATTACAATACAGTCTGTGATTACCGACGTGTGGTTGTAGCAATCGAACCTTAATTGAATTTGAAAACTCAAAATATCATTACTGATAAAATACAGTCTATGACAAACACCGTTATGTGACATTTCATTAAAAAAGAAATAGAATACTTTAAACGTCAAATAAAATTTAAACTGGTCACAAATTCAGTGTTGTGAGTTTCATTTGTAACCGCATACAAAATAATTATTAAATACTCTTGTACTAACTATTAACAAATAGGATTTCAAAAAGTTCCCTTTTCCGTACATTGTATAAAACACATTTTTTGTTGGAAAATTATTTTTTTATATTAATAACTCTGTACCATCACCCGTTACAAACAGAGTTGTTTTACAAATAATTATTACCGAGACAGACTTGACACGTCCGCGATTATTTAGGTATTTTAGCATCGGGTATGATCAAAAGAATGGTATAACATTCATATCGTACTGTACTCGTTCCTTACTTTCTTTATTCTGTTTGAAACATTCGTATACAGGGAATAGACAGCGACTTCTATAAAGCCTAACATAAAATGTACTATAATGAAACAAATACAACCAACTCAGTTTCCGACCTGATAGCGCATGGAATAGCGCTTCGCTGTTGAGAGTATAAAAACACACCGCGTTTCAGTAAGCCACCAAATGAAAGTGGCCGTAATGTGAACTTTCACATCAATAACCAGAGCACATAACCGTCATTCTTCCTCGCGCCATGTGGCCCCGACATTGTTTGCTTGCATTAACGTTGGATTATTTTCTGGTTTATGACGTATCCGGCTCCACAAAGAGCTTTATGCTTATTGTGCGTCACTTACCCCTAATGTGGTTAGTCTTATTCAAGTCATTTTTAACGTACTTTGTAGAAATAACGGGATGTTTTTACAGTAGAAACCTGCAGATTTACATTTAAATATAAGATTAAAGTTATATTTGTTGTCAAGAAAAATAAGACAAATTTTACTATTGGATTCAAATATTGCCATTTACCTAAAATTTGTACTTGGTGTGGGCACATCTCGAGATAGAAAATTTCACACCCGCGAAAAAGCCAACAGAAGTTAAGGCTGTAATGCATTCATTTGATACGGTAATGAAAGCCAGATATTCCTTGGTCTGAATACTATTCAACAATACAATTTCAATAAAATAGACATATCCGTATGAAGATAATATGCGGACTGAAAGAAAACGAAATGTCCTGTCTCTCAATTTATAGCTTAATTAACGGTCAGCCGATAAAACTTAATCGCACAACGTGTGGTACTCGCTCAGTCTGGCCTCGAACCCGGATCCCTCACTTGCGGTATAAGCGTGCTAATTACTAAATTACAGAGCCTTTCTTCTTTTATTAAATTGTTTCACATTGAATTTGGTTGTTATATTTGTGATCAGAACATCAGTTATCTGCGTAATGACGTATAATATGCATTAAAAGTCTATATCCCATTGGAACTTATTTGTCCGGTAAGAAAAGAACAAGTATTTCTCACTTACGTTAATTTATATTACGTAAACATATAAATTTAAAATGTAATTTCTTACAAGTGATTTAATCCAATATTAATGTATATAATGTTTGATTAGAAAATATCTGTGTGCGGGTTTAAGAATTATATGAACGCAAACAGAACACTTACTCATAGATTGTATTATTCAACAGGCACAGAAGAGTGACGTATAACCCCATGTTCCTGGCGACACAAAGATAGTGGGGTTGGATAATTGCATACATATTGCATGAGTCACTGTTGAACTGTGGATGGACCGGCCCGACTGTGACGTAGCGTTTTCACAGTTTGTAGTCTCGTCTCGTGTTCTTCAACCGTGCGATTGTGTTTGAACAGGGAAAATATATTGACCATAGCAATTATTTGTGTATAATAACCGGCAGTCTTGCACGATTTAATGTGTATAACTAAGTAACTTAAAAAATCTTCAACACTTACTATAAATATTAGTTGTTAAGAACAAAAAACTACGTTACGAGAATTACTATGTGTTGTCTCTGCATGTGTCAAAAATAACCTATGGCAGTGGTTCTCAACCTTTTCAACACTGCGACCCCCTTTTTAGGTTGAGAATTTTGGCGACCCCCTTCTTGTAACATCGTAAAGTAAGCCTTTGTATGCAAAAAGACAGCAATAATTAGTTTTAAAAAACATAAAAAACACTATTCAAAACTATATAAAAACCTTAGTGAGCACTAATTTCTTAATAATTAATAAACGATCCGGTAATAAATGTAATGAAAGTAATTTTAATCATTTTCAATTCTTCAATATCAAAGCAGGCAAAGACTGTGCGCAGTGTATTTACAGAACTGACGCGTGGTGTATTTAAAGCTGCGGAGACAGCCTGACATGGAGCTGCGCGCGCAGCCATCGCACGGCGCAATTCGTCCTCCGACAAGCCACTGTGCCAGTGTGCCAGTCGACTGCCTGACGTCTTGAGAAATAGTGCGTACTTTGATCTTCAAATTGAACACTCAAGTTTTAGTATTAATAATAGATAAGTTTTTAAAAAGAGAAGCTTCATGTAGCAAAAGTAGTTCCGAAGTCTCAAAACCAAAATGCCGAAAGTATGATAATGCATATCTACAGTTTGGTTTTACTGAACATGAAAACAAACCTCAGTGTGTTATTTGTAATGAATTTTTATCAGTTCATTACAAAGCATGAAACCTTCAAAAATGAAGCGTCATCTTGAAACTAAGCATTCTGCGCTGAAAAACAAACCAGTCGAGTTTTTCCAGAGAAAACTGCTGTCTCTTCGCAGTCAACAGGTAAATATTAAAAGTCATACTGATGTTAGCAAAATGCCCTCAAAGCTTCGTACGAGGTAGCGCAAAAAATTGCTAAAGTGGAGAAGCCACATACCATTGCTGAGGAATTAATTCTTCCTGCCGCATTCGATATGGTTTCAAATATGATTAATCCTCAAGAAGCTGACAAGCTAAAAAAATCCCACTATCAAATGACACTGTGTCACGACGAATATCAGACATGGTGAAAGATGTTCAGAACCAGCTAGAGATGCAAATAAAAGAAAGCACGTTTTTTTCGATTCAATGCGACGAATCAACTGACATTGCTAACTGTGCTCAGTTTTTGTGTTTTATTAGGTATGATTGCGGTCACTATATTAAGGAAAATGTATTATTTTGCAAATCTTTGCCAGACCATGCCACAGGTGAAAGTTTTTTTAAAGTGTTCATTGAGGCAACTGAACCATTTGAAATTGGTTGGAACAAATGTGTTTCAATTTGTAGTGATGGTGCAAGAGCCCTTTCGGGTAAAAACAGCGGATTGATTGCCAGGTTGAAAACGTTAATGCCAAATGAAAACTGGGTGCATTGTTTTTTACATAGACAAGCTTTGGCAGCTAAAGGAATGCCTGATGACTTGCGTCAAGTTTTGGCTGAGGCTATCAAAGTTGTTTACTACGTCAAGAGTCGACCATTGCAGAGTAAATTACTTGAAAACTTGTGTGAAGAGGTAGGAGCCCTGCACAAACATTTGCTATTCCACACCGAAGTGAGATGGCTGTCCCGGGGTAACGTGTTGAGTAGGCTTTTTTTCATTGAGATCAGAAATGTTGCTTTTTGTAATGGATTGTAAACATGAACTTTCCCATTTTTTCAACGATGGAAAATGGTTAATAAAGCTTGCTTACTTAGCTGATATTTTTTCTTATCTCAACATTTTTAACTCATCCCTACAAGGACCAGAAACAACTATTTTGTGTGCTCAAGACCGAGTAAATGCATTTGTAAGAAAACTTACTCTTTGGAATACAAGAATAAAAGATGAAGACTGAAAATTTCCAACTTGCACAAGAATTCAAGGAGTATGTCTCAAGTATTGGTGACAAATCCATTGACACATCATCTCTCTCATTACTCATATCATCACACCTTGAAGCCTTGATAAAGCAGTTAAATGATTATATTCCTGTTAAAGATACAAGTGGATCTGTGTGGATAACAAAACCATTTTCCGAAAAAGCTGTTCAAAAAGCTGAATTGAATTCTGGCCTCCACGATGAACTGATAGATATATCAAGTGATCAGTCATTGAAACTAACTTTTGACAATGTTTGTCCCGACAAGTTTTGGCTAAGTATAAAGAAGGAACACCCAGAATTGACCAAAGTAGCATTGAAGATTTTGATACCTTTTTCTACTTCTTACAATTGTGAAAAAGGATTTTTCACAATGGGGAATTTAAAAACCAAATCAAGAAATCGTTTGGCACTGGAAAATGATATTATTTTGTGTTTGACAAAAATCAACCCAGACATTCTACAGTTAGTTAATTCAAAGCAAGCTCAAGTTTCTCATTAAGTCATTCTGCTGGACTTAAAAAAATGTATTTTTTGCAATGTATTTTGTGTAGTGTGCCTTTTTTAGAATAAACAAATTTTGTCTCACAACAATAAGGCCTACGTTACGATACAAGCGGCGCGGCAGGCACCATCATTTTTAGCAACAATGTTGAGTCATTTAGAGCTCCATTTGTTCCTTTTTGTTAATTATAGTTGTATTTTAAAACAGTATTGATTGATTGTAAATTGATTAAATATACTTATTGTATTTAACAAGCGGACTCAACTCAGTTTCTAAATAAGTACATGGTCGCTTCATTTGTTATTCGCCGCTCATATGGTATATATGGCCTGAATTTTTAGTTTTTTTTTTCATTTATCACCTATCTCGCGACCCCCCCAGACCCGTCCCGCGACCCCCCTGGGGGTCGCGACCCACCGGTTGAGAACCCCTGACCTATGGCATAAAATGGTTCATAGTGTACAAAAATTGAAAAAGTCTTATTTGACGGCAAAAAAATTGTGCATCAAAACCCAAAATTGTGCCTGAACCACGCACAAAAATGTTCATTGGTATCTAATTTCAAATTTTTGTAATGTGTAAAATTATCATATCAAATTCATATCCAAATTTTTGATATGATAGCCAACTTTTATATAGCCAGTAATTAACTTTCAACTGAAAAAATATATTTTCTGTAAAAACATTCAGTGAAGCTTATAAAAGTTTTAATTTCCCAAGACCACAAAAGATTTGTTCATATATGGTGTAGCATGAAAACATGAGGTGATACAGGTGAATATTGTTTATAGAGACAATATTTATAACTAAATTATCAATCGCATAACAAATTATTATTAAAATTTAAAAATTCAATACTTTTTTACATTCAACAGTCAAGAAGTTTCTTTATTTCTGAAAAGTTTGTGCATCATAACGGTATTTGCATTATTGTTACCTGTATGGATAATTTAAAATGAACAAAATAAAGAAACTAATCAAACGGTCCAGAATCAATTCCAAAGATAAGTAAATTATTCATTTCGGAGAATAATCATATATGCTGAAAAAATGAAACAGAGATGAGGTATTAAAACAAAAAATAGGAAACGTACATTTAGTAATTGCTTAGCAATAAACTAACAGTAAAAGCTAACTTTGTTACGTAATAATAAATATTTTAATTATTAACAGTAATGGAACGTCCAAAAAAAGACTGTTCAGTTACAGTTTGAACGGAAGTAACCCGCA
Source organism: Homalodisca vitripennis (assembly GCF_021130785.1). Classification (NCBI taxonomy): domain Eukaryota; kingdom Metazoa; phylum Arthropoda; class Insecta; order Hemiptera; family Cicadellidae; genus Homalodisca; species Homalodisca vitripennis. The sequence continues at coordinate 217,211,194 of NC_060208.1, read as the reverse complement.
TAATCTAGCATTGCATTGACAGTTTACAAAAAGCTTCAGGTATAAGCCAAGAATGAAAAGAACTATAGAGTACATTAGGCAAGTCTGCCATCTAAATATTATAACTAAAACTACAATTGTATACTTGTCAGACGAAATAAACGTTTTGCAGTGTTATTGTTACAGTAAATCTCAAGAGAGATTTGGAGGATTATGGAGGAAGTGGCTAAGCACAAGGATACAGTGCCGCATATTGAATTTGTCATGAAATTGTGGCTAGGATATACGTTAGACTAAAGCGACCCTGTATGACATGTTATACAAAATCCCGATGAAGATTAAAAGCTATTATTACGTGGCTGAACTTCATAAGCAAACACTGCCACGTGATGAGTTTGTAATCTTCTCCTTCCTCACCGATTAGATTAAATAAACACTGTCGGTTTCAGTGAAATGGAACTTTCAAAAGGCCGATGAGCCGTATGAAGATGAGTATAGTAATATATGTTAGTTAAATATTCCATAGAGAAATCCCAACTTCATTTTAACCTATATCCAGTCAGTTCTCTTCATTTTATATTTACAGGAATATACATATATGTCAAGAACACAGGATGTCACTTATTATTTGTTACGCTTGTTACATACAGATAAATTTGATCAAATTTTCTAGCAATTAATAATCTGCAGTTCGAGAGAAAGATTCTAGTAATTTACGTGATTGTAAATTTTATTCTCTTTTTGCTCCATTTTAAAAATGACTAAAATCATTATCTTTTAGTTTTTCATTTTCTAAGTGCATTTTAGAATATTACAATGCCTGTCGTAATTTTATTTAATATTTCTGTCCGTCGGAAATGTACAATAATTTTATAGATTGTTATTTATTTAGAACATATTGACTAGTGAGTTTAATATGATTCAATTTATGAGTGAATTTAAAAGAAATTCGCATAAATTTCTGTTTTACGGCTATGCGATGGAGTTTAATGAAAGATGCTGAGATTATAGAGAATTAGAACAATAATTTTTTTTAAATAGAGGTTTTATTTTGATTCTTAAATTTAATAGTAAACATAAACTTTAAACTTGAATATGTATATATTTATGTGTTTTGTGATTAAAATTGATAGAATTTGAATAATACTACTCTTTATTGTTCTATATCTAAATCATAGTTTATCATTTTAATACAATACTAAATTTCATTATTTATACAACACCTCTTATAAGTATCATGTCAGAGCAGATGCAACAACCCAGCAGTATGCACATTTTACAGAAGAAACTAATTTACGTGTTCATAGCTTTTCATGTTTAAATATAACATGCGCCGTACAACCCACTGCACACAAGCTCTACATATGCACGAACCAAACTTACATTTACTTTGTATTCTTACAGCTCTCATTCGTAGAAAGACTGTGAACTGTTCAGAACGCGTTTCTCCTAAACAAGCGAATGAGTGCATTATTTTTACAACTGACAAACAAACAATGAAAACTGAATATATGTTTCCTACTATATAAAACCCATTCTATCACTCTAAAGGTAAAAAAGTCTTCGTTAAAGTGAACAAGCTAATCGTTATCTCGTTAGTCTAGCAGCTAGTTAGACGACAGAGATCGGGGTAAAACAGAAGCGGCTGTCCCACCATCAATCTAGCGTTGTTGCCTGCTGACCTAAATATGGAAACGTCATCCTCGCTCGTGGCAAATGGTGGCAGGAGTTATGGATTTAGCATCTTTACCATCCTTGCAGAACTGAGAACATTAGATTAATTTTATTTGTTTTAATAGGGTTTCATTATGACATAGGATACCCGAAAAAAGGCCGACGTAAGTCTATATGTCTATAAAACTATGAAAAATAAAATGTTTACGTTTTCCACGCAATGAATCTAATAATATAAATTGTCAACACATTTCAGTCCTGCCTTTAGTGGCTGGAGGTTTTCGTGTTCTTAAAAGAAGGAGCACAAAGTGATAAATAAAAAAAAATCTTGCTTAATTAAGTCGGTGTAAAAATGCACTAGTTACTGGTTTAAAAATTAATTGCTCCATAAAGAGAGTAATATCAAATTTTTGGAATATTATGGGTAAGAATCAGTTAAACTGGTAAGTAATCAAAACTTTTTCCAAAAAGTAAAATTTTAGTGTAAAACACATACAGTTGTAAATATCTTGTACAATAACTTAGTCTTGGATAAGGCAAGTTTGCGAGTTATGATATCGAAAGTTGAAGTTTGGTTGAAAATAACCAGAATGTGAATGGTTTTAATGTAAAATAATTTGTTGTAATGCCTAAATACATATATTATTGCTTTTTAATTTGGAGATACGTAAAGCTTAAATTACATTTAACTCCCGTTGTTAGCTCTACTGATAATAGTCTATGATTAACTTTTAAACTCGGTTTTCAAAACTTTTAGATCCTAGAGTAGGCATGATTTAAAATCAACAATATTTATATTAAGACACTTATTAAATATCACACCAAATCTACGTTTAAATGATAAAAACAGAAAACTATTCCTAACATTCCTTAAATTTTTAAATTTATAACTACACCTTTTGCATATTTTAACAATGTTTCCGCTAAAATTTTCTAAATGCAAAAGACTAAAACACCTAAAAATGCTTATAAAATCCCAAATTTGACCAGTTCATGCATATTTTAATGATATTGAAAAAGTCTGAAATCGTTTCCAAATATTTCTTCATCTAAATTATCAACTGCAATCCCCGCATATTTTTGAATAACGATTTGATTGCAGAGTTTATTAAAATTATTTTGGCATGAACTATTAACCAATCATATGGTTTATACCGAAACACGTTTCTGAAATCAAAGAATTTTAAAAGGGTTTTAGTTTCCGATTTATTATTCTAATATATATATATATATATATATATATATATATATATATATATATATATATATATATATAAAACAAATAAGTTCCTAACACTCCCTTCCTTATATTTATGTTTATTCCAACGGTCGTTTGTACGATATTTTACTGACCGGCAAGTATAGAACGGGTAAAAATAGTAAACGATATTTTTTCAAAAAATCATTTCCTAACCTACTAGACATTAAAACAATAACCATCACATATCTAAAAAATAAATTAAGTCAACGTCAGCTTACCATACAGACCATTTGGCGGGACTTTTTTATCTTTGTATGGTGGTTATATACTATTATTTATATACATTATAATTCATTTTAATCGTCTAACTTTAAAATAAATATATTTATTTTACAATATAAACCAATATGGTAGACTTAAACTTCACCTTTATGTGGTTATGTGTGTGGTAGTGATTGATTCTTTCTTAGGATAACTCTTAATTTTAATAAAAACAATGTGGTGCAAAAATTATTTATACCATTCAAATTCGCTCTAATATTATGTATACATTAGCAGAGTTATTAATTATAAATATAAGGATAAATCAAATATATATTAAATAAATAATTTTATACTTTGAAATTATTGGACTAGTTTTTAAAAACGTTGAATATTACATTAAAAACTTTTCAGATTATGTGCTTCATAAGCGGCGTAGGTCATGAGTGGGATTACTGTAGTCCCAGAAGATTGCAGTGGTCTCTGCAGGTTAATACATGTTTAACTACATCCAAATATCGTTTAATAAACTAAATCTGCAAGGTACCTAAAGAAGTTTAGAATGCTGAATATTATATTTGAAACAAGTCAGTTATGTGCTTCATAAGCGGCGTAGGTCATGAGTGGGATTACTGTAGTCCCAGAAGATTGCAGTGGTCTCTGCGGTTAATACATGTTTAACTACATCCAAATATCGTTTAATAAACTAAATCTGCAAGGTACCTAAAGAAGTTTAGAATGCTGAATATTATATTTGAAACAAGTCAGTTATGTGCTTCATAAGCGGCGTAGGTCATGAGTGGGATTACTGTAGTCCCAGAAGATTGCAGTGGTCTCTGCAGGTTAATACATGTTTAACTACATCCAAATATCGTTTAATAAACTAAATCTGCAAGGTACCTAAAGAAGTTTAGAATGCTGAATATTATATTTGAAACAAGTCAGTTATGTGCTTCATAAGCGGCGTAGATCATGAGTGGGATTACTGTAGTCCCAGAAGATTGCAGTGGTCTCTGCGGTTAATACATGTTAAACTACATCTAAATATCGTTTAATAAACTAAATCTGCAAGGTACCTAAAGAAGTTTAGAATGCTGAATATTATATTTGAAACAAGTCAGTTATGTGCTTCATAAGCGGCGTAGGTCATGAGTGGGATTACTGTAGTCCCAGAAGATTGCAGTGGTCTCTGCGGTTAATACATGTTTAACTACATCCAAATATCGTTTAATAAACTAAATCTGCAAGGTACCTAAAGAAGTTTAGAATGCTGAATATTATATTTGAAACAAGTCAGTTATGTGCTTCATAAGCGGCGTAGGTCATGAGTGGGATTACTGTAGTCCCAGAAGATTGCAGTGGTCTCTGCGGTTAATACATGTTTAACTACATCCAAATATCGTTTAATAAACTAAATCTGCAAGGTACCTAAAGAAGTTTAGAATGCTGAATATTATATTTGAAACAAGTCAGTTATGTGCTTCATAAGCGGCGTAGGTCATGAGTGGGATTACTGTAGTCCCAGAAGATTGCAGTGGTCTCTGCGGTTAATACATGTTTAACTACATCCAAATATCGTTTAATAAACTAAATCTGCAAGGTACCTAAAGAAGTTTAGAATGCTGAATATTATATTTGAAACAAGTCAGTTATGTGCTTCATAAGCGGCGTAGATCATGAGTGGGATTACTGTAGTCCCAGAAGATTGCAGTGGTCTCTGCGGTTAATACATGTTAAACTACATCTAAATATCGTTTAATAAGTTACATGTGCAAGATATCTGAAGGGGTTTGAACTCCGTGGTTCATATATAGGAGTACCCCAGTCCCACAAGTTTGCAGTGGTCTCTGTGGTTAACAGATTTTTAACTACTTCCTTTAATGACCTACATCTTTAAATTATCTCATGGAAATTTGAAGTAGAATCTCAAATGATTATTACATACCACTAATCTAATATTAATCAAAGGATTTTTTACTTTAGTTGATTTCATAGTATTATGTATTAATGTTCTCTGAAACATTTCCGATTTGTCAAATTTTATCATTATGATGGAGCAATAGACGATCAATGAGTTATGTTTAGAGAGTTTTATCTAATTGTTTATTTAAGGACAGCTAACTCCTTATTCTACCTTCTTATTCCCTCCAAACTAAATTAAAGTCCACGAAAAAGTTAACAAGCGGAGTAACCAGAGAGAATTATAGTGACAAACAGAGATCCGGCTCAGACAGGATTCGATTGGTAGCTACCTCCAGCTCTCCCTACAATTACTAAAATGTTTAAAAGTTTGACTGTTTATATCTATAGAGAATATTGTTTAAGAATATTTTAAGTAAACCGTATACACAATTTTCACATAATAATGTTTTTATAACAGCTATTACTGCTATGAAATGTGACATAGTAAATAGACGCAAGGTTAAAATGTTTTGCATTTAATGTTACCTCAAATTGATCGTTTGGAAAATTCTTTATTCATGAAGTAAAATGCTTAAACACTGTAGGGTAATTAGCCATTAGTTCAATCTGCGATATTGACATCATATGAGTTAAAAGTCGATGAGGATGCCAATATTTTGACTGCGGATTCATTGAGGGGATGGCCGGAGCATGAATAGTGAGGGCAAGCATTTCTAAGAAGTTGAAGATTGCACATCAAGATATTGACTTCGAGCGTTAGAGGCTTCGCTTTCGCTCCACTGCGGATAAAATCCTGGCCCGAAGAACGACTTCCAATGTATCGATATTTACTAATTCCAAATTTGATAAAGAGTTCAAATCTGAAACACCAAACATAAAATATTTAAATTAATTCATTCGAAAGTTATCACACATACAGATGGACATACAAAACTAAAAGATGCGTCATTCTGAACTAAAGGGAAGGACTCTACCTGACGCTCAGCTAACAAAGTATATATTCGGTAATAAAAAAAATTTTACTATTGAATATTTTTGCATTTTTATGTACACACATATACAAGAACTTTCGTTTTAAATAAATACGAGTAATAATTGCATTACCCAATGGCGAACATCTGTTTTCCCTCCTGTTTTATGGCCACCAATATTCATGAGAGTGTGTATATACGATAATAATGAAAGCATTGTGGAAGTAATGTTAACCGATTAAACAACAGGCGGTGGGTACCTATTATGAACCGGTCTACAAGCAGCCATAAATTACTTAAGAAGGACACGGGAATCATCCTTCTTATATACCATTGTAGTAAGTCTGAACTCAACCTATCGCATGGCTAAGGACCGTTCTTATCAGTGGTATATGATTAAATGACACTAAATCGTCATTTTAGTAATATTATTAGAAGGTTGAAACTGAAATTGCCAGTGTTTAACACATGGACTCCCACAATAATATAGAAGGCACATATTGGATTAATCAGAATACAGAGCCATGCACACAATTTATGCCGTGTGGCTCATTACTCATGTTGCAATTTGAAATTGTGATAAAAAAAATTTCTGATTTTCTGATTGATTATTCCTGCAAATTCATTACTTTAAATACATGTGATATTTAGCAGTGAACATAGCCTCTTCCTTTGTTTGCTAATCACCAAATCTAAAATTTATTTATATTTGTAAAAATCAAGAAACTGGTTATCAATATAAACTATAACACTTAATTGTAAAGCATATTTCAGTCCTATAATCAGTTTATTTATTCTAATGTGATTGCCTGATAGTGAATACAGCAGTTTATATCCTTTTAAAATTAATATAAAACAGGTTCAGGTATGACTTATATTTTATCATAATAGTGTTTATTAATGGAAAATTCACTTTACTAACTAAATTGGTGAAATACGGCACCATAGTTAAAAATTAATTTGGCAAACAAAACTGTGCCTGTCACAGCAAAAGGTCTGTACTTGACACATGTATTCATCAAATTGCCATGTAAAATTTACTGGTGTTTAGTGAAATATAATTCACTAAGCCGATAAGCCGACTCGATTATCATGAAACAGAATAATTAATATGAATCCTCTTATCTTTTTAATAATTAAGTTTAGAAATGAATAGGTTTACTAAAATATATTGCCACCACCTCACAAGTATAGGCTGGATAGAAATATATTTTATCGGGATAAATTGGTAGGCAGTAGAAAATTAAAAGCAAAGCGGGTGACCGGAATAGTAATAAAAATCATCTGTTGAAATTTAGATATCGGCTAAAATATAAACACCATAAATTATATTAAAAATCTATTCTGAACAAAAATACGAAATAACATAATTGTAAGCTATTTATCCAATCAAAATTATGAGCATTGCGTCAATATAATCATGAATTGTTGTTCAATTGAATTAGGTTTTATTGCATTCTCCTAAAATGTTTTTCCAGTGAATAAATGAATATTTTAGATTAATATTTTAGTAACCGTATATTATTTGGAACTTGAATGTTTCTTAGTTTGTCAAACTAGAATCGTAATTTCTTGAAAGTATTGTTTATATTTTAAGAACAAATGAGCCTAAAATTGATATTTCAAAATGTATTTATTTTACAAAATCCTTTTGAAAATATGAAATTAATACAATTTAATGCAATTAAAAGTTATTCAATAAATACTGCCTTTACCTTTTCTTCCGATTTTATCACAAAATCAGTGGAGAATAATTAACACAATATAATTAAATATTAGTAAAACTTATCGTAGACTGGTTTTCTATTGCATCGGGGTCCCTTTATTAATTTCAGTAAAAATCCATTTAGTCCAAACTAGAGAAAAAAAATTGCTTTGATATTTAATTTCATTAATAGAGTTATTAAAAAAAAGTGCAAAGCTTTGAAATGGAGACAAAAATGAGGATAGAGATATTTACCCTGCAAGCTAACTCTATCCTCGTTTCTACCCTATTGCCAGACTCTACTAAACTAGCAACTCTGTGGTCTGGCAGCAGGTCTTTGCCACATGGGAGTGTTTGTTTTTCAAATCAAGTCGGAATTATTTGCACTCACTTTTCCTTGGTAGCATTAACTTTGTTTGCAGATTTCCATTCTTTCTGCTAGAACGAATTTCAGTAAATATTTACTAAGCTGCAGTGTAATTTATTTGAACTTTATTAACAACACAAACTGTATACTTCATTGATCAAGGTAATTGACTGTTTTAATGCCTTTGGAATATCAGGAGATTAAATGGTTCCGGGACATTAACACCGAAAACAGTAGTACTGTAGCTCTATTTTAAAAGTAATCTTATGTTTAAAAGATTAATTGTTTATAAATGTTCTGATTTATAAAGTTTATTCAATGTTTATTCAGAAAATCCGAAAAAGTAGAGTGTAAACTCAACTGCTGTTTTAGATCGTCTTTGACTGAGTGCAATGGACTGGCACTGTAGATCTTCCAAGTCACTAAACGCAATGTAAGTTATTTATAACTTCATGAATAGTTATACGGAGTTGAAAACTAATAGAACTACCTGAATCGTGACGATACTCAACATAGTGAAACCATATTATATACAGAGAATCAAAGATATACAATATTTGACTTTTTTAACGTAACTAGCGTTTCGTTCATTAATTTACTAATATTTGTAAGTACAGTTATTTAAATTTGTTCCATTATTTTTTTATAGAAGGAGCCAACACCCTTTTGAGTCCTATTCTTGCCTTTTCGAGAATCGTATCAAACAGCATTGGGAAGAGAGTATTAGGCCGATGGTACTGAAAAGGTTTTACAGTTAGAGACAGGATTAGAACCTGCGTCGTATTTGACTGCGATACGAAGTCTGCGATACGGTCAAAAGACCGTGCGGCTATTGGCAATCTTAACCAGCTAATCAAGCTTATTCTAGTATAGTAAACTCCTAGCCCTTATTGTAAATGTCTGTTGATTATGGAAAATTGTTGTCGAAGACTTTAGTTTAAGCTCATTATGTGTTCTTCCGTTCATATTTCTGAATAAATTATATTTACATAAATAAAAGTTATATACCTCTTATAACTTTTCTTAGCTGAAAGTCAAGCGACAATCATTATGTCTGAGTGTTTCAGTTGTACTAATTTGAATAATGTTTGAGTTTGGAAAATGGGTGTTTGAAATTATTTATGTCTGATTTTCACGTGTACAATTACTGAAAACTATATTTAACTCAAAAAGCAATTAGTCTGCTAACTCAGAAGAAATTAATAGTACTTAATAAGTCCCGAGGAATAATTGTTATTGAATATGTCGAAGTCCGACATTTAGCAAAATGAGGTATTTTTAAAAGGTAATAATATTGTTTACCGTCCACACCCTGTCCAAAGACTGTCGGTGCAAACATCATCTTTGAGCTAATTGGTCTGACTAGATCAGTGCAACGATTTGCGTCTTTAAACTTCGGCTAAGGGGTTTTTGTGTAGAAGCAGCATATTTCTGTAGAAGCAACAGAATGAGGATGATGAACAGTATCGTTAACTGTTATCATTCTACATATTCACTTCCCCGCATTATGCAAGTCACTCGACATTTTTTAAATGATTAGTTTTATTGCTGTCTAATCTTTGGGGACAAAACAGTTTATATGTAAGCACGTATGAAGCGAGATCAATATCTAAGGAAGGTAATGTTGTCCAGTGATCGTACTTAGTGAACTTCTGCAGCTGCTCTTCAATGTTGAGGACTTTGATAATCGATGTGAGTGATAACACCTGGTTCTCATCAGCAAGAGTAAGGGAGATCCTCGTCTGTATAGAGTCCTCCTTGACTGTTGGGCAAGGCAGGGAAATTCATTGAGTAGCTGTTGCTATCAAGGCTCGAAGAATCAAAGTTAGCAACAGGAGTGTACACCAGCAGTGGAGATTTTAAGACTTTGAGGTTCTTTCCAGTTGGGATAGCGGAGAAGATAATAGATTAAATTAACTGTATAAAATATATCAGTACATTTTAATAATTAAATATCTTTCATATTATATGTAATGCTGAGTCTCTGCAATGAAAGATCCCGTTTGAATGAGTTGCCATTAGAAATGATACTTATCTTGATGAAGATTCTAGATTCATTATATTACAGAAACTTTGTTAAATTGGTTGAAAACAGGGGGATGGGCTCACAGTCCTTTCATGAGGAGTATCTCGCTCTTAGTGTATACCTCACAAAGGTTAGAACACAGTGTCAAATTATGCTTATTCAAATAAAAAAACTGTGATGTTTATTTTAATTGTAAACATTTGATATTATCCAAAAGTTTCTATAACTATTTTTTCATTACAGAAAGATCTAAATAAGTGTTGATGTAGACACTGCGATATTCAATGAAAGCTTGTTTTCTACTCATCATGAAGTAGACTCACTTGCGGTTAGAATAAATCTGTGTTTGTCATTATGTGTTTGTTTACAAACACCTTCCCGCTGCTCCCCACCACTTGTCACTATTTCTACATGATCAATAGGGGATTTAAACTTTCAATGTTTTATAATCATTTCTAAAAAGAAGTAAAGGTTCAATGGGAAAGAAACTTATACAATAAAGAGATGGCGTGCCATCATAACCTAGAGAAGAGTGAGTTGTCGGTGACGTACGGACAATTCTAGTTAATCTGTTTACTTCAATAATATCAGAAATGTCATCGATCTTTAGCTCATCATATTGTCATAATCAAAAGTAGGTTCTACTTAATTTTTAGTGTTCTGACGCCCCCCCCCCCCTTGGTTTCAATTAACAGTTTTAAACCCTACTTATACAACAGTAAATCGCTTTAAACAATTCGTTATTTTTTACAATATTTATTACAACTAAGTAAATTATTTATCTTATGTTTATCAAATTACATGGAAATTACTACTACTTACTTTACTCCCTTATTTCTATGTCGAAACACGTTACAGTAAAGAGATGGAGAGACGTAAACTTGAACACAAACAGCAGTAAAACGGATACCCGGGATCACACAGCATCTGCACTTCGGTGACTTCATGTAAATGTTGTGCCGAGGCTTTCCTTCTTGAGGAACAGCCGTAATTCCCTACTTCAGTTCTCAGCTACTAATTTACAAGAGTAGTAAATTATCCCATGCAGGAAGCCCTCGTTCATCGTTATTTTATTTTATAAAATTCAGTCAATTTCACTACTAAATAATGTTTTACATTTAAAAGTATATTTCACTTCTTGAACCTACATAAAACCCTACTGCTTACATGGATCCTATGGTTCGATATCACGGAATTATCTGTATCGTCATCATACAGAATTTTTACTTGTTCACCTAAACAAGCATTACTTCCTTTTCTGTCATTAAATAAATAAATCTTGATCATTTTTTAATAATTAATTGTTTTTCATTTAAATAGTTACCGTTTAAATCTTAATAAATTAAAATCTTTTTTTTATTTTAATATCATTAATAACATTCTATCAACAATTATTATTGTTATAAATCTACTAAAAGTACAAATTATTATTTAACTAAACAGAAAAGAGTTTTTTGTATAATGAAGATTCAATACAGCGCAAATTGTAAATACAAGATCTTTCAAAAGCCCCACCACCTACCCTAACTTGTAAATTGTTGAGAATATTCAAATCTCCTTTAGGTATTATAAATACCAGAAAATATAACACCAAATTAAGGCGTATTTCAAAATTACTTCCCACCACTTTAAAATGAGACACAGTTTATAGTTATAAAAACGTTAGTTACAAATATAATTCTAAGTGCGTATTTAACTGATAGCAATTTAAGAACAAGTATGGTTTCATGTCATCGGAATGTTCAGTCTGTCAGTTTTACGCACCAAAAGGGTTAGCTCAATGTCAGGTAAGATCTTTTATATCTTGTATCTAAAAACTCTACTAATTTAATAATTTTACAATGAAAGTATTTAGTTTAATCTATTTAATCTATATCCAAAACGTTTAAAAACCACTACAATACGTGGGTTTAGAAATCACAAATATTATCTTCCCCAGAATATCAAATACCAAATAAAAAATATAAACAAAGTATGATAAATTTAAATAACTCTTAACAATAACTAATAATTGTCTTTTAGTTTAGCCCTGTATTTAGGTTTCATTTCAGATCCTCTATAAGAAATAGTATTAAAACTTTTAAAATCGAAATTCATATTTTTATGAAGCATTGGAAAGGTAAAAAGGGCGTGAGTAGGAAACATAAATATCGTGTTGGAAGTCAGTAACAATAATGGAGTCATGAAGCACACTCAAAGTGTATATGGAAGTGTAAGGATTAATGGTTATATAGTTGGAGTTAAATTGTGATGGATGAATCTCCACTTCTATTTAGCATCTCAGATCGAATTTAAGATCATTCTAATGTCATACATTGTCTGCATATTGTTATAAAGTATTTCTACTCACTTAGTATTCATAGATTCAATCTTTTGGAGACAGGTTTTCTTGTACGGATCGAAAGAGGTGAAATACTTAGAGACTAGTCATTAAAGTTGAGTTTAGTTGAAAATATAATTAAGGATTTGTACTTTGATACATAAAAGCATTATAATTGTGAGGATTTAAATATGCTTTTTCATATATAAGTTTTCTGAACTCTACAATGAAACAACTTAATATCGAATAATCATTGACTAAATCGATTTTAATACAACACGAACCCTGAGCATACTTTTAAAATAGTTTTATCTTTGTTTTATAAAATCCGGACACCTCGTGTTTCATTTTCCAGGTATATTTTAAAAACCGTTTAAAAAATATAAACATATAACATACTACTCTCGATTTGAAAGGTATTGAATTGAGACCGACGATACTAACGGCTTTTAGTCGGCGACAAAAATGTATTTTGGAAATAGTTGTGATGGATTGTTTATCAGACACCTCTTGACGGTTCAGATGCTGAGTACTATATCGATGCTTTGATCATCCCAAGTATAACGTAACTATGATTATCTCGCAGAAGAGACCGGCGATAATAAAAGCGTGTTAGTGGCAATAACAATGTATTTTAGAAATAGTTGCGATGGAATGTTTGCCAGCTAACTCTTGACGGTTCAGCATTGATGCTTTGATTATCCCAAGTATAACGTGACTAAGAATATCTTGCAAAAGAGACCGGCTATATTAATAGCGTGTATGTGGCAATAAAAATGTATTTTGGAAATACGAGTAGTTGCGATGGAATGTTTACCAGCTAACTCTTGACGGTTCAGCATTGATGCTTTGATTATCCCAAGTATAACGTGACTAAGAATATCTTGCAAAAGAGACCGCCTATATTAATAGCGTGTATGTGGCAATAATAATGTATTTTTCAAATAGTTGCGATAGATGTTTATCAGACAAAATATCATTATGCATTTTAACCATACTTTCGTATTGCTTGATTACAGTAAGTGTAACAAATAACATGATGCTTAGAGCCAATATTTGTCATCATAATATTCAATTAACACATAAAGATTGAAATAATCCTTAAATGTAATAAGTATGGACCGTATAACAGATATGCATGCGAACATTTAATATAATCTTGAGGCACAAGTATCTATATTCAAAACTTAATCTGAAGTTAAAATTAACCACATTAAAATCGATAAAACTGGTAAAATTATTTCTAACATATAAATGACTAATACAGATTATTATACAAAGACCTTATTATTTTCCAGACTACAAAACAACCGTAAATATAGTTTTTCAACACATAATAGTTTATTTCTTTATATTTTTTTATTTGTATTGAATGTAGCCTACAGCACCAGAAATAGGCTCAGTGGTACAAAAAATTGCGTAGTTCACGTAAACATTAAGTCAAAATAGGTCTCAGATATATAAACCTGTATATATAAGGCTGACATATCTGGTTGTATATAAAAAAATAACTAAAATTATCTTCTCAACGTACAGTGTGAAGTGGAGACGACACGTAAGTCAAGAACGTATCTGCAGTATTGACAATGTAATTGGAGCTTCATTGTGATGGATGGACCAGCAGAAATGTCTTGTTGTATATAACAGATAACTATAAATTATCTTATCAACGTACAGTGTTCAGTGGAGACACGTACATCAAGAGCGTGTCAGCAGTAATGACAATGTAATTGGAGCTTCATTGTGATGGAAGGACCAGCAGACATGTCTTGTTGTATATAAAATATAACTATAATTATCTTATCAACTTACAGTGTTCCTTGGAAACACGTACATCAAGAGCGTGTCAGCAGTAATGACAATGTAATTGGAGCTTCATTGTGATGGATGGACTAGCAGACATGACTGGTTGTATATAAAAGATAACTATAATTATCTTAGCATCATACAGTGTGTAGTGGATACAGGAACATCAAGAGCGTGTCAGCAGTACTAAACATGTCTTGTTGTTTATAAAAGATAACTATAACTCTCTTATCAAACGTACAGTGTTCAGTGGAGACACGTACATCAAGAGCGTGTCAGCAGTAATGACAATATAACTATAATTATCTTATCAACTTACAGTGTTCCTTGGAAACACGTACATCAAGAGCGTGTCAGCAGTAATGACAATGTAATTGGAGCTTCATTGTGATGGAAGGACCAGCCAGACATGTCTTGTTGTATATAAAATATAACTATAATTATCTTATCAACTTACAGTGTTCCTTGGAAACACGTACATCAAGAGCGTGTCAGCAGTAATGACAATGTAATTGGAGCTTCATTGTGATGGATGGACTAGCAGACATGACTAGTTGTATATAAAAGATAACTATAATTATATTAGCATCATACAGTGTGTAGTGGATACAGGAACATCAAGAGCGTGTCAGCAGTACTAATCATGTCTTGTTGTTTATAAAAGATAACTATAACTCTCTTATCAACGTACAGTGTTCAGTGGAGACACGTACATCAAGAGCGTGTCAGCAGTAATGACACTATAACTATAATTATCTTATCAACTTACAGTGTTCCTTGGAAACACGTACATCAAGAGCGTGTCAGCAGTAATGCCAATGTAATTGGAGCTTCATTGTGATGGATGGACTAGCAGACATGACTGGTTGTATATAAAAGATAACTATAATTATCTTAGCATCATACGGTGTGTAGTGGATACAGGAACATCAAGAGCGTGTCAGCAGTACTAATCATGTCTTGTTGTTTATAAAAGATAACTATATCTCTCTTATCAATGTACAGTGTTCAGTGGAGACACGTACATCAAGAGCGTGTCAGCAGTAATGACAATGTAATTGGAGCTTCATTGTGATGGATGGACCAGCAGACATGTCTTGTTGCTACTGTTGATGAATTTTCTATAGAGATGGATTGGCTGGGACAAAGTGGGAACTTCATTACATTTTACAACTTACCATCGAATCTACGGCTTCAAAACAGGAGTGACAAATATATATGCTCTACGCGTATATTTTGTAGGACCACCGCTTTTTATAAGTTGCATTTAATTATTCTTTGGCCAACTATTTATCCTCGATCAATGTGCATTTGGGCTTATCACATATTGTCACCATAATGATATTAAAATACTTAAAAGAGCTTAAATATCAATATATATTAAGCTTAAAAATAATTTTTAGTACAGTAATTTTAGTGTTTACAAAACAATGCTTTATTCATGGTACAACTGGTTTTGCCGATTTATACTTTTACGGCAGTGAAATAAACTTAATACTCGTTGAGTATAATATATTTCTCACCGTGTATAAACTAATAATGTAGTGAATGGGCTAGATTTATAGAGTTTTGCGTACATTACTGAATGCATCCCTGTAACCGCGGAGGATAATTTAAACAGTTCTTAATTTGACAGCATTCAGTCCAGCCCCATTGTTTAGTTCAGATAATTGTTTGATATCAAACGGTGTAACGATTCGAATAAACGGGTCTTCTGAGCTGAACATTGTTTAATTTGCTGGAACAGTTTGCCTCACGTTAAAATCGTAAAAGGTTAAAATGTTTTGTATTTAAAAACGGATAATTATTTATCGGATTCGAATTAATGTTAACAATTTAAAAACTTACATTGGAATTTCTTTCTCTGCTAGGATTTTTAATATTCTTCGTAAATGCAGTCTGATGTTTCTAAATATGCATTTTTTTATCGTATCCAATTGTAACGTAATTGAACAAGAAGTGAATTACACATTCAAATATAAATTGTAATTGTAATTGCATTTATTTATTTCAACGGTAAGCAGCCAGTTTACAATTACACAACAAGTTTGCATACATTGTCATGTAGATGAATACGTGCTAGAGTTATGACAATAACTAAACAGCAAGTGGTGCATTGTTTAGATTAACGATCGTATATAGCTAAAGCATGACATTAACATATATTAATGCGTTATATTAACATTAAATAACATATAGGCCTAATCATTATATTTATGCATTTTATTATATTATTTACCTTTGGCAAATTAAAGTTTACTTGAGAACTCAATTTAGTTAAAAAGGACGTTTCTATCAATATCACGCCGTAAAATTTTACTTAACCCAGTGGAAGAGTGATGTGTTTCTAGTTTATGAACTTGAAACCTTAGCAGGAAATATATTACTTAGTGTTATTTTTTAACAACAAAGATATTATATTATCTCGGCTAATGGTATCTTAAAGATATTATAGATCAATACTAGTCTGTACTCAGACTGTTTTTTTTTTTTACTTGACACTTTGGCTTAACATGATGATCGGGGCTCTCATTTGGGCTGGTTGAATATCTTTCCCAAGGCCTATCAAACCTGAGTACGGCCCTGGCGTAGTAATATAAATGAACACTTTCAATGTAACCTATCAAAAAATAGTGTGTAAAGGCAAGATTTTACCCATTGTGAATGTTGTAGTATTTAAAATATTTTTTAAATTTAATTTAAGTATATTATTGTTTATTTTAAGGACGATTTATTAAACTTAATGACAGAGATTTTAAATAAGTGCACATAACAAAGTACTTGGAATAAGGATGAAATAAAGCAAAGAAGTAGAGGGTCTGGTTTAACATGTAAAGTAAGCTATAATCTTACAGACTATATCCGGGATAGTAAGCGACCGTAGCGATCTCAAGTTCATTATAGTGGACTTACAAAACAATATACCCAGCACAAATTTGAATATTTTCCGTTGTCGAGGTAAACTATCAAGTGCGGTACAGTATTTCATGTTATAGTAATGATAGTAGTAAAAGATAAATTTATGTTGTTCCTTGGTTGAAGACCAAGTGAATGGGATTATACAGCTATAAAGGATCGCAAATCAAGGACATAAAGATAATCCTTCAGATTTATAGAAAACTTAACTAGTAATATAGCTGGGGTGGTATCATTTGGGCATCCTTTGCACTTATATGTCCTTCACAGAGAAGTTTGGCAGTTCAACACACCAAATGTAAATGTAGCTCTCAGTGTGTGACTGGAAGCCTAATGGCTGGAACTTTATTGCATATATTAATGTATTTGTAGTAAGCTATTGAGTAACGCGAACGTGACACACTATGATATTCGGGTAGGTTAGCCTCTTCAGCAGATCTAGCGTGGATTCCTCCAGGCCTCCAACTTACTGCTCTATTGTTGAAACCAACGGTAGTGGTCTGTCATTGCCGTTGGTGGATTGCGGATGTGTTGTTCAAAGCACTCACTCTTTTCAGTGAAATGGTTTGGTCATTCCTCCAGGCCTCCAACTTACTGCTCTACTGTTGCTACCAACTTTGGCGGGCTTACATCGTCTTTGGTAGATTGCGGGTGTGTTGTTCAAAGCACTCTCTCTTTTCAGTGAAATGGTTGGTCATTACTGCAGTCCTCCAACTTACTGCTCTAATGTTGCTACCAACGTTGGCGGGCTTACATCGTCTTTGGTAGATTGCGGATGTGTTGTTCAAAGCACTCACTCTTTTCAGTGAAATGGTTTGGTCATTCCTCCAGGCCTCCAACTTACTGCTCTACTGTTGCTACCAACTTTGGCGGGCTTACATCGTCTTTGGTAGATTGCGGGTGTGTTGTTCAAAGCACTCTCTCTTTTCAGTGAAATGGTTGGTCATTACTGCAGTCCTCCAACTTACTGCTCTACTGTTGCTACCAACTTTGGCGGGCTTACATCGTCTTTGGTAGATTGCGGATGTGTTGTTCAAAGCACTCACTCTTTTCAGTGAAATGGTTTGGTCATTCCTCCAGGCCTCCAACTTACTGCTCTACTGTTGCTACCAACTTTGGCGGGCTTACATCGTCTTTGGTAGATTGCGGGTGTGTTGTTCAAAGCACTCACTCAATTCAGTGAAATGGTTGGTCATTACTGCAGGCCTCCAACTTAACACTGTATTGTTGCTACCAACGGCGACGGTCTTTCATCATATTTGGAGAATTGCGGGTGTGTTTTTTAATGCACTCGCTCTGTTCAGTGGCATGGTTGGTCAATATATCGCTTTTCGTGGATTACGAGCCTGTTGTTCGATGTCCTCCCTTTTTTTAGTTTCATCAAATTATAAATCTTTCATGTCCCCAGAAACAGCACATGAGAAATTACTAAAAACTTTATCATTTGCGAAGTTAATGAACACTGACTAATACCACATGAAATGAAATGAAATGAAAAATGACTTTATTTACAGAGGCGAAGTTAGGACTTAAAAGTCCTCTCTACCACTTAACATGCAATGATTGTAATTATACATAGTTGGTAATTTCTACACCTACCCTGGTTTATCAAGCAATAGTTTATTTCTTACATGTAACTTGTTCTGTCGTCTACAGTATATAGCGATTACATCGCATTCTTAACTACTTAAAAACATTTCCGCATGCTTAATGTTATACCCTAAGGTTTTTAATGCACGAAAAAGAGAATATATCCCGTTGTTTAAATTTGTAATGCTTACGATGGCAATTTTCAATTAAACAAAAATATAGAATACTATCGAATCATATACCAACAATAATAAACTCTACATATTATTTGTCTTTTTAATATAAATATTAAGATGTATACCATTCATTCCTAATACTTTGTTTTTAATTTATCCACCCCACTCTCCAAGAAACTATATAATATTATGTTTATCTAAGATTTCTAGTTATAAATTACAACTTTATACCTAATTACGCCTGTTTTATTTACAATTTTGAACATTCTATTAAGAAAACCAGTGCAACGATTTCTAATCAAAGCTGTAATTATATAGAAATATGCAACTGTCATTTTGGAGTGACAATTCAAAATAGACTCAACGGAATAAACAATATATGTTAAAATTTGGTGCTGTAGGATAATCCTTTATAACTTTTTCTGTACCAGTGCATGACCACTTTATGAAATAAGTAAAACAGGTACCAAACACTACCAAACAATTATATCCATTTGAAAGTAATGTATCTTGACATAAATGTCACATACATTTAAGCAAAATCTGGATGATACTTCATCAATTATTATAACTTTAAGAATATTTTCTTTTACTGTAGATGACACTATGGTGGAATATTTTATTCTCAATAAATTCCACTATTATTAAGGTCAAACATACACCTAACATCATCACTATGTCTAAGAATATTGCCTACATCAGAAATGCTGTAGAGGTCGAACCAACAGGCAGTCTTAGGCCGTCACATGCTTGATTGGTTTAGAACCCTCTTTTGCCGTACAGTATCTTTTTAAAGTAATCACACAGACACACACTTTTAACAAATACGTCCTGGTATTAATGGATAAATATACAAATATTTAGCACTCCCTGCGGCACATTGCTCAAGCATAAACAATATCCAGTTCACCCCGCGCATTTTATACAAACAAAACAAAACAGGTATCCTATTCTGAATAATTTTTGTAGTACCAGATTCAAGAAATGATGTAACGACAAGGAACGTTCCCAGGTAGGATTCCATGCCAAAGAGCTTAACACTGACATTGTGTCCGGTTCACTGAATCTGCACGCCACATTTACCCTGGGGAAAAGCTTCTTCTTTGTACGTTACATCTTCACTTTCCAATATACATTCGAATGTATAAAAGTATGTATGTGTTAAAAGCTTGTAGGCTTCCATATAGCGTAACTAAAATTTGCCACAAAGTGTGTATTTTACTACTAACTTCTCACAACGAGAAAGTGCGTAGTGGAAAGCAGCAATTAGCCAACATATCTGATAGTGTGTTTTACCTCATTTATTTATATTTTAATTACTTTTAAATTCTTGACCTTTATAACATTTATTATTGAACGATAATCATAACGATAGGGAGATGTTCCTGGATGTAGCAATATAGTTAAACAAAGAATAACTAGTAGAATTGCAACATAGATAATTTCTTTTGAAGTGAATAATCAATATAATCCTACTATTCCACATTATGGTTCGTAAACTAAAGATTCAAAGACTTTTACCTATGTATTGCTGGGATTTATTTGAGTTTAAACCCTGCAGCTGACATTTGTGGTATATTTGATATCTGTTAAAATGTTTATTGATTTATTTATTCCAGCGGTACAGATCATTTTTACAATAAGGTATAACTTAGATGGCAATGTGTATATAGTACACATACATCATTAGTAAACATTAAGCACGTAAAAAGCTAAATAAATACACAAGTGACAGGCCACTACGAAGTGCGATAGCAAACTGCAATAACAGTAACAAACAATAGAAGTAAAAAAAACCTGTAGAAATGTAAAATATGCCAATAAAAATAAATAGTATTAATAATAATTTAATAACAGAACAATAATATAATAAAAGATCAACAACAAAAAATAAAAATCACCTATCAGAATATACAACTAACAATATAAGTGCAATATATGACATAGTTGAATAGACAAATCGTAACTGACTTACAAGACGTGTAACACTCCTCTTGAAAGTAGGAACTGACCCATGGAAAAATTAAACACTCCCAAGTCTCTGAAGCCTTGCCACACCACAATTGCATGCATAGGTTGTAGAGAGGAATCTACGACCGAATACTAACCGGGATCTCGTCCCTTCGGTACACTCAAATCTAACTACACCAGGAGATCTCCCAATCCGTTAATCAGCTTGAAGAGAAATATCATATCAAAGATGACACGTCGATGATGGAGAGGTTGTAGAGATTAAAGCTGTTCCAGATGAGGTATTGGTGTTTCCGAGTAGGTGAACTCTAGACGAACACCAAGCATCCTCACAAAGAGAGTCTGTACTCTGGTCAACTCACTTATGTGGCCCAGTTGGTAAGGAGAACAAATCACGCTGCCATATTCGAGCAATGGGCGCACCAATGACCTGTATCAAAAATAAACAAGAATTGTTGTGATCTAAAGCTCCTTGTTGACTTAACAGAGAATATGCCTTGGAGGTGATACTAGCAATATGATAAGCAGGACTCAGAGGACTAGCCATAATAACTTCAAGATCCCTTTACCGAACAACTCTCTCAAGGATCATACCTGTCAAGATGTAGTTGACGTTGAAATGTAGAGCCGAACGTGAAAAATATCACCATTTCGATATGTTCAGAACTTTTCCCGGAAACGTTTCATCGTTCAGTTACTTATTTACCTGAAGAAGAGATAATATTGCAGATCTAGAAACGTAGGGTTACTGATTATGTTTCACTGAGCGATGGCAAATGTCCGGAAAATCCTGTTTCCTTCAGAGAATATGCCTTAGGAGTTATACTAGCAATATGATCACCAGGACTCAAAGTACTGGCCATAACAACTCCAAAATCCCTAAACCGATCAACTCTGTTAGAGTCACACTCAAACATCGTAGTTGAAGTAAAGAGATGTTTAATAGTTTAAAAGAGATCACTTGACATTTTGATATGTCCAGGATCTTAGAATTTGCCTCGCACAGCTTCACAATGTTTTAAAATACAATAGTGATACCGAACAGTATGTTTAAATCATTTTAGTAAACATCTTTGAAATTATAAAATCAGCTATATACATCGTTATATTTGCTCCGTATATGCGATCGTGTCTCGCATTAGTTCAAACAATTTTTTTTAATAATTGTTTTTACACATTTCGTTTTGACCAAGAGTGCATATGAAACTTTCCAACAATTAAATGTCCATCACAATGATGACGTGTAACAAAATTTAAGAGTCCATTCCGAAAAATGTTTTTTCAGTTACGCTTTGAGAAAATAAATAATAACGGAATCTCCAGTGAACAAACAGACGACGCAGATAACGATTGTCCTGACGGCGCACAGAATGTTCTGCAATTGTACCGTATTACTGCCATTGTTGCTGTGTTCTTCTCGCTCCAAGTGCCAGATTTATTGCCCAGCTGCTGCGTGTTGCTTGTTGCCGTTTGTATCAGTTTATTTGCTGACTCGTTCAGCATTTGTAGTTCAACACTATTACATAGTTTTCTAGGCCACTAGCTTGTATTTGCTTTCTTTGTCACCCAATAGTTAATTGCTTGCAATTGTTCCGTAAGTTAAATAAATAAAGAGCCTTTACTATCACGTATTTAAATTTTCCTGGCAGTGTATTCACGATCTGTTCCCACTATATCATTTAGATATTACGGAAGCCATTTG
This sequence comes from Homalodisca vitripennis, assembly GCF_021130785.1. Lineage (NCBI taxonomy): Eukaryota > Metazoa > Arthropoda > Insecta > Hemiptera > Cicadellidae > Homalodisca > Homalodisca vitripennis. The sequence goes on along the minus strand of NC_060208.1, from coordinate 217,188,606 downwards.
TGAGAGAGACCAAGATGACCATTTTTCATTAACTTGTACAGCAGTGATTCATTATGTATACAGCAAAGGCCTTTGAGAGGTCGAGAAAAATATGCTAAGCACATGTTTTCACCTCTTTAAGCCAACGACAGCAGAGTCAGTGAGACTCGTGACAGCATCAACAATCGATTTCTCTTTCTGAATCCAAACTTTTCATGAAAAATAACCTTAAAGCAATCATAGACATCTTCTAATCGTCGAAGGCTTTTTCAAAACTTTTGCTAAGGACAATATAGATAGAAACAAAACGGCAGTTACCTGCGACATAAGGATCGTCCTTTTTAAACATTTGAATGACTTGTTTGAGTTACAAATAGACGGAAAGACGCCTTGAGCGAGTGACAGGTTAATCATTTATGTGACTGCTACCGAATTTGCTTAAAGTAGCGCTTAAGTAACCAGACAGACATCCCCGTTATGACACCAGACTTTCGGCTTCAACACTGTCGCACTATACGGACCAACTGCGCCTCCCGGACAGAAGACAGGACTATGGACGAGACCGATCCCGTCAAGTAGTCCTCTCAGGTGTTGTTCTTATTAAAATTTGGGTCCGGCATAGCAACCGTAGAGAAAAAGTAATCAAACTTACTTGCCACTTGAAATGGACTGTCTGTTATTTCACCGCATATTTTGAGCTTAGATTTTAGATTTTTAAAGGTTTTTTAAGTTGTATTCTAATTGTATTCTATGCACTTTTAGAAAATGTTTCAGTATTCATTAGTTTATTTTCGATATCTCAAGTCTTGGTAGCTTTTATTTATTTGTGGTAATTTAGCTTGTATGTTCGAAATATTATTTTAATTCTTAATTTATTAATTCAATATAAATTTTAGTGTTTTTCTAAAATAGAGAATATCTTCATTAATCGAAACGTTATTTTTTTCCAAACGCTCTTTGAATGATTTACAAGGGCAAGTGACGTTTAAATAAGAGTTCAAACGGTATTCCTCTAAATAATCGAAACGATCTATACAAAACCAGGTTTCTACTTGAAGAAATCCGTTAAGAGTTTGGATATTTTGAATGTTAAGATCCCTTCTTATTTTTACTGAAAGAGGTTCGATCTTCCTTTACGAAGTGGTCGAAAGAAACCAGAAATGTTTATAATGGCGTTTTCGATTGCTGTACTCGATGTGGCACTCCTTGTTTGCCTTGTTCATGGACCAAACCAAAGGGAAGTAGATGAGAATATCGCTTAGCCGCTGTATCCGCGATTTGATCCAAAACATCGATATTGAAGTCACCAGAGATAATAAAGTTCAAAGAATAAGAACAATGGAAGTTTAGAAGTTCGGTTCCTTCCCGGACACTTTCCCAGGAAACAATTTGCTTTACCAGTTGGATAGCACTCATCCTGCCCCATTTTCCTGCTATTACTATTCATTACCCAATCGAAGGGCTGACGGCTTATTATCACTTCCTCGGTCGTTTTGTCTCGCGAAGATCACCGCCGAGCAACTTCCGTTAAGTCCTCATTCATTCCTTTTGTTCCTCTTGACACACAATACCGTTACGTTTAATATATGATGGTAATGTTTCCAAGTCTTTTTACAAATACCGACATATCATCTAATATAAACATTCTTCCCAATATATATTGATGATACGAATGTGGCTTAAAATACTAAACTCACTACTTGACAATTAAAATTAAAATATATCCAACTAAACTTATAGTAATATATTATGTAGTTTGTTTTTTGCTTGAATTTATCTGGTTGGTTATTCATGTCCTCTTGTCTTTTTATTAAGCCTCACATAAAGTTCGTTGTTAATTCAATCCTATTCCTTGAAAATTACAAACCATCATGCAGATCACAATAGTTCTGTGTACAGGTACGATAAAGTACGTCCAAACTCCCTTAAGATAGTTTATAGTGATATGAATCGAGTTTTTATAGTCCAAGGATAATAGAATTTTAGATTAGACTATTTAACACGAAACCTTGAACTTATACCAATATTTAAGTATTAAATCTATTGGTATAACATACTAATTGCAATACGCACTTTACTTTGGTTCCGTTGATTCTGAAACTAGGCGAGTAGTACTAAATAACTGGAAGTTGCACTAATTACTGTTGTGTTTAAACTACCTCGAGTAGAATGGAACAATCGCAACGCGTGCAGTCACATTTCCATAGTCGACAATACCGGCGTCTCGGCCGCCGAGCGCTGCGTGTAATTTAGGAAGAAAAAATACTTAAAGCCACAATTTAGAAGAGATATAATTGTAGATTGGTGTGGAGTGTTCAAGTTGGGTGGTGTTCCGGAGAGTGCGCAAAGTTGAGTGACATCGGAGAGCAGCGCGGCAAAGAGCGAGAGCGAGGAGTTGTAGTGCGCGTGCGCGTGCCTCCACCAGAGCAGTGCGCCTGCGCGATGTTCAGTATCCCTCACCCGTGACAGCGCAGGCCTCAGGACGATCACCTGCCACTTCCCCACCACCCTCACCCATCTCCACACAGTTCCCCTAACATTAAACCATAATTAATAATTCTCTCCTTAATTAGAGTTGCGTACACCTTCCTTAAAAACTGTAGATACGTCAGGAGAATTGCTAGTATTTACTGACATGCGTTCTGCAATTTGATTTTTCTGGTTAATATTTATGCGTAATTACAACACATTAGTGGTTTGTTTGCGCTTTTTTGCTGACTTTTACTGCCGCTGAAGCGATATATTAAATTTCTTTTCCTCCAAAATTGCGCTTTTTGAAGCATTTCAGTGAGCGAGAACAAAGGGCTGATTCTCACTGTTTCAGAGTTTAACTACAAAACTCACAAACGAATGTAAACTTATTTGAGTACTGAAAAAATAATAATATCTTTCTTATGGTCGACTTACTATTCCTTTTTATTACTCAAAAATAAAAGTTTAACCCATCAAAAGTTATACTAATTTATGGTTTTATTCCACAAGAAATTCTGTAAAACCCATTTTGTAGCGGGAATTGTAACTCGAGCTGGGAGTTTACCCACTTCTCTGGCCGCTTTCCCTAACTGGCAGCGATGGCGGTAGCGAATAGAACAGGGATAGTCACAGTCTGTTATCTACAGTTCTGTTACATTATTGACTGCTAAATTTCCGTGGCTGGAGCAAATGAACAGTTAGTGGCGTAAATAAAACTTAAGATACTGCTTATGTAACTATCTAATGTAACAGACTAGTTTGTATATGTAATGGAAGTTCCTTTCGATCCTAAAAGTACTGTAGTATATTTTAACGATCTTCCGCAAACGCCATACTGGAATTGGCAGGCAGTTCACTTAGAAAGTAAAATGTAACTATCGTAATAATGGGCCCAGCGAATTTTAATAATATTTTAAGGAGAATGTGTTAACTTTTAATGCAATCTATACAATGTTTAAAAAACCTTACGTTTAATGTGGTTTAAACAAGATAGATATTGTTATTTTTAACGGTCTTTGTAACGAATTCTGTTATTTTTGAATTATTACTAAATAGCATATTTGGCGTGGTCCATGTTTTTTGTTGGTAACTTACCAATAAATAGTTATATTTAGTGGAACTTACCTGTGCGAGCTTTTTGTAAATCAATAAAAAATTTAAAAACCAAAATTTTATTGGCACATTTTAGCAATCGGGGCCAGAAAGCGGTCCTTTATTATATTCTTAGCAAGATAACGTAGACTAGAATTCTTTTTTTCGCGCGTATCGTGGCGAAGCGCACGGGTCATGAAGAATTGCACAATTCCGAAACTGAACTTAAAACGGACGATTGTGACAAGTTGCAGGAGACTTAAACGGTGGGGTAATCAGATGGTGTGTTCTGCAACAGATAATTATTCTAGTTAATTCCACGACTCAAATTAATTCAACAGAAAATAAATTATTGCTAGTTTGAGTGTTAATGTATTTATTTATTTAACTATAACCTATTTCATTGTAATACTATACATTACAAACGTCGGACCTCGCTGCACCTGCATGGCTACCTCTGCCCTGTCCTGCAGACCACAAAGTCGACCGTTCCAAAAACTCTTCGTCTCACTCCGTTGTTAACAACGGCACTTTTTCTCAGTAATTTTATTTCGACAGTTTCGATACGTTCGTTCTCAAGCTGGACTTTTTCCGCGCGTATCGTGGCGAAGCGCGCGGGTCATGCGCGACCGAGCGCATCCCCGGTACTCAGTGAACCGACGTCACCCCCCTCCCAGCGGCGTCGCCACTGGCACAGCGCAGGCCTCGCTCTTCGGTCTCCAGTCTTTTAGTCTTTTTTGTATATTGAAATAAATCGAAGTTGTATGTACAATTCAGGGTGCTTATCCATTACTTATATGTTGTTTAGGAGTTGCCTTTTGTTTAATGAATAACTCAATTAAAATCATTGTATTCTATAGCTCTTTTAGCCGGAACACAATGGGTTAGGAGTTCTACTGTGTTTAGATTGTTTTGCTAGTGTTCCTGGCCATGTTTTTGACCGTCTTGTATTTTATATTGGTCTAAAACAATTGCCCATACAAGATACTAGATTTGTCACTTAAATCTAGATAAGTATATGATTTATTCAACTATTATTCTGCCATAATAGTCATTTCAGTATGAATTTCTTTTTGCACTTTTTCTCAGTAATTTTATTTCGACAGTTTCGATACGTTCGTTCTCAAGCTGGACTTTTTTCCGCGCGTATCGTGGCGAAGCTAATTAAACGCAACGAAATAGAAGTTTCAGTTTAATTAAGTTCTTCTATATTTCTGTACTACGTTGTTCAGTAATGGATTTTGGTTGTTATTTAAAAACACTACAGAATCATAACTCGTTAATGTCATATTCTCGAATAATATTTTTGATAATTTTGTAATACATTGAAGTAATTTGTAATAGTAATAATGTTTGGCCGACTTATAGCCTGGCTAATGGGAAAAACAACGTTTTTTTAAGGAAGTACGATTTAAGAACCGGAACACAATACATTTTCGATGAAATACTGTATAATAAAATAAAAATTTTAATATACATTATAATAAAGCCAATCCCTACAGTAATATTTGTGGTCCAGATTCGAAGATTTTTCAAGTTTACAGTTTAAATAAATAGAATTCCTCGCGGTGCGATCAACATTTTTTTCCATTTTTCTTATCCTCAGGCAAGTTATCTTAATAATTGTAATTAAAATAATTGAAACTAACTACTGATTGTACCACAGTAAATTCATTGATTAACTGATAAAATAGTTTACTCATTACTCTTATCACCAGTTATGAGGAATATGTGTTGGGTTGTTGCTACACGTTCCACTGCGTTGCTGCATCATCATACGGCATCAGCCCAATATAATATATCTGATCTCTAAAGGCAATAAACCGTTCATAGTAATATTTATAACTCAAGGAAGTGGTTAGAAAGTTTAATAATGCTGCCTTTGGTATTGTTTTTGGAATACGTTTAATAGCATCTTATAGGTACGGTTAGAAGGATTATTTTGAAAATCGACAAGAACCATACATTTGACACTCGTCTTGTATCATGCAAGGGTCCAGAATGAAGATCAGAAATTATATATCTTACAAGGTTTTTAGAGTGCTGTTGTTATTCTATTGCAACAAAAAGCTGAATAATTTCCTCAGGAGTCCTCAAAAAACCTTTTAGGTGTTTGAGGAGTGCAGAGAATTCAGTATTGGTGGTTGAGGTAAAGGCCACAACCTGACAAGATGTCAAGTTACATACATCATGTAGAGATAACGAGCACAATCTCTGAAATGCCACCTTCGTGTAAGAGAGGATAGTTCTGTTCTATTCTCTTCCACTTAATACTCCCTAGTGTTTATCCTTGCAACCACCTTAAAATCTAAGCTTTAGTCTCACCAAATCCAAAAGTCATCCTCGGCAGAAAACTATACTTATCGACCAGCCCTTTCTTAACCCATCTCGACGATTGCAGTTAATTATGTCTGTGATTACTCATATGTAAGTGACAAACAGGTTGTTTGACGTTTGTTTTTGACGATGGAAGGATTGTGAAGGAAACGGTATTTGACATTTGCCGTCGTTCAGTGATACAAAAAATCAGTATCATTTTCTGATACAAAAAAGACAGTTCGCCGACCACCCACCTACGACTGACCAGAGGCCAGTATTAAATGGCAATCGTCACGGGTGAAACAGATGGCGGCGAAAAAGGAAAGGAACAGGAGTGGGCCTGTATTTTGTAGTTCAGTTTTAATAATAATTTTCTGTTTAGTCTTTTATTAAGTGCATGTTTTAGAATTAGTGAGGTTTACACACAAGGTCGTGGTTGTGATTCCTGACCTACGCGTGTCATAACGCTCTTGTATGATTTGTTTCTTTTAACCTAGTTTGTAATTATTTGTTAAGTTAGTTATTTACGTGAAGAAGAGGTCATATTGCAGATATCGAAACGTGGTGTTACTGATTTTTTGTATCACAGAATGTTGGTAAATGTCTGGAAAAATCCTGTTTCCTTCACAGACAGATTTTTGCTATACTCAGAGTATGTTTCACTGCCTAGAACCAGCCAGAGTTTAATTCTCCCGGGAGTTTCCAGGGCATGAGTATGTAAATAATAAACGAATTTTAATCCTAAAATTAGTAGGATGCAAATGGGGTGGTAGCATGATTACTAATAATTGATATTCAAAAATTACGATTATAATGTTAGGGGCAATGTTGTGGGAGAGTGAGTATGATACAGTTTCCGATATACCCAATAATAAATACTTGGGACATATTTCTAACGGGATAAAGAGAAATTCTTGAACGATTATAAAAAAATTAATGTTATCATACATGACGCTTTATATGGTTATTTAAACACACAGATACGGATCTAATAGGGTTTTATACGGTTATAAGCTACACAGATGCGAAATTGGTTATAATTGGGAGTACAATTTTAAAAACATTTTCATATCTAACTTATAATAAAAACCTAATATAAAAGTGTAATTCAAAGATATATGTAAAGGGCTGAAATTTATAATATAGAAGAGAAAGGGTGTCACAGAGATCATTAACCCTTTCCAAATGAAATTAAAACTACAAATTACATAGAAATGTACTCGTATTATAAGATTACTTGTAGGAGGTCGACCCATTCCTACAGAGCTACCAGTTGTAAACCGTCCTCAAACATAATCCTAACGTAATCTTTGATCAGAGCGGTACTAGGAGAGCATGTACAAGGATTATCTTGATAGCAAGTGAAGCATCTCCACACCACCGTGCTCATACCAGACTGACCAGGATTATATACAAATCAAATCTCAAGCGTTGTTCCGAACTTACAATAAAAACCCCAAAAGAGCGGTCACTATCTTTAGAAAATCTCGAAAGTCTTATGAATATTAAATTATAAAATGTATTTTTTTTGTTCTTTTATGAAAACTGTCCATGTTTGTGTAAGTTTATTTGATTTCACCAATGTTAATTTAATACAAATGGTATAATAATATTGAGCGGTAAGAGTATTGATGTTATTATTTAGCACTGGTATGTTTCTTTTTTTAGTTATGTATGGGCGGGGCCAATTTCAGTAATGTAATATTTAATACTAAAATGGAACCTCTAAACAGGCTTAGCCTCCTGAGGTCCTGAATTTTTTTCGCCAGTAATTAAGAAGTCAATTGTATTTAAATGTCCAGTATCTTATTTAAAAAAGGTAATATTTTTGGTTTAAATGATAATCACTTATAGTACTGAGTTTTATTTTATTTTAATTTCTTTAAGTAATGATTATATTTTTATCAATAAGTTTGATACATCATGTCTTCTTCTGGTTGTTTTGAAAATTATTTTTGTGTGTGAGAGAAAATAAATATTCTTATTCTTTACCTATTTATGGTATGTTGCTATTTTTTAGACAAGTATAAATTAGATCAAGACTTAACATTCAATCCATGTTTTTTTCCCCTTAGATTAACACACTACATAATACTTAATAATATCTTTAACTTGAGCATAAAGGAGTAAATTGTTAAAGATAATTTAAAAGAAGACTAATTTATAACTAGTAATCTACGTTCTCGGAGAAGGAAGAATAAAAAACTAATGTACAAGTTGGAAGGAGTTAGATTTATTCCTGCAGATGTAGTAGAGTAACAAGCCGTGTACCACTTTAACCGTTTTGTCTCTTTCAGGGATTCTTCTAACACTTACGGACAATTTTCTTTGTTCTTTGTTCCAGTAAATGCACACGTACATCTATTTATATACTTCTCAGTTAAATATTCTTTTAAGTAGTTTTTGCTAACAATTAGCAAACGAATCAAAGTAAATGAAACCTTAAAAACATTTAAACAATTTATATCGGATTGCAGCATTAAAATCAACGTGTATTTACAATTAGTTGAATTTAAAAGAAGGAGCCTTGCGATCTACATCAGTACCTTTTTGACGCCATTTTCGATGGGATGGAATAAAATTATTTATTAGCTACACATTTACAACTAGAGTAGCCATAGAACGCTCAGTGAAGTGCTTAGAGGCTTCAGAATCCGATTAACCTGTCATCATCATCGACAAGGAAGGAGAGTGAGCATCCCAGCTACGCGTACGCGCTCCAGACGCTGCCTAAGCAGAATCCGAGGCGGTCAAGTAATACTCGCCTAAGTACTTGGTAGTCCACGAGACTATACCTTAGGAGTGTTAGAGGAAGTAAGCTAAATAACGTTGAAGGTTGAATAACGTTAAATGTTGAAGGTTGAGTTATTAGAATTATATTAATTGTATCAGTATTGTTCACGACGTTGACTTTTTTGATGTACATCTCACTGTTTTGATGTCACGAGGTGATGGCTTTCGAGGTTTTGAGCTTCTGGGAATGTAATGTTGGCTTAGATGCATCCTAAGATAGTGTAGGATATTCTGTCCCGACCATACTTATCACATTTCCGTGTGTTAGTGGTAAGTTATGAGTTTTTAGAATGAGGTTAAAGCTAATAAGTAGAAGGACCATGTCCTGTAGCGTGCGTTTTTTAGGTAAATACTCTTGTGAGCCGTATACGAATTATGTTGTTTGTGATTACTCATTCTTTTAACTTTTATTTGATTTTCTGGAAAGTGGACTGCCCTCTCCTTTGAAAAAAGGAAGGAAATTAAGAGAGAGCTGAAAGTAATGAGAAATCCAGTGATCCTTAATAAGCTACATTGTGCTGTAGTGAAGATATCTTAATAGAGAAAAAGAGAAACACTCTCCTTCTATTCCCTATACAGAGTATGGCAGGATACAAAAGATCCAGGTAGGTGGCAACAGCAGCAGAAGAGAGCTACTTCCTTCTATTCCCTAAATAGAGTATTGCAGAGTCACAGAAGGTCCGGGTAGGAGGCAACAGCATCAGAAGAGAGCCACTTCCTTCTATTCCCTAAATAGAGTATGGCAGAGTCACAGAAGGTCCGGGTAGGAGGCAACAGTAGCAGAAGAGAGCCACTTCTTTGTACTCCATAAATAGTGTATGACAGAATTACGACAGGTCCAGGTCGGAGACGAAGAACAGATTAAATGGTCTTTGACCCACAAATTGAGGAGGGGCAATATGAATACACGTCAGGCTCTCGTTACTAAAGTAATTTTCTAATGTTACAATAGTTATAAATATTTCTTAACCAGTTTGTTTCAAAATATGACATTAATTTTTCTGAGTCATTTGGATAGCTGGCAGTTTCAGATAAATAATTATGATTTAAATTATTTTGCTGGAACAGACATGGTAAAACATGCGGGATGTTGGGATATTAAGCAAGTGTTCCAGTTACTTTACACAAGTTTCCTACTAAAGTTACTGTCTCGAAAGTGTCTCCCCTCTGAAAGTTACAAAAGTGTCTTCTTTCAAAAGTTCTAGTTTAGTAAAGTGCCACACCATACACTTGGTACTCTGCCAGATGTTCCTCAACTGCCAGCTGCCATACTTCATTTACAATATTAAATTCGTGGAAAAACAGTTGTGTTTTACGAAACATAAAAGTGTTATTATATATTAAACTCATAGTGTTAACTTATTATGCTTAGATGGTATTGTCAAAGTATATATTTTATTGATGTTATTCTGTTTGTGGGATATACATTCTAATCCTAGAGTAGAGCAAGCGTCCTCCACATTCTGTCTATGTGTTGTGTTTTTCCATTCCTCAGAAATTTACACCAAGGTCACATTCGCCGAAGAAGTTCGTCGACTCTTTCTTCTAATAATTGGCGAAACGTCGCGCGTCGGCGGGAATAAAACTAAACTGGGACAGAAGAAGATTGGGAATAAATTTATATAATCTTCAGCTGTTTGAAAGACCCAGTAAAACGACACTAACAATTTATCTCAAATCATAAATATGATAAGAATTTATACATACGTAAGTATATTATATTTCGAAAAATCAACTTTTTTAATAATAGTAAAACAACTTTTTCCATCAATATTACTAATAATCACGTAACGAACAGATTACAACAAATAAATGAATAAACATCGCATTATGATGAGTGATATCAGTTGTAAGTCATGTAAGGTCGCTACAAAGCTTGAAGGTTGAGGTGTATAAATCCTGGTCACTCCAGTGTGAGAGCACGGTGGTATGGAGATGCAGCATGTGACAGCGAGATTACCTCTGTCTGGCCTCTCCTACAACGGCTTGTATTAAATGATTCTCACAAGCTCGTGTTATAATGAGTGATATCATTTGTAATCCATTTGAGTTCGGAACAGCGCTTAAGGGTTGATGTGTATATAAATCGTGGTCACTCTGGTGTGAGAGCATGGTGGTGTAGATATGCAGCATGTGCCAGCGAGATAATCCCTGTCTGGCCTCCCATATCACGGCTCGGATTAAAATACTTAAAAGCTCGTGTTTGTAACGAGTGATATCAGTTGTAAGCCATGTGAGGTCGCTACAAAGCTTGAGGGTTGAGGTATATGTAATTCAGGTCAGTCAGGATTGAGCACGGTGGTGTGGAGATGCAGCATGTGCCAGCGAGATAATCCCTGTCCAGCTTCTTCTACCACGGCACGGATTAAACGATTCTCACAAGCTCGTGTTATAATGAGTGATATCATTTGTAATCCATTTGAGTTCGGAACAGCGCTTGAGGGTTGATGTGTATATAATCCTGGTCAGTCTGGTGTGAGCACGGTGGTGTGGAGATGCTACACTTGATATCAAGATAATCCATGTACAGGCTCCCCTAGTACCGCTCTGATCAAAGATTACGTTAGGATTATGTTTGAGGACGGTTTACAACTGGTGGATCTGGGAGTTATGGAGTAGCTCTGACGGAATGGGTTGACCTCCTCCAAGTAATCTTATAATACGAGTACATTTCTATGCAATTTGGAGCTGTGATTTAATTTAGAAAGGGTTAATGATCTCTGTGACCCCCTTTCTCTTCTATATTATAAATTTCAACTCTTTACATATATCTGTGTAATTGCACTTTCATATTAGGTTTTTATTATAAGTTAGATACGAAAATGTTTTTAAAATTTTACTCCCAATTATAACCAATTTCGCATCTGTGTAGCTTATAACCGTATAAAACCCTATTAAATCCATATCTGTGTGTTAAAATAACCATATAAAGCGTTATGTGTGTAACATTAATTGTTTATAATCTTTCAAGAATTTCTGTTTATCCTGTTAGAAATATGTCCCAAGTATTTATTATTGGGTATTCCGGAAATTGTATCATACTCACTCTCCCACAACATTGCCCCTAATATTATAATCGTAATTTTTGAAGATCAATTATTAGTAATCATGCTACCACCTCATTTGCATACTACTAATTTTAGGATAAAAATTCGTTTATTATTTACATACTCATGCCCTGGAAACTCCCGGGAGAATTCAACTCTGGCTGGCTTATACTTGGCAGTGAAACCTACTCTGAGTATAGCAAAAACCTGTTTGTGAAGGAAACAAGATTTTTCCGGACATTTGCCAACGTGCTGTGATACAAAAAATCACTAACACCACGTTTCGATATGTGCAATATGACCTCTTCTTCACGTAATTAACCAACCTAACACATAATTACAAACTATGTTAAAAGAAACAAATCATAAAAGAGCGTTATGACACGCGTAGGTCAGGAATCACAACCACGACGATGTGTGTTAACCTCACTAATTCTAAAACATGCACTTAATAAAAGATTAAACACATCATTATTATTAAAACTGAACTAGAATACAGGCCCACTCCTGTTCCTTTCCTTTTTCGCCGCCATCTGTTTCTCCCGTGACGATTGCCATTTGCTACTGGCCTCTGGTCAGTCGTAGGTGGTTGGTCGGCGAACTGTCTTTTATGTATCATAAAATGTTACTGATTGTTTGTATCACTGAACGACGGCAAATGTTCGGAAAATACCGTTTCCTTCACAATCCTTCCATCGTCAAAAACAAACGTCAAACAACCTGTTTGTCAACATATGAGTGACCTCACGGACATAATTAACTGCAATCGTCCAGATGGGTTAAGAAAGGGCTGGTCGATAAAATATAAAAGATATAAAAAATGTTGATCGCAACGCGAGGAATTCTGGGTGTGTTTAAAGTGTAAACTTGAAACATCATCGAATCTGGACCACAGTGTACATCAAACATTACGGAAGGGATTGGCTTTATTATATAATAAAATTTTTACTTTCTTAAACAGTATTTCATCGAAAATCTATGGTGTTCTTAAATCGTACTTCCTTAAAAAAACGTAGGCTATAATTCGGCCAAACATTATTACTGTTACAAATTACTGCAATTTACTATAAATTATCACAAATATTACTCGGAAATATGACCTTAACGAGTTATGATTCTGTAGTATTTTTAAATAACAACCAAAATCCATTACATAATAACTTGTACAGAAAGAGAGAAGAACTTAATTAAATTGCAACTTCTATTTCGTTGCGTTTACTCCAAGAAGTTTACTTCTAGCGGATTGGTAGCTTCTGGGATGACAGCCGTCGGTCACTACAACTGACGTCCAGTGTGAACGGGAACAAAATCAACACTGCTGACGAAATGCTGGCGAAGTGGCCTGTAGATGAAACCGCCCAGTTCGAGAGTAGTGCCATGCCAGCAAGTTTCCTTCAGTGCTCTTATTTAAGTTTCTAGCTTTGACCACAGAGGCGGTAGTTGTAGTAGCGACGTCTACAGCGTCTGTTGGTTGTAGGTAACGCTGCTAGGTGTCGTTGCGGTAGTGTTGCTATTTATTAACTTCTGCAATCTAACTGTGATTAATCTCTCAATAAACAAAGTTATGTAAGATTTTGAGTTTACGTAGCTGAAAAACTATCTTCTTTCATATCTGCTATCGCTGTTTTTTTTTAGAATAATTCATAAATACTAACAATACCTCACTTTGTATGTACACGAATCTCGTTGGTACAAAAGAGGAAAGCTTTATACAACAACTAGGAACCTTTTCTTCTCAACGGCCCTAAGCCACATGAGGCAGGATGTACTGAGCCTGGATATGAATTTGCACCATGTGGCTTAGGGTACGACAACATAACACTCATATTGGAACCATAGATTACAATAAGACCAATAGATAGGACATCGGGTGCTCGCAGGTGAAGCCACTGCGGAGCGGCTAATACTCAACAATATGGCGGCGCGGGCGTGAGTCACCCTACTGAGGAGCGTCGCCTTGCACCCCCGCTCTTCACTTCGCCGTTGTCGAGCTTACTGTAGTCACCATACACTCCGCTTACTGACGCGTGTGCTTCCGGCGTGTTGCTAAACATCTTGTTGTTTACTCTTGTTTAACTTGTTTGTGTTGTGGATGATGTTGTCTTCACAAACACACAATGCCTATATCATGTGTTGCTTTTGGATGCTTCACTAAAAAGGAAAAATTAAACTTTCAACCAGAAGATTGTTCCTTCAGGATCAATTTTTTCAGAATTCGGACTGTTTGATAAAGCGTCAATAAACGAAGGTCAATAAACTAACATTTATAATATATGACTTAAAACCTCCTCCTCTTCTCAACTGAGTATTACAGATTAGTTACAATTAATTAACTGAGTTGTAAAAGTTTGAAACTATATTTTATTGTACATTTAAGTAATTTTCCATACTTTATTATAATTCATCTATAAATCTTACTTATTGCCTTACTAATTGTATAATAAATGTTTACAGACTTAACAAAATATTTTATTAAACCTTTATACACTTTGTTACAATAATTATGTAAAGAAACTTTAGATATTGTATTTTGGGATATTTTGAGCTGAAGGATTATAAGGTTTAAAGTCATGTTTCCCTCATCTAATAATTTACCCGCATATACAAACTTTGCTCATATTATAGTATATATATGCAAAAAATAAATAGCAAATAAACTCTTAGTTATTCTTAGTTTAGAGTATTGACTCAGATTGAATTCCTCCCTTAATTACATAACTTATGTGATTTTATTTGAAGTAATTACTGTAAACAAGTACAAATAAAGGGTGTTCTACTCACTTTTCATAATATGCTATAATGTACGATACGAGGAAACAGATGACCCGGCACGGAGCGTTGAGCTCCAAGCGGTCGCGGCACTCGTAAACTAAACGGCTCACAAACAATAACTTTCTGGCTATACCATAAGAGCTAATTAAAAAAGAAAATATGTTCTGAAAACTTCAACTATTCAACAACATTTTCCACCGTTTTTTAAACTTGCCTGACCAAAAAACGGCAAAAGTAGCAGCCGACTAACTTTTTTATGTCAAGTTTTAAAATTTAAACATAATTCTCGACTTTATTTAATTATTTAAATTGCAAAACTAATTTTTTTGAACATTTGAATGATACCACAGTCATCCATAGCTTATTGACTTCACTCATACAAAGTTTCAAAGTATTTTCTTTATTCTAAGTAGGGTAAATCACGAGTTGATTGAAACGGGAGAACTGAATTTTTACACTAATCGGAGCGTAGTTTTGAGTTTCTATCCCACGACAACATGGCGGACCTGGCTTCACCTGCCCCAATGTTGGCGAGATAGGCATAGCCCATCTATTTGGTCTTATTGTAATCTATGATTGGAACCTCCTAAGTAGAGATGGAAATTGTTTAGTAAAATATGCGTTGCAGCATTATTCTGCCAAACGACGTTATTTTAACAACTTTTGTCGACTGACCGTTGTGAAGCGGTCGTCCGTCTACCCATTTTGAACGTTTTTCCAGAGGCTGTTGCGTATAGGACATTATTAAAATACATTATGGCTCAACCAGCTTTTGCTGTAGTATTTGTGTTGCATTTCCAGTTTGGCAGACGTTATTCAATAGTAATTTATGCATAACTGGTTTTATGGACCAATAATAAGTCTCGTAAAATGTTTATATAATTACAAATAACAGCATGTACTAAACAACATGTATCCAAAATAGAAAACAACATGTGTTAAAGAGACAGAGACCTTTTAAAATTAAAAGGAGTAGCAGTGCTCAAAATTATAAGAGTTTTTTTTACTAACGTATTGTAGTGAGCATATACGCAGGTTTCTATGTTACCTTGTATGTAGCGAAATTTAAGAAAATTATTTTATAACTGATTGTTGGAACATCTAAGAAAATCTTACTGTACAAAAATCTAGGCATGGCCTTAATTTTGGTTCAGACAAGGAAAGTCAACCACCGATGCTGTATCACTCTTAATGGAGTTAACAATTAAAGATTTCAAAAACACCAACACCAATGCATCTTCATAGATCTATTCGAAAGCATTTTGATTGTGTTAACCATCAGATCCTTCCCATCATTCTTTAAATCTATGGTATATGTGGAGTGCCATAGAAGTGGCTACAATAAATTTACGGAAAAGTTATGACTTTTAATTAAATTGGAATTTGGTGGTCCTCAGGGATCGATACGTCTTAGTTACATACGTATTATTTCTACTGTACAAAGTACTTGTAATTCATCCTGACCATCTAGAAATTTCATTTAATATGCAAATTGATATGGCTCTTTGCTTTTTGTAAAAACCATGATTTAGAACTGAAAACTTTTATGGACTTAAACTCATGGTACGTTAATTAATTTTATGATTGATGAAACCATAAATGATGAGGTAAACTGTACAAAATTCTTAAGAATTTATATAGAAAACAAATTAAATTTTAAGGAACACATCAATAATGTTTGGCACATACGCATTGAGAAATCTAAGTAAATTTTTATAACAACTGTAAAAATAATAAGACTACTATGCCCGTATATAAATTCATTAAACATACGGTATTGCTATTTGGGGATGATGTAATGTAAATGAGTTTCAGAGACTCTTTGTCTTACAAAATTCGTCCATATGAATAATTAAAAAAACTGCAGTTTGGAGGGTCGTGTTAAAATTAAACATACTCCAATCTTTACTCTAATACTTTAATCTCCTTTTAAAGAATTAGGCTTCTAAACCTTGCCTTGCTATTTTTTTGACATGATATCGCATTCAAATTTTAAATGTAAATCATTTGAGAGAACGGATGAACGCAATCACAACACATGATATGACCAAATTCCCGGACCTCAGCAATTCCCAGCAACACAGACTAAAATCTGTTAAGATTTAGATTTCACAAAAAACCTCCCAGAATGTACTTGTATTAAATTAGAAATTACAATGACAAATCCTTTAACAGAAACCTAAAAAAATACATTTTATAAATTTTAAACACTTTTCTCTTTAATTATTAGGGTAATCCCAAGGTAATCCATTTATATTTAATTTTTTTATTATAGTAAGGTATTAATAGAGCACACGTTTAGTTAAAAATTGTATTTTTATTCCATGTTGGCATTGATAACAAAATTTAATATTGTTAAATGTATGTTGTTGTTATAGTTTTCGAAATCGAAATTCGTTCCATCATGGTAAGGAATATTTATACTAATATGAACTTGTAAAATATCAAAACTTCATATTATTGTAGTGAATGCCGAATTTTAAGCTCCTATGGCTCTTCTAAATGTCCTTCACTCAAAATCTATTACAAATATTGCTTTCAAATTAGTAGATTTGACTGTAGGTTTCACATGTGTATATCATCTCAAAATGTTACATTGAAGATGCATTATTAGTTTAGATATAACATTTGCACAGCTCTGAGGGTACGATGTTGTAGCACTTTAAGCAGAGTTAAGAAAAAGATACAATATACAACTAGCAGTTTCCCGCGGCTTCGCACGCTTTTCGTAAGCTTTGTCCGTGTATGATCACTTTTGGTTCAAGTGAATTAATTTTCCAACGCCGATGTAGACTTTACCTTTTTGCCACGATCAAGAAATCTGTCAAAAGTGTATGTTTATAGTTACTGTACACGTACAATATACTTTGTTATAAAGTGGTCTATCACTCAAGCTTTAAGTTCAACCAGAAATTTATTTTAAAAACGAACATACATAAAAACTTAGCGCCTTCAAATAAAGTTTGGCTATTTAATTTACGCAACTGTCTCGTAATCGCAGTTTATAATGTGCAGGCGCTTTGAAAAACTTGTATCTTTTTGCAGCACTGCCTGGTGGCGAATTACATCAATGGGCATAGTATATAAACCTTCTCTGTGGAAAAATACATATACATACGAATTTTCATAATGTTCGTTTAAATAGTTTACGATTCCATAAAGGACAAACACACAAACAATCATTTATATAAATATATAGATGTATTTATGTACATTGAAAGGTAATATAAATTTGTATATAAACCATATATTTTCCATGTTAGGTTGAATGTTTCAAGTTAGAGAGTATAAGTATCAAAAAGCTATCAGAAAACGAGAAGACGTTGTTAGTGTGTACTCATATGAGGATAATAGGACAGACCTCAATATGGAACTGCCGGAGAACAAAGCTTACTACCGCGGATCAGCCGCTTGCTGCTTCTGGGATTGTTTTCAGGAACAATCCTCATTTTCTTGTTTTGGTATTTCTGTGCTGAATTCCTTATTCCAGTTATGTAGTCAACCTCTTATAACATACGTTTTACTACACGACGACGTCCAAAAAGTACGAGTACAGTTTACATACATACAAGGTTGTAAACAAAAGTTTGTTTAATCAATATGTTGTACAGTAGAAATGAATTAAGGATTTAGCTGCGAAAAACGAACCACTATTGCAGTTTAAAACCTATTACACATTTCTTTTTAAATCTCAAATAATGTTAAATCTCAAAAGAAAGCATTTATTTTTGGTTGTTTATAAGCCATTTCTTTCAGAGGAAAACAGAAACAATGGAATCTGACAGTTACGACCCAGAACATGAGACAGAAAAAACATGGCCAACTCATTCTGAAGCGTTTGTAGCAGCGGAGACACTGATGTCATGGCTAGAGAAACAAAAACGATAGTTCACCCATTTCACTGATTGTTTTCAAATGAATTAAGGATTTAGCTGCGAAAAAAACGAACCACTATTGCAGTTTAAAACCTATTACACATTTCTTTTTAAATCTCAAATAATGTTAAATCTCAAAAGAAAGCATTTATTTTTGGTTGTTTATAAGCCATTTCTTTCAGAGGAAACAGAAACAATGGAATCTGACAGTTACGACCCAGAACATGAGACAGAAAAAACATGGCCAACTCATTCTGAAGCGTTTGTAGCAGCGGAGACACTGATGTCATGGCTAGAGAAACAAAACGAGAGTTCACCCATTTCGCTGATTCTGTTCAAATGAATTAAGGATTTAGCTGCGAAAAACGAACCACTATTGCAGTTTAAAACCTATTACACATTTCTTTTTAAATCTCAAATAATGTTTGATGTTTTTACTGCACACATGTTGCTACTAACAAATTACAATACCGTGTTTGAACATAAAAGATGTTTTTGATTAATTTCACCTCTCAACCCTTTACTGTATGAGAAGAAAATATAAAATATTAAAATGTTTGTGTACTTAAATAGTGTATACTGGCCTTTTTAGGGTAATTTCCATAATCCGGATAATTTGATAATCCGGATGGGGTCCGGTTCCAATTAATCCGGGTTATTGACGTTCTACTGTGTAAGGGATTTTTAATAGAATTAATTTTGAGCCCGAAATGGTGTTTTGTTTTATTTTAACTAATATATCCAGAAGAGCATCGGTTTTGGAGGCATGAATCTTCGAATCCAACCAAGCTTTGATTTTATAATTCGAAAAACAATAATATCAGCGCCAGTTATAATTCCCCAAGATTATTCCCCTCTCACATATTAGGTACACTACGTGCCTCCAGTATTGAGAACTGTCTATAGTAAAATGACCTTGACTTTCCCCTTTAAGGACAACGAAACTCGTGCAGTTTCAAGCTCTTAACTTTGATTGTAACGTTGTTAGGGGTTTCTTATTTTAAATAACTACTACGCATCCAACACCTGTCTTGTTATTTTTTGTAAAGAGTATACATTTTGTAATGCACCACAAAGAAGAACGACATCGTGTTTTTTTCTGAATAGGTAACCCATTCAGAAATCCCATCGAGAAATACTAAAACTATTTTGGATTCGGAATAATTGTATCTTTAAAACAAGATATACCCACATTTCTACGACTAAAAATACTGAAACAGTTGGGGTGGGGGGGGGGGGGGGTGGGGGGGGGGGGGGGTGGGGGGGGGGGGGGGTGGGGGGGGGGGGGGGTGGGGGGGGGGGGGGGTGGGGGGGGGGGGGGGTCAGGTTCTGAGTTTTCCCGTGTAAGCACCGTTTCAAAAGATTTGGATTTGACAAATCTCTAAAAACAGGTTTGATCAAATCCATGACAGCGTCCTGTGGCTAAAAGAGTGTTTGTGGCTGTAGGCTTCTCCTTTTTGTTTCTGCTTATTGTACTGACACCATGTTTATCTATCATTAGGACACAGCTGGTGCTGAGGCTTCTCATCAGAAGATAATTTATGGTGAAAGGTGGCCCATATCGCTATTTGCATAGCCTCAACGCTTTCTGTATTTTCCCATAATGGCTAGGCCATAGTACCTTTGCAACTGGTCTATCTCTTCATCTGTTAGTCTTCCTTTTCCTGCCAATAACTTACCATCGCTCAATTTAATGCCTTTATTTTCTTTCTTCAACTTCCGCAATCTGGTGCCTACATGTTTCTGTACGTGTCCAACACATTCTAACTTACATATACTAAACATTATCACTTTATGGCTTTATGATTATTTTACAATGCAGAATACAAACAAACCAATGTAGCCAACCTAAGCAGAAAAATAAATTCCAAAGTGAAACACTATACTATAACAAAACACTCCAAACGCAGGCCAGTCTTAGAGCGAACTTCAAAATTGAGTGTAAGGGTTTACTAACAATTTTTTATATCAATAACGAAATATAATTAACACTATAAAGTGTTATATATATATTCTTAATCTGGAAGAAACAAAGAATAAAAAAATATTATTTTTAAAATATCCATTTTTTGATACATTTTCGCGACTGGCTCCCCTTAAAGTATTGACTAAGCACTTTATACTTAATATGTGCAAAAATGTACAGTTAAGTTATGTAGTTACTGTGCTCAACAGTGGTAGCATAAAAGGTTAAAATAATAAGTGTTGTTACTATCAATCTTACTCTATGCTTTCAAGACTATAAATAAAAAGAAATTAAGAATAGCTGTTTAATTAATACAAATTAGGTTTATACTGTCATAAAACAATGTTTGCTGAGAACAGTCTATTACATATTTTCAATTAATAACATTTGTTATGTTTAGTTCCATTTAAAATTCCAACTAGTCCAGCGTCTGAAGTCTAACGCTTGTGAAAGATTTCTCCTGGAATCTGGAATTCAACGTCTGGAAGCTCAAAATGTAACATTTGTATTAAACCAACCTTCCCCGCCATTGCTCTACGTTATGTATAATAAGTTTTTTGTCGTAATTTAACTTTAAAGACCAAGCTGTGATGTTGCATAAAGTCAGAAACCAGCGGGGTGCGTAGTTTGGAAGGAAATTTCGAAATAAGAATGTACCTATATGTTGAATAGTTTAAGCGTGTAAGCGTAAAAAGGCTCAAACTCACTTTCACGTTCATACTATTAGTGAAGATTTAGTTTTCTTATTGCCAAGTTTATTGTAAGGCGTTGCAAACCGTCTATATAACGCCATATTCTAGCAAAATTCTGTCTTTAAAAATTCGTTAGTCTAAATTTGTGTATGGAGTGAGATTTGTGGAGAAGTTGTGCCTTAAGCAAACTGGACCATGTCTTTAGACTAAGAGTTATTAGTAAGGTATAATTCATATTAGCAAGCTAAATTTTAGATACTCGTGTAGGAAAATGTTTTAGGAATTTTGTATTTCTGACTTTACCTTGCCTGCATGTGTATGAGGTGATCATGTAATATAGATGAGGGTGTACTGTTCACCAATATGACACTCGAGGCAGAGACAAATTTAGAATAGAAACAGTTCAGATTGACATTTAACACAAGTTGGTATCAGATTATTCAACAAGCTCCTTGAAGGTATAATATCAGGAAACAACCCAAATAAATTTTAAAAATCATCTCAAACGCCTGTTGGTAACCAAAGTGTTTTACTCTCATTATGAGTTCATGAGTATACGGTAATTTTGGATTTGAGGCTAGTCAATGGGTGTTTGAGCATTTGTGTGACATTGTACGTTTTCATATAAGGATTAGTAATATTCTAAAAATTAACAATAAAAATACACAATTTAAATTGTGTAATAATTGTAAATATTTATTATTAATTCTAATTCTCTCAAATGTGTGACATTGGAAGTTTGACTAGGTTTTCATATTAAGCAACCATTCAAATAGAAACGATTGAGATGCACAAGATAAATTGTGTAATTGCTGTATATATATAATTATATACAAGTGTGGAGCAACTTGAATTAAACCGGAAAGATAAAATATATTTTTTACGATAAATGAGGCTTAGAGAATGGTTAAAATAATTCAGGAGTTCGTTAAGATACTTTGAAAGTGAAGTTATAACATAAACCATGAACATCCAACGAGTATAAAAAAATAACTGTTGCATGTGTTTTAGGAGTGGAATCAATTTTGTTTGCGTGTTCCTCAATCCGTGACACTTAACAATGAAAGAGTTTTTGACCAAATAAAAGTTTTAAATAATTCGCTCTGTTCGAAAATTTGAATTTGTTGCCTTACACAGCGATAAAGCTATAGACATTCAGATATAGATTTATTTAAAAGATATCACAATTATTAGCTTTGACCTTTACGCAGTGTATGTCATCCTTATGTTTCTAAGTCTTCAGACTCACCTTAATGTGCTTTGACCTAAAAGGGCTCTCCAAAACAAGAATGAAATATGTAATTAATCACGTTAATGGCAACATAATTCAACAATACTTCGATATAGCATGAACTAAAAACTTAACAGTTAGCAACAAAATGTTTTTACATTAAATAAGAATGATGAATTATGATAGCTTATAAAACTAACAAGCTATATAATGCAAGCAATGTATGTAATGTATTATCAATAAATGACTAAAACTGAAATAATAAAAATGACAGTAATGAATTTTATCATTATACTACTTTCAAAGAAATTTTTATAACTTACACATGAATTAAATTAAAAATCATATATAAATATAAATTACATCAGTGTGCGTTCATGTGTATGATCCCCTCAAAGTTACGCACTGAGGGGGCCCTTTCAAAAGTAGAGCGCTGCCCCTTCACCACCTCTCAGAGCTTTGAGATATCGTTGCGTTTCCTCTTAGTGCTTCCTCTTTGTTGGCTAACCTCGACGTAAAGTAGAAATTTTATCGT